>NW_022987792.1:1267640-1445140 GCF_902827165.1 Trematomus bernacchii | reverse complement strand
CCGACCTCCAACATAGCGATGCACTAATCAATCATAACACCTGCAATTTTGGTGCCTTTTTTACATTTATCTATTACATTTTTATGCCATTTCTACTTACCACCTCCAAAATAAGCTGTGGAAAAACCATCTTAAAACTTAAAACAAGAAGGTCCTGTTACTTGGATGCAGTTTTGGAGAAAATGTAAAATTACTTGCATGTATTGCATACACTTAAATGTCCTATGAAAGGAAAAATGTTACTGCAAGCCCTCTTTTAGACTTCTTACAAGGAAAGAAAATCTGTAATCGACCAAGAAAATAGCAACATGTGCATACCTCTGTTCTTTGTTATCTCTGTTTCAGTCGAACGGTGCGGACCAGTTTGGCATCAACAATAAGAACCTGTTCCAGGAGGAGAGCCAGTCGGTCGGCCCCGATGTGCCCCCAGCCCTGCCTCCCAAAACGGGTACGCCAACCAGACCGCCCCCCCCCCCTCCAGGTCAGTACGAGCTGCGAAAAGGTAACAGTTGTCACATTGTGTTTTCAGTCATTTGTGGATGTATTAACAGGATGTGATAGTTACTCAATAGGAGATTGAAATATAACTTTTCTGTATCTTTTCTCTCTTTAAAAAGCATTTTTGTTTGTCCTTTAGTTGCTTTTGTGTTTTAATGCTAATCAAAGCACTCTGAATTGCTTATGTTTTTTTAAATGTATTTTTTTAAATAACTACGCTCTAGTTTTTTGTATCGGTACAAGGCTTCATGATATCCTCCACAACAGCTATATAAACACTACAAAACTGATTTTGACAATTTTAGCCAAGTGTATAATTTGGTGTTGGGGTCTGGGGAGACCCAGCAGCATTGTTGTGGGTGACTCGAGGTCACATTTGGCCCAATCAAGATTCATCTTTGACTTTAGACACCCCTCCCCACCCCCTTCATCCACTGTAAGAATAATTTTTCGCAACATGCACCTGGTCTGGTTTGTTGTAGATTTTCAGTGTAGACCATTTTCAGTGGTACCGCTGAGAAAGAGTCATTTTTTTGGTCATGGAAAATTAGGTAAAGGTCATGGAAAAGTCATTGAAAATCATTGGTGAAAAAGTGTATGAACCCTGAATAACATTAAAAAATATAGTAAAATAAAGCAGTATTTACATGGAAATAAAATATGGAATAAAAATAACTCTTCCTCTGTGTGTCTCTGTAATTGGTTTTGTGTGTTAATGTTAATCAAAGCACTCTGAATTGCCCTATGTGTTTGAAATGATATCCTGGTTCAAAAACCTTCATTTTCCCACTTTTTCTTGGTGTAAAAAGTGTATAATTCGTTCTGTGTGTAATAACTCTTCCTCTGTGTGTCTCTGCAGGTAAACGGTCGTCCCTCTCCAGAACAGAGTCCTCCGAGTCCTTCCAGAGACGAGGACCCTTCCTCCAGCAGCCTCCAGGAGACTTCCCCTCCTCTTCCTCCTCACTGCCTGCCAAGGATCCTTTAGCCGACCCCTTCGCCCCCTCCTCCCCTCCTCGTCACAACGCTCGGGAAACTGACCGGTTTGCCAGCTTTGACAAAGTGAGCACCTCGCCCTCACCTTCCCCTGACTCTCCATAGCCCTCTCCTCTGTTCTTCCTGCTAATAAATCACACTTAGTTGATTCATTAAGGCACCAAATCAGGCCAGCTTTTTAAAACCACTCCATCCACTGCCACTGAAACCAAAAAGAAATCCTGAAGAAGAATAAAATCATGTCACATAGCAGCATCTGATCCTATTGCATTTACTGGAGCTAAGCTAACAAATCATCTCTATTGAAAATTTTAAAAATACATATATTTTGTCGCATGTAAAGATTCCTTACACTACAATTATTTTTGTGTTACTGATTTATATTATTAATGTAAGCCCCATGATTGAAGTTGCACTGTCCTACTGTACAGAAATGTAATTTAAACAATAATGATTATTATTATTAACCAAAGCAACATATTTGTAGTTACAGACAGACGCTCTGTTACAAATCACACATCTATCGTGATGATGGCATGTTGGCAGTGAATGGAGAGATGAGAGGCTGCTTGTGTTTGGCGTTAACTATCCCAACGTTACAGCCTGTGTATATGCATATTTAATTCTGAAATTAAATATACATTTTATTGCCAACAATTCATTCTGTGCACCTTATTAAGCTTTAAAAAAAAAATGCACCTCAGGTAATTTTCTAACTGCAAAGTGCACTTTTTCTGTGTCCGACCAATGACAAGTCGATATGTCGCTGAGTCGGCACAACAGTGTCATGAAGGCGTGACGTTAGTTAACCCTGACTAACGCATAGGAGAGCCTCGGGGCTGCAGGGTTTGGAAACTACAATCATTTCTGACTGATATTTTGATATGATTTGTGATTTAACACAGAATCCCTATTTTTTTTAAACAAAATTCACAATATCATTGAGAAAAACATCAAAAATGATTATTAAAGAGGACATGTACCAAACAGTTTAGTGTGTAGACGCCGTTATACTTCATTCAGATTTCTTCTGCCCTCACCAAATATTGTGTTTTCTGCAATTTGGATATTGCACTAGTCCATATTGTGATCTAAATACATGTTGATTACTTATACAACACTAGAGGGGAATGGCATTTCATTCTTGAAGTTGCATTAGGCTGTAATTGATACACATAGGTTTAATATGTCTCAGGACCAATTTGTAGTGTTTAAGATACAGAACAGAAATTATGCAGTTATCAAATATCTTCCTGAAAGCAACAGGTAACTGTAATATTGCTTTAATTGAAGAAGAACAACGGCATTACAGTTTCCTTTCCTTGTTCTACTAATCCATTCAAATATGTTCAAGTTGCCCTGCATCTAAAACAACAGAAGACTTCAAATGAAGTGTAAAAAAAGAATTGTACATTGCTCTAAACAGAGGTTCAACCCTTGCTTATATATCAGGATTAAACCGCTATGAGTATTAAAATCCTCTCAGCTCTCTCTCTTCATAATACTGCATAGAAATGTTCTGTCACGCTGTGAAATTGGGATGGATGACTTATTAGGTATTGATTTGAGTGCCTCACTCGTCACATGACTGCACCTGCATGTCCTGTAGCACTAACTGCCTGCCTCACATTCACTTAAACCACTGCCTCTCATTCACTTAAACCACTGCCTCTCATTCACTTAAACCACTGCCTCACATTCACTTAAACCACTGCCTCACATTCACTTAAACCACTGCCTTCATTACACTTAAACCACTGCTTCTCATTCACTTAAACCACTGCCTCCATTACACTTATACCACTGCCTCCATTACACTTATACCACTGCCTCCATTACACTTAAACCACTGCCTCACATTCACTTAAACCACTGCCTCACATTCACTTAAACCACTGCCTCACATTCACTTAAACCACTGCCTCATATTCACTTAAACCACTGCCTCACATTCACTTAAACCACTGCCTCTCATTACACTTAAACCACTGCCTCATATTCACTTAAACCACTGCCTCACATTCACTTAAACCACTGCCTCACATTCACTTAAACCACTGCCTCACATTCACTTATACCACTGCCTCTCATTACACTTAAACCACTGCCTCATATTCACTTAAACCACTGCCTCACATTACACTTAAACCACTGCCTCACATTCACTTAAACCACTGCCTCACATTCACTTAAACCACTGCCTCATATTCACTTAAACCACTGCCTCACATTCACTTAAACCACTGCCTCACATTCACTTAAACCACTGCCTCACATTGACTTAAACCACTGTCTCACATTCACTTAAACCACTGCCTCTCATTCACTTAAACCACTGCCTCATATTCACTTAAACCACTGCCTCATATTCACTTAAACCACTGCCTCACATTCACTTAAACCACTGCCTCACATTCACTTAAACCACTGCCTCACATTCACTTAAACATTCACTTAAACCACTGCCTCACATTCACTTAAACATTCACTTAAACCACTGCCTTCATTACACTCATACCACTGCCTCCCTTAAACCACTTTTACTTTATTCTCCCTTTACTCAAACCCATATGTATTTATCCATCTGTGCATGATGGAGTCCCTTAAAGTCCCTAAAGTGAATATTCTCTTCATTCTGTGTGCACAAAATAAAAGATACCACCTTTAGGGACTTTACTGGCTCTGTAGTTCATCCATCCGCCCCTTCATCCTTCATCCTTCAGTTCTACAGACGGCCTGTATTCTCTCTCTGTGTCTTTGCACCTCTGTCAAAAGAAAAGTTTGAATAAAGAGTTGATTGACGGGCACCATGTCTGGCTTCTATGTGCATCCATGACCTCTCTCTCTGCAAATGCCTGAGCTTTCTAAAAGACATACCAATGTTTTTTTTTTTGCCTTTTCAGTTCATTTTACGCAACTTTCCTCAATATATCATTACATTAGTGCTGACATTTTCAAATCATGCTTTAAGTTTTATAATATTTCTTACTTTTTATGTTATTTTGGTCGTTTTTGCTTTTATTTTAAGCAACATTTGGATTATAGGGATACACTTATTTTAAACACGTTTGATTAGTTCCTACTTTATTATGTAACTGTAGTGGCCACATGAAAAGCAGGAAAGATGCTTAAAATAATCCATACTGTATAGTGGCATGATTTTGTATATTTTTGGTAAACGCAATTATATCAAATGTAGTTGATTTATACTATATGGGCTGAAGGTAAAGAATGAAAAAAAAGTATTATTAATGTCTGATTTCATTCATATCTAAAAGCTGCAGTGGATTGTAGCTCCTACAAGTAATACATGCATGTTCTCTACTAAATCTGATGTTTCCTAAATGTTCTCATCATGCATGTTCTGCTCGACACCAGACTCGTTAGCGTTCAAACTAGTGAACGCCATTTTTGCTCCTAACTCCCGTTATCTGCATGTGTTGATCGTGTACGCACTGTGAAGCTTCTGTGTGTCACTAGCTGGATAATGAACCTGTTTGCACGTCCGCTCTGTAACCATTAACAGATTTAACAACAGTTCTGTGTGTTTTAAAGTTCCCCATTTTTGTCGTTGTGAACCTACAAATGTCATTTGTGGTCACATGACTCTCATTTATTCATCACAGGAGACTCCGACTATCACATTTATCTCCACAGCATGTGTAATGATGAGTCTTCATGTCATATATGATATAGGGGAATTTCACTTGTATAGTCTGTTGTTGTTGTTTGTTTCTTTGTGTTTTGGTGCGATGGGCTGAAACAGAAATTAGGGATTTATAGACCAGACAATTTACCGTCTATATCATGTGTCTGCTTCCTCTGAAATCTATTTGGAACGCTTTTCGATTTTAGCGTTGAGTCATGTTGTAGCAGAGAGTAGAGATGTGGAGTATGACAACTTAATGAGACCCTGTTATACTTTTTGGGGGTTTTCCCTCTCCTATAGTGTGTTGTGTTTATATAAAACAGGTTACTCTACAGATTAGACAGGAATACATTATATAAAACAATAAAATGAAGCACGCAAAAATAACTAAGACAATACACAAATAAACACAATTGATTTGATAAACAAATTCCAGGGATTGAATTGAAAGAAAAGTCATATTGAGCAATATGTTTGTATATAAATGCATATTATCTTTTAAAATACAGTATGAGTTGGGCTGACACGCTTGTATCCACAGTGACATAATTAGAATAAAATATTATACTTACACTCATTATAATTACATTACCGACTACAACTACAGTTAATGTGCAACCTTGGATTTTATACATTAATAATAACAAATCATTGAATCCTTGATAGACAAAACCCGACAACATCCCTGCATTTACCATTTATTTATATTTAATTATTGATTCATTCATAAAGCATGTGTTATTATTGGTTATCCGTCATCAGTGAGAATCTGTTAACTGTCTGTCTGTTTCTGTCTCCTTTCCCCTCATTTGTCTTTGCACATGTGTGTTTTCTCCTGTGTGTGTGTGTGTGTGTGTGTGTGTGTGTGTGTGTGTGTGTGTGTGTGTGTGTGTGTGTGTGTGTGTGTGTGTGTGTGTGTGTGTGTGTGTGTGTGTGTGTGTGTGTGTGTGTGTGTGTGTGTGTGTGTGTGTGTGTGTGTGTGTGTGTGTGTGTGTGTGTGTGTGTGTGTGTGTGTGTGTGTGTGTGTGTGTGTGTGTGTGTGTGTGTCAGCAGCATCAGTATCCAACGGAGGAAGACATGATCGAGTGGGCAAAGCGCGAGAGCGAGCGGGAGGAAAAGGAGCGACTTGCCCGTCTCACACAGCAGGAACAAGAAGACCTGGAGCTGGCCATCGCTCTCAGCAAGTCTGAACTCTCCTGAAGGACTCCCCTCTTCTTCCTCCTCTTCCTCTTCCTCTTCCCCTTCCTCTGGCTCGGCACGGCACAGCACAGCCAGAAAAAGAAAGCACCAAAGCATAGTGGGGACTGTACAGGACTGGTTCAGCAGCTTAAAAACCCCATGAGAACAGACTGTGTCCACATCGCAGTATTGTCTGTCTGTGTGTGTGTGTTTTCCGTCGCCTCGCTCGTGTTTCGGACGGCGATGGAAATGTATGTTCTGAAGAATTAGATTTAGAGATCGATGCTCCGTTGGTTTCAAGACGCCCACATTAACTCTCCAGAATGTAATTTATTTAATGCTCTCAAAAACGACATTTCAATTGCCAGAAGTCACTAACAGTACTCGCTACACTTTATTAAAACACTTTATATTGACAATTTCCTCTTTATTAGAGCCCCAAATTCCCATTAATTACCTTCCTTTTGGGGGTTTTATCTGAAATGAAATATTAAACGGTGTGTAGATTCAGGACAGAAAGCTGGGAAGATACTGAAACAACTTGTAAGTCTTATTTGAAACGGAGTTAAATTTGTATTCCCGTAGAATGACAATTAGCCTATGAGATTATTAAAAAAAAACATTTCTACTTGTGTAAGTCCTCTGAAATGTGAAATGCATGTGCAGATTTATACTTAAATTGAACAAATCCACAACGACCACATTCAGCTTTACATATTGTAGTGTATAGTGTAATTCTTTGAGAGATAATAACAGGAATAAAACTACAATTATCACATTTTATAAGAAGATATTGGCATTAAATGACAGCGCACACTATGAGGGATCGCACAAGAAATACGTGTTTCTGAGGGATAGAAATTGAGTCTAATACCAAATACTTCTTTTTTCTAAAACGTGGCTGTTAAACTAGTGAGTTTGGACATTTAAAAGTTAAAATAGTCAAAGTGGTTGATCATAAATGAATGTGTAAACTCATCTATGCCCACTGTACCTGCTCTGTTTACTCCTATATTAAATGAAGTCATATTAGTATTTATCCACCGTTAGACACTTCTGTAGCATGGATGCTGGATTTTTAATTAGAGAAATCTTATGAAAAAACGTCCTCACAGTCAATTTCCATTTCAATGTGTGCCACTTTAGTTGGTGCTTCTTCTGACAGCATGTATTTACACTTTTTGTTATTTTTCAGCAGGTGCTTCCTCTCCAAAAGGCTACATGTTAATGTTAAAAATCTTGCACAAAATCAGTGAAAGTTGTCTTTGTGTTTTGATGGAGGAGCTTCACTAGTTTGTGTACTTCAGGGTCCGTGGGGATTTAAGGCACTGGTGTTAAATCCACTTGTCTGTTATCACACACAGCAGTTTTTTGGACAGTACTTTTGTGTTTTCCTACCAGAAAATAAATGTGCACTAGGCGCTAAACTGTCAAATGTTTTGTTTTAACGAGTGAAGGCTCGGTTGAAGAGCAGGAGGCGTTTATTTTCTTATTTTTTTGACCAAACGGTGAAGAAAACGTCTCTTTTCAGCCAGAATGAGCATCGTCACCGCTTCCTCTTGTCATGCACTTCCTGTTTGTCTCTTGTTGTAGGTTATTGTAAATAGTCTCTTCTTCACAGTCACATTTAACGGCCACCTTACATTTGTACAGACTCCTTTTACAAAATCAAGAACCACTTATAGGCTTACTCATAAAGGCTTTTTAAAAACTCGAGCTATAACTGTATTGTATTTTGTATTTTCTAATGTGTAATAAAAAAAATCATTATTTGGAGGATTGGACAGAATATGTAATGCATTTAATTGAAGAATAAATATTAAACGTGTAGTTTTGCACTTTGTTTGTTCTTACTGGGGTCTCGTCATTTTACTGTTTTAGAGGTGGAAGATGTTTAGGATCGTTTACTCGTGTACAAGAAGTCATACTGCATTTTTTAAATACTCTATTCCAAGAAAAAATAATGCATGCAAAGAATTAGTTTGGTCAAAACAAGTAACTCTACCTTTCACTTAGTAAGGTAGGAAGTAACCAAGTACTTTACTAAAGTACAATTTTGAGATACTTGAGTACAACTTGAGTATTTTCATTGTATGCTACTTTGTACTTCTACTCCACTACAGTTCAGAGGTACATGGTGTACTTTTCCTCCACTACATGTATTGAATCCCTTTAGTTACTTTACAGATGTGGATGAATGATGTGAAATATAATCAAGTGTTAAATCAGACTTTAGTTCCACCTGGAGTAAATTCACAAGCTACCCTGCAGTATACAAAGTCATTCAAAGTAGCTGCACCTTTACCAGCTTTGAGAACACTTTAATGATCAATCATTATAAAACATATATATATTATTCTGAAATGGACCAATCTGCACAATGACTACTTTTACTGTCGCTACTTTCACTATATTTTGATGCTTATGTTAAAGGTATACTTGTGTATGTATCTATGTAGATGTTTATTGAAAAGCATAGATCCATAGATTATATAAAACGTTTAGTATATATAAACCCTTTTCTTAGGTATGTTTATTTTAATTGAAACAAAGGTTTTAATGTTTTTTGTTTTTTTTTGGACTTTACTTACATTCACTTGCTTTTTTTATTTATTCTGTATGTTTATTTAAATAAAAATACCATTTTAAAAGCAAGAGTGTATACTCAAAGACTCTATATAATATTTATTTATATTTTAACTTTTATTTATTTTAATTCACAGTTTGTTACAATAGACTATATTAATTTATATAATTAATTTATATTAACTTTCTTCATTTTCTGTATTTAATTGTAATTAAAATAACGTTTTAAAACCAAGAGTGTATACTCAAAGACTCTATATAATATGTATTTATTTATTTGTATTTTTTAAAACACTTATATAATTTATTTACATTAACTTTCTTTATGTTTATATTTTCTCTATTATATTATAATTAAAATAACATTCTTAACACCCACAGTAGCATAACCCGGCGGGCTTTAGGACCCGGCAGCCTTACAGCTCCCTCCCCATGCATTTGAATAGAGAGTGATTATAATGGTGATGACAGCCTCTCACACACCTTTCCCCTTCAGGAAGGAGGAAGACACAACGCGGTGCTCCTCTCTGCTCTGCCCGCTGTGTGAAGCCTCTGCCGGGATACTTTCTGCCTCACAGCCGGGGGATGAGTTTTATCACCAACTGGAGACGGAGCGCCAAGAAAAAAGACATCAAAAAGTGAGTAAAAAAAGCTGGAAAGTTGCTAAAAATAAATAAATAAAGTGCACAATCCTGGCTGGCCCTGTTCGTACTTGTCTGTCGGGGAGATTTTAATCACCCTTTTTTTTTTTAATAAGAAACACGTTATCTTTTCATCACACTGAGTTCATGTGAGGAGGACAACATGTTCGTAGATCCTCTTTGAAATGACACACACACACACACACACACATTCTCGTCTGATATGATCTATGACTTTAATTGCTGTGTGTCTTCATGCTGCTGTCAGAAAGTAAGGCTGGGTGATTCTCAAAATACCTCACTGGAAGAAATGCACGACATGTCTTTGAGGGTTTGTCCGGTTTTTTATTGGCTACTGTAAAAAAACACTTATTTGTATTTCCTCACTAATAAAAGCTTTTATTCTGAACAAAATATAATATTTGACAGGAAATTAAAGGAGCACAACATATGATCTTTAAAACATAAGTCCTGTGCTCTTATGGCTTCTGTAAAAAAGTCAGACTGTGTGTTTTTTGTTTTTATCTCACAGTATAAAAGATTTAATTCCGAAAATACATTATATTTGACGGGAAACTAAAGGAGCAAACCCTCTAATAAATCCATAAAAGTGACCACTGTGAGTGATCAGAGAATCTACTGTAGATATTTACTGTAGTTTTGATGATGTGTTGCTGCTTCATGAAGTCAGTCTGCAGCCTGTTGGACTACATTTCACTCCTGATGTGGTCAAGCAGGCTTTTCCTTTAGTGCTGCATCAGCGACTGAAATATCTTTAGGTGTTGTTATTTTGTCCTTTCTCTGTTGCATAAAGACTGCAAACTACTATGAGTAAAGTGGGAGAAAGCTATATTTATCATATGTTAATGAGCGGATTAACAGGACATTAAGTGGTCATCAAAATTGATTAAACCGGTCGTAAAATGATTACCTGGGTAGAAAAATAATGACATTAAATTACACCTGATTTACCTTTTTGACTGGCAGAAAAATGTTAAAAATGTTTCAGAAACATTGATAGATAATCCTGGCAAAACCATTTCATGTTTTTGAGTCATAAACACCGGAGGGAGAGAGAGAGAGAGAGAGACATTTTGATCAGACTTAGATAATAGATTGCCAGGTAAAAACATGTTTTGTCTTGGCTTTCAGGGCTTCTATATGTATCTCTGTAGGACATCATTCAGTCGTCTGTCTCAAACTGCACATGCACCCTGTGATGAGAGGTCACAAGAAGTATGGAAACACTCATTTAACTTTAAGCTTATAAAAGTGTGTGAAGAAAGCTTCACAAACAAATGTAAACAAGTCCTGGCCCTGTTGGTACCTGTCTGGAGATTATAATCACACTTTCTTAGAAACTCATTATCCAACTTTAAACGTATAATTAAAAAATAATTATGGTGAAATGGAAATGTCAAAGGGGACTTATCATGCTTTTGGGGGGTTTCCCTTTCCTGTAGTGTGTTATATAGGTTTTTGTGCATGTTAATGGTCTGCAGAGGCTAAAATCCCAAAGTTACCTCCATTTGGCTAGCGCTCCAACACATTGTACGTGATAGGCTAAGGGGCGGGACATCTCTAAGCGGTTGACCAATCACAACAGAGCCGGCCAGCTAACCAATCAGAGCAGACTGGGCTCTGGTTTCAGACAGAGGGTGAAAAGAGGTGCTGCAGCACAGGCAGTATGAGAAAAATAAAGAGCTTTTTGAACATTAAAGCATGGAGACACGTCCCAGTAGAGACACTACATACTGATATACACCTGAACATCAGCAGGAGAGGACTCTTTAAAGTAGAGACACTACATACTGATATACACCTGAACATCAGCAGGAGAGGACTCTTTAAAGTAGAGACACCACATACTGATATACACCTGAACATCAGCAGGAGAGGACTCTTTAAAGTAGAGACACTACATACTGATATACACCTGAACATCAGCAGGAGAGGACTCTTTAAAGTAGAGACACCACATACTGATATACACCTGAACATCAGCAGGAGAGGACTCTTTAAAGTAGAGACACTACATACTGATATACACCTGAACATCAGCAGGAGAGGACTCTTTAAAGCATGGAGACAATATACGCCTGAACATCAGCCTACTTTAAGACATGAATGCTGTATCAGGAGCTTCACAGTGACCTTATTAAACGTATGTCAGAACCTCTATGCATACATGTTTTTTACATATTAACAATGCAAGATACAGCACAAAATATGAACATCTTTAATCAATGTATTCTTAACTTACTGCTGAAAAGTGTTTCCTTGTTAGTAACTCGTCAATATTAGTGGCCTTGTTGATTCCACATGAGCTTTTCCTACTTTCTGACTAGCATTTCAAGGATTCAAGGATCATTTGTAGTATTTTTTCGGCACAGGGTTGGATAACAAGTTTCGGTTGTAATGTAATCCATTATGCTACATGACAAAAGAACAGGAAATAAACAGTATCAGTAAGTTAAAGTACTTTTGGTGATGACAATAGCCGCGTTCACACCAAGTACTTTCCTGTACTTAGTTCCGGCACTAAGAGCCCTGGCGCTTTTAACCCCAGGGTACTTAGTACAGATCGCGTTCACACCGGAGTACTTTTCCCTGAGGGAAGATTACAAGTACAGTAAGTGGCGGTAAGCACCTTAAAGTTGTTTGCAACCCGCTACAAAACAAGAGAAGAAGAAAAACTGATACAGGATCTGTTTAATCGCCATGTCGGTTTTCTTTATTGCACTCTCAAGACATAACATTAAATAGAAATATTTTAAATGTAACTAAAGTGTCAGTTGTACATGTCAGTAAACATTGTCAATATAAAATAAAGTGTCAGTTGTACTATATAATAACAGTAATAACAATATAAAATAAACTCCCAGCTGTAGGGAGTCTCAGCAGCAAACCCACCTTTATTATATATCTTCCCGAGACCCACTGCATCCGTCTGCCATAAACACTATGCAAACATACATGTTAGTTTTGGCCCATAGTGGACTCCATGTTGTGTTGTGTGAAATGGGGGGGAATTAAAAGTTTAGGTCAAATAATATTTAAAATGATATAAATTATCATATTTGTGTATGTGCCCCTGCCATTCCCCCACAAGGTTGCAACATTGATGATAAATAAATGACAAATAAAGCTTTGCCAGTTTATAACCGATGAAACATGATGGTATCAGAATAATCACTTACATGTGATGTATAGGATGCTACACAGGTCACAAAAGATAAAGTGTCAGGAGAAATAAGCTTAATCGCCATGTCGGTTTTCTTTATTGCACTCTCAAGACATAACATTAAATAGAACAATTTTAAATGTAAATAAAGTGTCAGTTGTACATGTCAGTAAACATTATATATAAAATAAAGTCATAACAGTAATAACAATATAAAATAAACTGTCCCAGGTGTAGGGATAGTCTCAGCAGCATACACACCTTAGTGCAACGTTGTGTGTCGTGTGTCAGTATTTACAAAAACGATACCAAATAAACTGTTATTAAATGCAGTTTGTCGCTCATCCTGCCGCTGCGCCGACGCTTCCTCATGGCGCAGCGCCCACACTTCATCCTGGTGCTGCTGGCGCTCCATCTGCTGCTTGAACACTTCTGCCTGGCGCTCCATCGAGGTGAGCATCTTGTCCTCCGTTTCCTGGGCCTTGGTGAACAGCACCATCTGATCTCCACGCAGCGACTCATTCACCACGGCACGCCGGTCCTCCAACGCCTGGGCGGTGTCAAAGAAATTCGCATCCCGTGTCCGCTTTCCTAAGAGGGGAAAATAAGCAATATACAATATACAAGTTTAGTCGCCATGTAGTTTTACAACATACTAGGAATGTGTTTTTTGTATTTTCACAAATAGAATTAAGGTTTCACAAATCTGAAACTGTGTTATAAAGAATGTTTAGACCCTCTGGGATAATCCAGTCCAAATAAATCGGCTATGCAGCGATTTAAGAGGTTCAAACACGGAGGATTGTTCCTTTTTGAAGAGTGCTTCATGTATGCTTGAACTTTGTTTAATGTTGTTGAGGCAAGTTAAACATAAAATATGATGAATATTATGAAATAAACATGATTGTGAACATCAGTTCGATGCGTAACGTTCTTTCAAGACAAAGTTACAGTGTGTGTGTACTGTGTGCTCGGGGCCGGTGTTAGCCTATTATGGCTAGCATGGCTAGCTTGATCTACTGAGCAAATAAAAGTACATCTGAGACCATTATTGTGCAGATTAAAACCCCAGTGCATGTAGTTGATTTTACCTTCGTCGTGGTCGTCATCGTTGGCCACTGAATCCGCCGTTTGTAGTCCCGAGTTTCTTTATTTTTAGCCGGTGTGCCGTGGGGCTGTACACATTCCCAGGTCGAGTGAAAGCTACTGAACTGGCTTCAGTGCATTCCCTGGGTCGCGTCCTCTGCGTAGATCTCCAGAAGAGCCGACACCTCCTCATCATTTCTTGATGCTTGCCATAACTGCTTTCAAAAACAAACACAACGCACGGAGCGTTGTGTTTTTGTAGCGAGGAAAAACAATGGCGGCTCTACACAACATTTTCAGAGTTGTACGGGCGTGGTTTGCAATTCGCCCAGCCAATCAGCACTGGGGCACTTTTGGAGAACTTTTCACCCACAGAAAAGTACGCTCTCTGAGTTGGCTCTAAAAATGGGGGTAAAAGTACCCGAGATTAAGTACGATTTTTGGTGTGAAACTTTCACGGAACTAAAACGCGAAAAGTACGGTGAAAGTACTCCGGTGTGAACGCGGCTATAGAGCTTCCCTCTGCTTCCTGGTAACACTTTTAATTTAATGGTCTCCTATTATACTGTTTTTCATTACTTTATTATAGGTCTCAGATATATACAGAACTTGTCTCTGATTGGCTGAAACACCAAACAGATCATTGCAGCATCCCATAATCCCCTCTGTTTCAGCCCTGTTTCCAAAGTGCTGATTCTCTGTCTGTTACTTTAGATGAAAATAAGGAGCCCCTCCCCACGCCCCTCTGAGAGATATTTGGTTAAAAAGAACACAATAGGCGCTTTCACACCGGAGTACTTTTCCCAGGAATAGTTCCGATAGTTCCTGGGATTTTGCGTTCACTAGAACTTTTTTTGGGGAACCTTTTCACCCCTTTTCAGTCCCTGCTAGAGAGCAGGTACTTTCCTGGGGAGAAAAAGGTTCCAATTTCTGATTGGCTGGGCGAATTGCAAACCACGCCCCGTAAAACTCTGAAAAGTTTTGTGAAGCCGCCATTTTATTTGCTCGCATTAGCATTATTAGCATTAGCCCAGCGCACCAACGGAGAGAGACTAACTTATGGCAACACAAAAAAAACATGGGAGCGGTGGAGATGAGGAGGTGTCGGCGTTCTGGCGATTTACTCGGAAGGCCCCCAACTCTGGGGACTTCCGGCCGGGGACTTCGGGTGGCAGTATACGCCGTGAAGTTGTTTGCGGCCTGCCAGTAAACCCAAAGCAGCAGAAGAAGAAAAAGAAGTGACGTCAGCGGCTCCCTCAGGGACTTATTCAGGTGTGAACGCGATTTACTAGATAGTTCCAGGAAATAAAAGTTCCAGGAAATGAAAGTTCCAGGAAATAAAAGTTCCGTGAACTATTCCTGGGAAAAGTAATTGGTGTGAAAGCGCCTATGGTGTTCTAGGAGGAGATTCAGGTGATAAGGTGGGGGGGGGGTTACTTTGGTTGGTGATTGGCTAATGGTTACACAAGCCCAAAAATTGTTATGACATCATAAAGTGGCCAAAATCTGATCAGCTCATTTTTAGATATATAAATGGATCAGGACAAAAAGACAGCAAATCTTTTTTCCTGAAACTTTCAGAATCTCTTTACACAGAGGGGACACATATTTATGTATAAAAAGACAGGAAAAAGTGGATTTTGCATAATAGGTGACCTACCAAACTCTGGAGTCCTCCTCAGATCTCCAGTCTTCTCCTCTTCACACCGTAATGAGATGTTTTCTTACTGTCTCTCTAACTCGACCTCTGACCTCTTCACAGGGATGACGTTCAGGATCAGGACATCCCTGACGGCCCGGACTCCCCGAGCCGGTACGTCCACATTCTGCACATTCTCTTGTATTCTTAGAAGCAGTCAGCAGCAAACCCTGTTTAATGACACTGTGATGCTACGTCTGTTAGCATGTTAGCTCCTTCAGAAATGCTGTCATACACAGACTGACTTTGATTTGTACATATTCTATTTACATGTATATAGACTTTTTACACTACTTATTTCTGTATTTTATTATATATGTGGCATTGTTGGAGGAGCTCAGGTCAGAAGAATTTCATTGATTTTTGTTTGAGAAATCCACATTTTGAGAGAAATTGAGAAACTGGGATCGATGGTAGGCAAAAAAATACAGACAAATATCTTGATAATTGATTAATCGTTAAGGAAACTGCTATTTTAAGTCTCTAAAATCGAAAACATTTGCTGTTCACTGGGTTTTATATTATATTACAGAAAATATCTTTGGGTTTTAGTCTGAGAAATCCACATTTTGAGAGAATTTGAGAAACTCGGATCGATAGTAGGCATACAAATACATCTGAATAATTTATTAATCGTTAAGGAAATAGCCTTAATTACCCTATGTACTATTGTTGCATTGTTGGAGGAGCTCAGGTCAGAAGAATTTCATTGCCATTTCTACACTGTGGCTTTGTGCATATGACAATAAAACCTTTGAATCTTTGAATACATTTGCTTCCAGGTTGTCGGTCATAAACACTCCAGAGTTGGATCCCACCATCACAGACTTCAGGTGAGTGTCTTTGAATGAAATAACGTTGAATATTTTAAAAAAGCCACTCTTAAACTGTGCTATACCACCAATACTGTATACGAATAACACTTATTATTAATAGATTTTTACTCTATTACACTGTAGACTTTAAGCCAGGGGTGTCAAACTCAAGGCCCGGGGGCCAAATCCGGCCCGCAACTTCATTTTATGTGGCCCGCAAAAGCTTGCAAAGAATATAATAGGTTTATTATACGGTTACATGCTACTTTACAGTATATCTATATATGTTCATTTTAATTAATTTCTTATTTTATAGTTATTTATCTTTGATTTATCCTTAATTTTATTAATCTGTGCTGTCCTGTTTTTCAATCTCACCCTGTTGCTGTTAAACCACTGAATTTCCCCACGGGGATTAATAAAGGTCCATTTTATCTTATCTTATTTTACAGAAGCATGTTGCCCATAAACTACATGTCCCACAATGCATCTCATTTTGTGACATGCGCACTGAAGAGACTTGCAGTTATTTGCCGTAGACTTCTGCTTTCAGACGTAGTTAATTATGAAGTTATTACCCTATCTGATAATAATCCAATGCAGAGGCAATAATATAAATACATTATTTCATATATATTATGTATTTATGTATATTTAGTGACAACCCTTTGAGTGCAACCATAATGCTAATGTGGCCCACGATGAAAGTGAGTTTGATACCCCTGCTTTAAGCAATCATCTGTTTTTTATAATTAATATTTTTAATAATACTTAAATACCGGCACTATATATATTGTAATATACGCATTTTATTTATTATTGTGCACATGTTTACTATATAGTTCCTATCTATTTTATCGAATTATTGCACTTTTAACTCTTATTTATACAATTATTGTATTTCATTTTATCTTTGTATTTTTTATTTGATCGAAAATGCAGCTATTATTTTCCCCCCCAGGATAAAAAAAGATATTCTCTGTATAACAATATATTAAATATTCTTATATATTACCATGTGCACATTTCTACTTAACTTCTTATGTTGAAATACTTTATTTGATTAATGGAGCAACTGTCACAAAACCTAATTCACCCCAAGGACAAAAATGAAGTATTCTGATTCTGATTGAAGATGGTTTTATTCTAGGTTACCGTCAAAGTTTATCGTAGTTTTTAAAAGTTAATTTGTCTACAATTTCTGGAAAACTTCATATGGGTCGTTCCCAAGATCTGTTCCTAATTCAAAGCGATTTTCCACCCAAAACTGTCACGTAGCTTCTTTGCACAAATGCCCTCAAAACGTCATAACGGAGCAGTAAATATCCTGGGAGTGTCCTCGTAGATCAGTGTTTGGTTTCTATGGCTCTCACGATCAGGTTCCTCCCAACAATAGTCGGCCTTTCAGGTGGTTTTTCCTCCGCTGAGAATTCCCTTCTGTCTCTGAACGGCCTGGATTCTGTTCCTCTGTTTCAGGTTACAGCTGCCGGACAATAAGGACCACCTGCAGTCAACAAATGCATCAAATGGGTAAGACTCGCACACTGAACTCTGAGCGATGATGGAGACAAACTTTGGCTTAGATCGCATAAAAAAACCTGCTTTTGTGCTGCCTTTTGGAACAAAAAATAATGTATGTTTTCACACTTCTTGTTCTTTTACCGTCTTTACTATCCTGTGTGAGATGGAGCTGCTTTATCTTGACATTAGCCACATGACTGTTCTTTTATTACTGGTAATTGGATCGTTGATAGAGATGCATTACGATGTTTAGCCTTAAATATTATGTTGTTTGTTGGATAGAGAAAACTTGAGTTACTGTTAGGTAGTATAATCTGTAACATTGCAGCGTATTTTACAGGTAATTATGTAGAAGTAGAATATTCCCAATATTTTGGAGCAGAAGAAAAGGTAGCATGAAATGGAAATACTTGCGTTTAGTACCTCTAAAAAGTGTGTTTAGCTATACAGTACAATGACACTTTCTTAGTGACTTTCCACCACTGATTTGACTTAACATAGCTTTTGAATGCTGGAGGGTTTTCAGGTTCATATCAGTGTGTAGTGTCTCTACTTTAAAGAGTCCTCTCCTGCTGATGTTCAGGTGTATATCAGTATGTAGTGTCTCTACTTTAAAGAGTCCTCTCCTGCTGATGTTCAGGTGTATATCAGTATGTAGTGTCTCTACTTTAAAGAATCCTCTCCTGCTGATGTTCAGGTGTATATCAGTATGTAGTGTCTCTACTTTAAAGAGTCCTCTCTTGCTGATGTTCAGGTGTATATCAGTATGTAGTGTCTCTACTTTAAAGAGTCCTCTCCTGCTGATGTTCAGGTGTATATCAGTATGTAGTGTCTCTACTTTAAAGAGTCCTCTCCTGCTGATGTTCAGGTGTATATCAGTATGTAGTGTCTCTACTTTAAAGAGTCCTCTCCTGCTGATGTTCAGGTGTATATCAGTAGGTAGTGTCTCTACTTTAAAGAGTCCTCTCCTGCTGATGTTCAGGTGTATATCAGTATGTAGTGTCTCTACTTTAAAGAGTCCTCTCCTGCTGATGTTCAGGTGTATATCAGTATGTAGTGTCTCTACTTTAAAGAGTCCTCTCCTGCTGATGTTCAGGTGTATATCAGTATGTAGTGTCTCTACTTTAAAGAGTCCTCTCCTGCTGATGTTCAGGTGTATATCAGTATGTAGTGTCTCTACTTTAAAGAGTCCTCTCCTGCTGATGTTCAGGTGTATATCAGTATGTAGTGTCTCTACTTTAAAGAGTCCTCTCCTGCTGATGTTCAGGTGTATATCAGTATGTAGTGTCTCTACTTTAAAGAGTCCTCTCCTGCTGATGTTCAGGTGTATATCAGTATGTAGTGTCTCTACTTTAAAGAGTCCTCTCCTGCTGATGTTCAGGTGTATATCAGTATGTAGTGTCTCTACTTTAAAGAGTCCTCTCCTGCTGATGTTTAGGTGTATATCAGTATGTAGTGTCTCTACTTTAAAGAGTCCTCTCCTGCTGATGTTCAGGTGTATATCAGTATGTAGTGTCTCTACTTTAAAGAGTCCTCTCCTGATGATGTTCAGGTGTATATCAGTATGTAGTGTCTCTACTTTAAAGAGTCATCTCCTGCTGATGTTCAGGTGTATATCAGTATGTAGTGTCTCTACTTTAAAGAGTCCTCTCCTGCTGATGTTCAGGTGTATATCAGTATGTAGTGTCTCTACTTTAAAGAGTCCTCTCCTGCTGATGTTCAGGTGTATATCAGTATGTAGTGTCTCTACTTTAAAGAGTCCTCTCCTGCTGATGTTCAGGTGTATATCAGTATGTAGTGTCTCTACTTTAAAGAGTCCTCTCCTGCTGATGTTCAGGTGTATATCAGTATGTAGTGTCTCTACTTTAAAGAGTCCTCTCCTGCTGATGTTCAGGTGTATATCAGTATGTAGTGTCTCTACTTTAAAGAGTCCTCTCCTGCTGATGTTCAGGTGTATATCAGTATGTAGTGTCTCTACTTTAAAGAATCCTCTCCTGCTGATGTTCAGGTGTATATCAGTATGTAGTGTCTCTACTTTAAAGAGTCCTCTCTTGCTGATGTTCAGGTGTATATCAGTATGTAGTGTCTCTACTTTAAAGAGTCCTCTCCTGCTGATGTTCAGGTGTATATCAGTATGTAGTGTCTCTACTTTAAAGAGTCCTCTCCTGCTGATGTTCAGGTGTATATCAGTATGTAGTGTCTCTACTTTAAAGAGTCCTCTCCTGCTGATGTTCAGGTGTATATCAGTAGGTAGTGTCTCTACTTTAAAGAGTCCTCTCCTGCTGATGTTCAGGTGTATATCAGTATGTAGTGTCTCTACTTTAAAGAGTCCTCTCCTGCTGATGTTCAGGTGTATATCAGTATGTAGTGTCTCTACTTTAAAGAGTCCTCTCCTGCTGATGTTCAGGTGTATATCAGTATGTAGTGTCTCTACTTTAAAGAGTCCTCTCCTGCTGATGTTCAGGTGTATATCAGTATGTAGTGTCTCTACTTTAAAGAGTCCTCTCCTGCTGATGTTCAGGTGTATATCAGTATGTAGTGTCTCTACTTTAAAGAGTCCTCTCCTGCTGATGTTCAGGTGTATATCAGTATGTAGTGTCTCTACTTTAAAGAGTCCTCTCCTGCTGATGTTCAGGTGTATATCAGTATGTAGTGTCTCTACTTTAAAGAGTCCTCTCCTGCTGATGTTCAGGTGTATATCAGTATGTAGTGTCTCTACTTTAAAGAGTCCTCTCCTGCTGATGTTCAGGTGTATATCAGTATGTAGTGTCTCTACTTTAAAGAGTCCTCTCCTGCTGATGTTCAGGTGTATATCAGTATGTAGTGTCTCTACTTTAAAGAGTCCTCTCCTGATGATGTTCAGGTGTATATCAGTATGTAGTGTCTCTACTTTAAAGAGTCATCTCCTGCTGATGTTCAGGTGTATATCAGTATGTAGTGTCTCTACTTTAAAGAGTCCTCTCCTGCTGATGTTCAGGTGTATATCAGTATGTAGTGTCTCTACTTTAAAGAGTCCTCTCCTGCTGATGTTCAGGTGTATATCAGTATGTAGTGTCTCTACTTTAAAGAGTCCTCTCCTGCTGATGTTCAGGTGTATATCAGTATGTAGTGTCTCTACTTTAAAGAGTCATCTCCTGCTGATGTTCAGGTGTATATCAGTATGTAGTGTCTCTACTTTAAAGAGTCCTCTCCTGCTGATGTTCAGGTGTATATCAGTATGTAGTGTCTCTACTTTAAAGAGTCCTCTCCTGTTGATGTTCAGGTGTATATCAGTATGTAGTGTCTCTACTTTAAAGAGTCCTCTCCTGCTGATGTTCAGGTGTATATCAGTATGTAGTGTCTCTACTTTAAAGAGTCCTCTCCTGCTGATGATCAGGTGTATATCAGTATGTAGTGTCTCTACTTTAAAGAGTCCTCTCCTGTTGATGTTCAGGTGTATATCAGTATGTAGTGTCTCTACTTTAAAGAGTCCTCTCCTGCTGATGATCAGGTGTATATCAGTATGTAGTGTCTCTACTTTAAAGAGTCCTCTCCTGCTGATGTTCAGGTGTATATCAGTATGTAGTGTCTCTACATGTCTCCATGCTTTAATGTTCAAAAAGCTCTTTATTTTTCTCATACTGCCTGTGCTGCAGCACCTCTTTTCACCCTCTGTCTGAAACCAGAGCCCAGTCTGCTCTGATTGGTTAGCTGGCCGGCTCTGTTGTGATTGATCAACCACTTAGAGATGTCCCGCCCCTTAACCTATAATGTACAATGTGTTGGAGCGCTAGCCGATAGAAATGCGAGTGTATAGTGCTGTCACTATGTTACAGAAGTTAACAAAGGAGTCCAATGGAGGTGTTTCAGGCGTGGGAGAGAAACTCCTTCTGGAGGGAACACATTTTTGCCTTTGCAGACCATTTACATGCACTAAAACCCCTAAGACACTACAGGAAAGGGAAAACCCCTAAAAGCACAATAGGGTGTCTATAATAAAGAACATTTATTATAAAAGCCATCAGGAAATCAGCTTCCCTGCGCTGTGTAACAGATGCAGAGAACCTCATTCTCTGTTAAGTTATGGCTGAATGAATGTTTGTTTCTCATTCAATAATTTAATCATACTTTCTCTGTCGAGGCACGTACAAGATTTATTGTTAGCCTGAGGGGGAGAATAGCTGCGTCTGTGGGAGGGAGATAACATGGATCATCATCACACAATTACAATTGCTTCTTTTAAATGTTGATAAAACCAAGGTAATGCTCTTTTCAAAAGCTAAAAAGACACCAGAGCCTGTTTTAGAAATTGTAACTACGCAAGGAATAAAACTTGAAGTGGTTACCTGTTACAAATACCTTGGTATCTGGCTTGATGACTGTCTCACTTTTAAACGTCATGTCAATAACCTGCTTAAAAAACTGAGGGTTAGACTAGGTTTCTTTTTCAGAAACAAGTCCTGTTTCTCTTTTGAAGCCAGGAAAAGGCTAGTCACTGTGACCTTTTTACCTGTGCTGGACTATGGTGATCTGATTGATATGAATGCACCTGCCAATTGCCTGATCAAGTTAGATGCTGCGTATCACAGTGCACTGAGATTTGTGACAAACTGTAAAGCATTAACCCATCACTGTACCCTGTATGCAAGGGCTGGTTTGCCTTCGCTAACTGTACGGAGGCTCAGTCACTGGTACATTTTTATATATAAAGCCATGTTAGGGAAACTTCCATCCTACATCTGCTCCCTGATCTCACGGCGAATTGTAAGTGGCTACTGCCTGAGATCGCATGCTGTGGTTTTATTAAATGTGCCAACTGCTAGGACTGTCTTAGGGAAGATAGCATTTAGATGCGCAGCTCCACTGTCCTGGAATAGTCTGCAATTGAAATGGAAACTGAGCAATCTGGTGCCACTCAATGTTTTTAAAGCTCTGTTGGATGCTACTCAATCGGAAGCTGTTGGTACCTGTGCATGTGGATAGTATGTCAATTGTAATCCCTGTAATGATGCTGTATGATGTCCTTTTGTTGCTCTGTTTATGTTTTAATGTTTCATGTGGAACCTACTTGAGCAGGTCTCCCTTGAAAAAGAGATCAATGATCTCAATGGGATACAACCTGGATAAATAAAGGTAAAAAAAACAACAACAAAAAAACAAAGGCTGAACAAACCCAAGTTTCATATCGGTGTTTTAAGTTCGAGCTGAGCAATAGATTGACATTTTGGGAAGCACGCGTTGTTACTTGCTGGGAGTAAGATTTCTGCCTTTATAATTCACTAATTTGCTCGTTATATCCTGAGTTAAGATTAACGCTGATCAGTAAAAGCATAAATACTATGATTTGAAAATACTCTATAACAAATGAAAGCCTTAAACTCAAAATGTAACTTAATAAGAAGTACAGATGAAGTAGTTTAAAGTATCAAAAGTAAATCTATTCAGTGTGCAGGATGGCTCTTTTCCTTTTATTGGTAATTAAATCATATTTGACAGTCCTGTTTTACCACTAACAAATACATACAAGCATTTTAATGTTGTATTTTCTTTCTACATTTAGATAAGCAGTACAGTACTACATCCTTCACTAGTAAATGTGAACGTTAAATACATGTAGTGGAGTGAAAAGTACAATATTTGCCTCTGAAACCAGAGTTATGGAGTAGTCGAGTTTGGATTCAAATTGAAATACTCAAGTTAAAATTGTACTTAAGAACAGTACATTCAACCACGGCTGGTTCCTGGCTTCAGCTTCATCTCGACAGATTTATTCAGAGTTTCTTCTCGGGTAAATCTCCCAGAAAAGCCAACACACACATTTTCAAAGTGCCTTGTTCCTGCATTGCCCAATATCTATTGCATTGTAAACAAGCAACATGAGAGCAGGACTTCCCTCTTGATATATCAACTTGGTAAATATTGTAAACATAAGTCTATGTTCCTAATCGTAAATTATTTTTATATTATGTTCCCATTTAGAGTGATATACCTTATGATTGACAGGTCACTACTTCCTTCACAGTGTCAGAGCCCAGTCTGCTCTGATTGGTTAGCTGGCCATCTCTGTTGTGATTGGTCAACGGATTAGAGATGTCCCGCCCCTTAGTCTATCACGCACAATGTGTTACATGGTAATGTCACAGTGTTAATTAAGTAAACAAAGGAGTCCAATGGAGGCGTTCAGGGGGGGGAGGTTTTTTTACTACTACAGTCTATAAAGATGGTTGGACTTCCCTTCATGTATCTGTGAAGACCAAAGGGCTTTTCAGTCACATGAGTGTGTGTTATGCTCTCTTGATGTTTGCAGTATATGAATAGTGTGTGTTGTTGGGTATTATGTGCTTGAGAGCCATGAACAAATTATTATCTGGCACTGTGGAAAGAAAATATATGTTTCTATAAATCAGCAGAAGATTTAATGTCTTTGATTTATATTGAAGTGAGTTGTCTGAAGTTTAACAAGATAATTCAAACACAACATTTAAAGAGGAAATAATCAGATAAATAAATGAATACAAAAATCAATTAATCAAATCAAGTTTTATTTATAAAGCACATTTAAAAGCGATTTTTGGTCAAGCCAAAGTGCTGTACATGTAATAAAAACAGATTACTACAATCACAATAAAAGACAATAATTTACAACAGAAATATAAAAAACAAAAACACAGGGAAAAGTCAGGTGCCATGCTCCGCTCTAACTAGAAGGTCAGGGAGAAGAAGTGAGTCTTTAGTGAGGATTTAAAAACCCCTAGGGTCTGGGCCGACCTCACATGGAGGGGCAGAGTGTTCCAGAGCCTAGGGCCAGCTGCTGCGAAGGCTCGGTGCCCTCAGGTTTTGAGCCTGGTCTTGGGCACTACCAGCAGCAGCTGGTCAGCAGACCTTAAAGCTCTGGCTGGGGTGTAGCGCTGGAGGAGTTCAGCTATATAGGCCGGAGCCAGCCCATTTAGTGCTTTGAAAACAAATAAAAGGATTTTAAAATCAATTCTGAACCGAACTGGAAGCCAGTGTAGTGAGGCCAGAATAGGGGTGATGTGGTCACGCTTTTTGTGGCCAGTCAGAAGACGTGCAGCTGCGTTTTGGACTAGCTGCAGGCGTCTAATTGAGCCTGGTCCATACCCACATACAGAGCGTTGCAATAGTCCAGTCTCCAGGTAACAAAGGCATTAATAACCCTTTCTAGGTCTTTAAAAGATAAATACGACTTGGTCTTGGACAATAGTCTTATTTAAAAATAAGCAGGATTTGACTACGGTGCTGACCTGCTTGTTGAATTTAAAAATGCTAGTGAAGGTCACTCCAAGGTTCATGACCGAGAGGAGGATGTTTTCATTGAGAGAGCCCAGAATATCAACCTGAGAGGCTGGAGGTTGGGGTCCAAAAAAGATGACCTCTGTCTTGCTCTCGTTGAGGTTGAGGAAGTTTTTGCTCAGCCAGGATTTTATCTCTGCTAAGCAGTCCATCAACTGCTGTAGTGAGTGTTTGACATTTGCTTTGAGAGGCAGATAGATCTGTACATCGTCGGCGTAGCAGTGGAAGGGAATATTGTGTTTAGTGAGAATTGAACCTAGGGGCAGTATGTACAGTAGAAAAAGGATGGGGCCCAGAATAGAGCCTTGGGGAACCCCACAGGTAAGAGGGGCTTTAGCAGAGGAGAAGGCACCTAGCTGCACTGAGAAGCTACGGTCTGTCAGGTAGGACCTGAACCATGCAAGTGCAGAGCCTGTGATGCCTGCGGACTGTTCAAGCCGTGACAGCAGGATGCTATGGTCCACAGTGTCAAAGGCAGCTGTCAGGTCTAACAGCACCAGGACAGCTGGGCTACCTGAGTCGGCGGCTAGGAGCAGATCATTAAAAACTCTTAAAAGGGCTGTTTCAGTGCTGTGCATGGGTTTGAAGCCAGACTGAAACTTTTCATGGATTCCATGGATGGTTAAAAAAGACTGCAGCTGGGCGTAGACTACTCGCTCCAGGGCTTTTGATAAAAAAGGTAGCTGGGAGATGGGCCTAAAATTTGCGAGAATGGAGGGGTCGAGATTTTTCTTTTTAAGTAGTGGCTGGACCACGGCATGTTTGAAGGCAGCTGGGACACATCCTGAGCTAAGAGAGGTGTTTAAAAGTAATAAAATACTTGCTCCAACTGATTCGAAAACATCTCTGAGAAGGCGAGAGGGAATGCTGTCTGAGGTGCAGTTTGTCGGCCGCAGGTGCTTGACTACATCCGAGAGAGAAGAGAGGGATACAGGCTCAAAGTGGTCGAGGACAGCAGGGCACAGAAAAGGAGCAGGATCTGGGGTAGCACTAGTGTGGGCTAGCCTAAGAGCAGATACTTTTTCAATAAAACATTTAAGAAACTTATCACAGAGAGTAGTCGAGGGCACAATTGAAGAAACATCACAGGGATTAATGAACGAGTTGAGGACATTAAAAAGAACCTGAGGTTTATGGCTGTTTTTGGAGATTAACAGAGAAATGTGCTCTGTTTTGGCTGCTTTGACTGCCGTCTGGTAGTCGGAAAGGCAAGCACGAAGGATTTCTAAGGAGACATGGAGTTTATCCTTTTTCCATTTTCTCTCTGCACGCCTGCAGGTGCTTCTAAGAACGCGAGTACTGTACAGTCATTGAGCCACGGCTCTGATAGAACTTTGGTGCGTCTAAGCGTGAAAGGAGCAACAGAATCCAGTATTAGGGTACATGTCGAGTCAAACATGGAGATAAGCTCATCAGCACTAAGAGCACAGTTCACCTCTAATTTACAGATCAGGGAAGCATTAAAAACATCAGAAAACTGTGAGGCAGTCAAGGGGTTAATCGAACGCAGACGACGCGCAGGGGCACGTGATTCGACTCCTGCGGAAGGGATGTAGGTTGTAAACAGAACCGGTAAATGGTCTGAGATACGCGTTGCTGCACAGATTTCATCCACAGAGACAGACAGTCCAAACGATAATACTAAGTCCAAAGTGTGTCCTTTTTCGTGTGTTGGGCCAGCCACGGACTGAACGAGACCAAAAGAATCAAGGAGATTTAAAAAGTCCCTAACCAGAGGTTTGGACTCGCAACACACATGGACATTGAAGTCTCCGGAGATCAAAACACGATCATATTTCACCATGATCCCGGACAGAAAGTCAGAAAAGTCATTTATGAAATCCTTATTGCACTTTGGCGGACGATACACGACTGCGCAGAGCATGCCGCTGCGAGGCTCCAGTAGCACCCCCCCACCCCCCGTCGACGCTCGCGAAACAGAGGGCCTCATCATCTAACTTTGCTTGGGGCTTCAAGTTGGCCAGGGACGGCCCTGCCCACAAGCATCCTCTTTTTTTAGCTCATCAGATATGAGAATGTTCTGCAGCTCTCTTGCCTCATGTGACCGGGGCATTCTTGAGTTTTAGACTAAAAGGCATTTTAAATACTCTTGACATTTTTGTAGAGCAAACAATGAAACGATTCATTGGGAGAATCAGTGTTTGATGTGGCACTAATGCAGTCATCAAAAAACATTCTCATGAGAAGTAAAAGGCCAGAACAGCAGAGCATGATTTATTTAATACCAAATATGGTCACTTGGCAATATAATTCTGCCGTGACGCCCTTGAAAAGTACGAGCGTCACTGTTTGCACCCAGCGGACGTTTTACATGCAGCGTTTTTATGCACCGGACAGATGTGAGGTGATTCTGCAGAAAAACATTGCATGTGTACGACCCCCTTAAAGAGACAGGCGCTAAAACGTGTCAGACAGAGGGAGAACTCCGGTACATTCAGACACACAGTATGAGACAAATAAAGCATGTAAACAAATTGAAGAAGGACCCCAAAATACAAGTATTGACGTAAAAATGACCACGATGGTCATCTCCTGTAAGCTAAACAGAGGGTAACGTATTGTTTTGTCATGTTGAAAATGCTTTAAAAAGTATCACTTCACATCTAATGGGAGGGCAATTCATTGTAAACAAACCCCATGATCAGCTGTGCTGCATCTATCGCTTCTATTTCTGGACTCTTCGTCGCTGCAGTGCTCTTCCTCTTCCTCTGCAGCGAGCGCTACGCACCTCCATCTGTTTCTGTCCCTCTCTCACCTCCAGCTGCACACAGTCTGCAGTCAGGAGTTCATTATCAATGAATCAGAATACAGAACAACTGCGGAGTTATTTGAAAGCCCGGAATCTTTTTTGTGATTTATTTCTTCATTTAAGATTTCTTCAAAAAGAAAATAAATAAATAAATAATAATATATAAAAATATAAACAACGAGAAATAAAAAATCACAGAAAGACATGGACATTGTGTTTTGTGACAGTTACTACATTTTAGATTAAAATAAATTAAAAATGTGAACTTCCTGTAGTTGTCAATCGGTCCCTACTTTTTCTTTTATTCTTGATTTACATAATTAATTCTTTTTTTTTTTAAACTCAGGGCCGTGTGTGTGTGTGTGTGTGTGTGTGTGTTGTATTTTCTGCCCTCATGTGTGATAGTCATCCCAATCTTATTAAGGTCTGCTGTTGCTGCTACGTCCTTCCTCCTCCTCCTCTTCCTCCCTCCCTCTCTCTCTCTCTTCCCCCCGACTGCCCTTCTGTTTCTGCTCTTGTTGCTGCTGCTGCTACAGAAAAAAGACGTAGACCATCATCACACTGCATTGCTGAAACACCCTCAGGCTTCACTTCTCTGTCTCTCTCACACACACACACACACACACACACACACACACACACACACACACTTCTGCCAGATGAAAATGTCAGAAGATGAAGAGACTCTGTCAAACGGGTAAGATAGACTTTGCTGCGTGTTTGGATGTCGTAGGTTATTCCTCTGGCCTCTGTCAGGGGTGTGTGTGTGTGTGTGTGTGTGTAGCTGTCACACTCAGGCATGTGGACAAACTCGCTCTGTTTATTTTTAAAAAGGAACACCTCAGATATTTTGTGTGAACGCAGTGAGGCCTCCGAAGCATCTTAACTAGTGAGGAGAGCTGTGCACCGCAGTCAGTGAACTAAATGCTTCGTCACTCTTGGAGGAGGTGTGTGTGTGTGTGTCAGTGTGTGTGTTTGTGCATGCTGGGTTTTCATGAGCATGGGTGTGTGTATGAATAGTGTTTGCTGTGTGCTAAGTGGTTTCATTCGTGCTGATAATGATCATCCTTGTGCAAGTTGTTGTCCGGAGAAAGCAACTCAGTATTTCAGCTGACTTGAAGTTAAATTAAATGATGGGCACACAATGCGTGGAATGCACATCCTGAGTCCAGCAGCCTCTCCTCATTGAGCAGGTCGTCATGACTTCTCTCTTTATTTCATACAATTGTACATGCCGTCCTGTCCTGTGCTAATGTTTGCTCTGTGACTAAGGGTAGCATGGTTTCTGTCCCTGCCCTTATAGGCATGTCAAGCTATAAGGAAATAATGAAGGCACTGATTGATTGCCTTGTAAATGCTGTCAGCGTAGAAACCCTATATTATTTCACTGCATGATCCATAGCATTTAAACCAGGGAAGGCTTTTAACAACATATTGTATTTTTGTATTTAATGTAAAGGGGCTTATAATGATAATTTTTAGGTTCATATTTGTACTTTTTACCTCTACTGGGACATGTCTCTTCAAACAGCTCTTTATTTCTCTCATACTGTCTGTGCTGCATCACCTCTTTTCACCCTCTGTCTGAAACCAGAGCCCAGTCTGCTCTGATTGGTTAGCTGGCCGACTCTGTTGTGATTGGTCAACCGCTCAGATATGTCCCGCCCCTTAGCCGATCACGTCGTACAATGTGTTGGAGCGCTAGCCAATAGAATCGGAAGTGTTACGTAGTGATGTCATTGTGATCTGGATGTAAACAAAGGAGTCCAATGGAGGCGTTGTAGGCGGGGGAGAAACTCACTCTGGAGGGAAATCAGGGATTTTAGACTTAGCAGACCATTTACATGCACTCAAACCTATAGAACACACTCTACAGGGAAGGGAATAGGGCCTCTTTAAAGCAAGGTAATCAAAATCAAGGGGTGTTTCTCAATCTCGAGTAAAGCTGCTCCAGAGCCACTATTTCAAGCATACTACGTCATCGAGTGCCGCCGAAGTACTGTTCCAATGTCCAGCATACTTGGAATTCTACCGAGCCCGGCGTCCTTCGTAGCGAGAAATTTCGAGGCTGCACATGTGTAGACTCCGCGGTCTTAAAATCCCCACAATGCTTTGCGCACGGACCAATTGCCCCAAATCTGTGGCGGAAGATGTAAGGCGGGGGCCTCTCATATGACGCACACTTGCTCGCCTGTTCCACTCTTCGTTTTCCGAATGCCAGGGAGGATTCTTGCCTCGCTTCTGAAGCAAGTGACTCGGAAGACGTGTGCTACCAAGCAAGCGTACTCGACATTGAGAAACACCCATGGTCTACCTACCTGTGTGCTCTCTGCCCTGCGTTATTTACAATAGCTGTGTTAGCTGTTTACCTTTTTATATCATATGTTTACTTTCCTAATGATAAGGGTGAGTTGGGGGAGTTCAGTGTTTGCTAACTTGGCAACTCTCTATCCAGATTTATCGTTTAAAAAAATGAGATAAGATAAACTTGTATTCATTTGTTGAAGCGTTGCCAACATTAGGCTGCGTATAAAAACCCTAGCCTACTGGTGCTGGCTTCACTAACGGTACCTACCTCTAGCTTTAAACGCTGCATTACAGTAAAGTAATCCCAGACTATTATGTGCTCTCAAACATTTGAGAAGACGTAAAAGAAGCCACTCTATTAATCTCACAAGGTGGAATTCAGTTATTATATCAACAAAGTGTTTATTTATCAAAAATCTCATTGAGTAAATCATTTGATAAAGTCAATCATATCAATAGTTAGAAATATTGACACTGACATTTTTTTTCACATCGCCCAGCCCTTTTTTTTCCCGCACATGTAACTGTTGACTACAGTCAGATAAGTAAACAAGCTCTCCTTAAGTAAATAGTCCTTCAACAATTATTGAAATGTATTATGTATGAGGTTATGCTTGTACTCTGAATATAACAGGTGATAAGACTACAGCAACTGACTGAAGAAAAATAATAATAATACTACGAAAATACTAACAATAATGCACTTTATTTTTCCTCTTGGGGACAATTTTAATATCTCCTGTTGTTGCTTTTCTATATTTACAAATGATGTTATACAGTAGATGTGTGAGGTTGGTTGTCGTGTTGAGATTTCACTTCATTTAAAAGATCAGGGTTATTTAAGTTGTGTATTTTTGATCGTTAATGTGAGCTGAAGGTCAAGTATAAAGCCGATGAATCAGCACAACGACAAGCCATTTGCTAAGATTTAGTTTCCAAGACAAACCTGATGCTGTGCTAACACACACACGCACACACGCACGCACACACACACACACACACACACACGTTTGTTAGTGTGTTGTTTTAAGTGACAGTCACTGCAGAGGAAAGTGTTTGGCCACAGAGGAGGAAGCTCAGTCTGGATTTACTGAGAGGCCGCTGAGGGAAGACATGTGACTGTACGCCATTATCCTTGAAATCAATTATATAAACACACATACAGTACAGTATACAGTACGCTGTTTAAAACTACATAACACTATTTAATCATTTAAGTCTCATTGTTTTATTGTTATTAGGAATTACATTATAAAGTGGCTGAATGTAAATAAGGTTTTTTATTACAATATGTTTTCCCTTGAAGTCCTTTTGACAGTTTTAGGGAAATTGTCATCACATTTAATTCAAATGTTTTCTTGACGTGCATATTGTTTTTTCCTGCATTGATTTCATACAGTTCTTTGTTTAGATTGGATAGCTGTCAACTGATTGGTTCATTTCTTTTGGCTCATTAAGTGTACCTTTTTGTCATTTATTTTATTTGTATTGAGTGGCTTAGTTTTAACATTTTTAGTATTGTTTTCTCAAGAAGGGAGGTCTATTGTATAAGCCTGGGTTTGTTGAACTCTCCTGTCACATTTCCTATGTCAAATTGTTCCTTTTTCTCAGTCGATTAAGATCTCTTTAGTCATTTTTTAGACTTCTATCATGCTTAATTACTTATTTCCATTAAACGTATCAGGACAAATCTCGTAAACACAAGATTTTAAGTGGTGCTTTTACGTAATTCCTTGTGGAGAAACTCAATTTTACAGATTTGTGAATGGATGGATGGAAGCATTTACTAGCGATTACTAGTAGTATTTTATAAATATAATACCTATTTACAACACACTACTACAGTCCTACATAAACAATTTTCCCAATATTGAGTCTGTTTGTCAGCACAGTCACAATTGTTGGTCTAAATCTTGATGATAAGCCCACATGAAGACACTGAACCTCATGTTCCTCAAGTGTCTTCTGAGTCTCGTGCTGTTATAGTGAAGCTCAGCAGGTCATATGGTGAACACAACACCATCCGCATGTTATTAGCCCGAGGTGTGTGTGTGTGTGTGTGTGTGTGTGTGTGTGTGTGTGTGTGTGTGTGTGTGTGTGTGTGTGTGTGTGTGTGTGTGTGTGTGTGTGTGTGTGTGTGTGTGTGTGTGTGTGTGTGTGTGTGTGTGTGTGTGTGTGTGTGTGTGTGTGTGTGTGTGTGTGTGTGTGTGTGTGTGTGTGTGTGTGTGTGTGTGTGTGTGTGTGTGTGTGTGTGTGTGTGTGTGTGTGTGTGTGTGTGTGTGTGTGTGTGTGTGTGTGTGTGTGTGTGTGTGTGTGTGTGTGTGTGTGTGTGTGTGTGTGTGTGTGTGTGTGTGTGTGTGTGTGTGTGTGTGTGTGTGTGTGTGTGTGTGTGTGTGTGTGTGTTGCCCTCATGTGTGATAGTCATCCCAATCTTATTAAGGTCTGCTGTTGCTGCTACTTCTGTCCTTCCTCCTCCTCCTCTCTCTCTGTGTGTGTCTGGGTTAGATACTGATTAACTGAGTGTGTTCCAACTGGTAAATCTAAATGGGAAAGAAACGCTCATGTGATCTACGGTATACTGCTATAAGGTCAACACAAACTTAATTGCATTTTAACACATTCCACTTTAATAGCAAATTTCATTTCAATTTAATTTCAAACTTTTATTTATCCAGGTGTATCCCATTGAGATCATTGATCTCTTTTTTAAGGGAGACCTGCTCAAATGTTACATTACACATAATTTAGCTGATGCTTTTGTCCAAAGCGACTTACAATAAGTGCAAAAACCGTAAAGATTCAAACTCCAACACACTACACTACAGGCAATAAGACTGCTAAACACCTGAGCTCTGTTAAGTGCCTCGATAAACATTCAACTGTTATTATCTTGCAATTTACTTATTTATCTAAATATCTATCACAGTGGTGGAGCAGGAAGCCGATTGGCTGACGCAGAGCGTAGTGAGCAAGCTGGAGTAAATGGTTTAACCAAGGCCTGGATGTAGAAAAGAGCCGTTACGTTCACAGCTCGGTAGGCCAGCTCAAGTATCTCAGAATAAAGGACATTAATCAGCGAGTCCTGAATAATATCAGTGTTTTAGATGTACAGTCATTCATTGATTCAGCTCATTATGAGTGTTTGTGCTGGGTGCTGTTTTTACCATCAACTAAGGGAGTAAGACACACATGTAAACATATCCATTGGAGCCATTTTGTTTGTATATTAAAGGGGACCTATCATGCAAAATGCACTTTTGTACGTCTTTTATACATGAATATGTGTCCCCGGTGTTCCAGGGAACTCACCAAGTGTCTGAAAACACAACCCTCTCTATTTTCCTCCATACCCAAATCTCTAAAAAAGGGGCTGCAACGGATCTGATAAAAACTGATCCAGATTTGAACACTGTCCTGACGTCAGGACGGTGGCGCTACGGCTATTGGGCCAACTCCACCAATCAGGAGGAGACAGCCACGGCCGTTCGAAAGCGCTGGAGACGCTGTAGTACATATGCCAGGCCTGTAGGTGGTGCTGTTCTCAAAGAATCAGCCCTTGCAAAAACAGAGTTAAAAAATGTCAAATTGAGCAAAATGAGGCATGGCTAAAATGCATGATCTGTTTGGTATTTTGAAAAAAAAAAAGTATAAATATGCCTTATATAGGTATGGTCCTACACTATATTATTAAAATATAGCATGATAGGTCCACTTTAAGTAGTATGTGTTTGGTTGTGTTTAGGGATGCTCCGATCGATCGGTCACCGTTCGAGATCTGCCGATACTCACTCTACCGATCGATCGGTGCTCTCTAAACATGCCGATCGCGAGGGCCGATCGAATGACGTAAAATACATGACACTTTTCTCTGTACGCGGCAAAACAAGCTCGCCAAAATGGCTTCACCGGTCTGGCATTATTTTAAGGTGTCCGAAAAAGACAGTAAAATAGCGGTATGCAACGTGTGTGTGAAGCAGAAATCCTGCAGCTCCACCCGCTGTGACGGACCGGTGAGCGGAGCGAAACACACACTAAGAGTTAGACCTAACACCCTTAGCTATTTGATCTACCTCTGGAACAAGCTAAACTAGTTATAAATATGTTTATTCTTCACTGTCGGCCTCACACATTACTGGATGAGCGAGCTGCATGAGACGATACTGACGGGCTGTCAGGAGAGGGGGAGAGAGAGGGGGAGAGAGAGAGGGAGAGAGAGGAAAAGAGAGCGCTTGCTAATTTCTCCCGTGGTATTATCCAAAGTGAATGTAAACTTGAATAATATACATAATTTGAATGTAATAATTAAGTTGATTGTTGTTTGTGGAAGCTCCAGTGAATGAGCCCCATTAACTGAGTTTTAAACATCACTTTAAATGGAAGATTTAAAGTGATGTTTAAATCTTCCATTTAGGCCCCGCCCACTCGATCGGATCGGCGATCGGTATCGGCAGATACTGATTCCGGCGATCGGCCCCAAAATTGGCGATCGGAGCATCCCTAGTTGTGTTAATTTCCCTCTGGGATGGTGAGTTGAGTCTTGTGTGTAAGCATAAACAGATAAATCGGTAATCACCAAATAGATTTGTTGTTTAACGGCAGATTAACAGTTTTTTTTTTACCGTAATCTGTAGCTGTGATGTGTATCAGGCTTTTGTCTATTTTACATGTAACTGATAAATCATATAAGCTAAGATGCTTGTGGATCGACGTCCTTAAATGGACCACATTGGGTGTAATAGAAACATTTCTGTATGATTCAGACGTTTGGAAATGCTGCTATTGACAAGTATTAGTATAGTAGCCTTTCAGTGGTTTTCAGGGTTCTTATCTTTGGTCAAGTGAAGCCACAACGAGATCCATTATCAGTGCAGCAAGTGAAATCAAAGGGCAGGGAGCTATTTTATGAATAAAGTAGTAGTACAGAGAATCAATTTGGTCACATTTCACAGGACACGTGAGGAGCATGTGCACCGTGTAATGATCTGCATAGCAACATTATGAACGCTCATTAAGACGAGGGCAGATAGGAATAAACAGCAAACCACTTTCACTTGTCCGGCTCACCCTGCCTGGGTTTCTGTTTGTCTTGTGACGTAGAAAAGAATAAGGAACATTGATGGATTACTGCACATGCTCATGGCCTTCAGCTAACAAATGCCATTTAAAGAGACATGTACCAACCAGGAAATGACATAAAAGACCACAACGAGACTCAAAACAACTACTGAAAGACTACAGAGACTCAAAACAACTACTGAAAGACTACAGAGACTCAAAACAACTACTGAAAGACTACAAAGACTCAAAACAACTACTGAAAGACTACAGAGACTCAAAACAACTACTAAAAGACTACAGAGACTCAAAACAACTACTAAAAGACTACAGAGACTCAAAACAACTACTGAAAGACTACAGAGACTCAAAACAACTACTAAAAGACTACAGAGACTCAAAACAACTACTGAAAGACTAGAGACTCAAAACAACTACTGAAAGACTACAGAGACTCAAAACAACTACTGAAAGACTACAGAGACTCAAAACAACTACTAAAAGACTACAGAGACTCAAAACAACTACTGAAAGACTACAGAGACTCAAAACAACTACTGAAAGACTACAGAGACTCAAAACAACTACTGAAAGACTACAGAGACTCAAAACAACTACTAAAAGACTACAGAGACTCAAAACAACTACTAAAAGACTACAGAGACTCAAAACAACTACTAAAAGACTACAGAGACTCAAAACAACTACTGAAAGACTACAGAGACTCAAAACAACTACTGAAAGACTACAGAGACTCAAAACAACTACTGAAAGACTACAGAGACTCAAAACAACTACTGAAAGACTAGAGACTCAAAACAACTACTGAAAGACTACAAAGACTCAAAACAACTACTGAAAGACTACAAAGAGACTCAAAACAACTACTGAAAGACTACAGAGACTCAAAACAACTACTGAAAGACTAGAGACTCAAAACAACTACTGAAAGACTAGAGACTCAAAACAACTACTGAAAGACTACAGAGACTCAAAACAACTACTGAAAGACTACAGAGACTCAAAACAACTACTGAAAGACTAGAGACTCAAAACAACTACTGAAAGACTACAGAGACTCAAAACAACTACTGAAAGACTAGAGACTCAAAACAACTACTGAAAGACTACAGAGACTCAAAACATCTACTGAAAGACTAGAGACTCAAAACAACTACTGAAAGACTACAGAGACTCAAAACAACTACTGAAAGACTACAGAGACTCAAAACAACTACTGAAAGACTAGAGACTCAAAACAACTACTGAAAGACTACAGAGACTCAAAACAACTACTGAAAGACTACAGAGACTCAAAACAACTACTGAAAGACTAGAGACTCAAAACAACTACTGAAAGACTACAGAGACTCAAAACAACTACTGAAAGACTACAGAGACTCAAAACATCTACTGAAAGACTAGAGACTCAAAACAACTACTGAAAGACTACAGAGACTCAAAACAACTACTGAAAGACTACAGAGACTCAAAACAACTACTGAAAGACTAGAGACTCAAAACAACTACTGAAAGACTACAGAGACTCAAAACAACTACTAAAAGACCACAAAGAGACTCAAAACAACTACTGAAAGACTACAGAGACTCAAAACATCTACTGAAAGACTAGAGACTCAAAACAACTACTGAAAGACTACAGAGACTCAAAACAACTACTGAAAGACTACAGAGACTCAAAACAACTACTGAAAGACTAGAGACTCAAAACAACTACTGAAAGACTACAGAGACTCAAAACAACTACTGAAAGACTACAGAGACTCAAAACAACTACTGAAAGACTAGAGACTCAAAACAACTACTAAAAGACCACAACGAGACTCAAAACAACTACTAAAAGACTACAGAGACTCAAAACAACTACTGAAAGACTACAGAGACTCAAAACATCTACTGAAAGACTAGAGACTCAAAACAACTACTGAAAGACTACAGAGACTCAAAACAACTACTGAAAGACTACAGAGACTCAAAACAACTACTGAAAGACTAGAGACTCAAAACAACTACTGAAAGACTACAGAGACTCAAAACAACTACTAAAAGACCACAAAGAGACTCAAAACAACTACTGAAAGACTACAGAGACTCAAAACATCTACTGAAAGACTAGAGACTCAAAACAACTACTGAAAGACTACAGAGACTCAAAACAACTACTGAAAGACTACAGAGACTCAAAACAACTACTGAAAGACTAGAGACTCAAAACAACTACTAAAAGACCACAACGAGACTCAAAACAACTACTAAAAGACTAGAGACTCAAAACATCTACTAAAAGACCACAAAGAGACTCAAAACAACTGTGAAAAAGGGTCAAAATAACCTCAAAAGGACAACTATAATAAAATAAGCACAGAATGGTGAAAATAGAGACAAAGCAGCTGCAAAGAAACTCGTAATCACCACAAAGCAACATGATTAACTACAAAAAGACTACATTGAACTACAATAGGTCACAATATCTATGAAAATGGAAAAGAAACACCACAAAATAACTAAAAAGAACAGCTGCAACAACACCCAAAATGATCATAATGCCACAATAAACAACTAAGAGACACACCACAACTACTAAGCTACACAAAAGGATTCATGATGATAAGAGGCATAAACACTATAAACTATGTGTGTAGGACAGGTTTGGGGTCTTGTGCAATATCAGGATTTGTGTAGATCCGTGTCTGGACTGGAGACTGTCTTTGTTGCCATAAATGAGAAAAAAAAGGGAGTTTAAGGAACTGGTTTGAGCAGAACAGACTTAAAGAGAGTGAATAATAATGAAATATGATGCAACTGAGGGTCTGAAAATAATGTGGGAATGTTTTTAAAAAACCTTTATATTACTAGACTGTGAAATAGTCACACCTACAGTAGAATGACATACTGTTGAGTACATTGCATATTCCAATAAAACTGATGTTTATTTTCTCATTGTTTCACACACTTTTGCGCTATATTATACTATATATATTTTCATTTTTTATTTTCTTGTGTCATGTATGAGAGTTTTTCAGTCTGTGGTTTTATTGTCTCGTGTTTTTACATTTGTTTTTTGTCCTATCTGTTTTGTCTACATGTATTTATGCTGCTTTTTATATATTTATTGATGTACAGCACTTTGGTCAACTGTTTTTAAATGTGCTATATAAATAAAGTGGGATTTGATTGGAGATTGATATTATAAGCAAGGCCATGAAGTCAACTTTAAGGGATGACCAAATCTCCCCGGGTATCCAGTATATCTTATAATGACTGCCTTGATTTCAGATATAAGAATTGAAACAAATACCCAGGGCTTATTCATGAGATTATGCTGTACTTTCATTCATTCTTCTTCTTTCCTAATCAAGATTTTGTTGTTGTTCTGCAGGTGCTCGCGGTCACAACTGTCTCTGGCTCTGGACGACTGCATGGCCGCCCTGGATTTGTTCCTCAGAAACGAATTTGAGGAGGCGCAGACCCGACTCAAATGCAGGTACGAGAACAACCAGAACCATTTCTAATACATCTGCTGTGACCAAGCTCTGACCCTTCTAGCTTTGTGCTTTCATGGTCAAATTTGAGAGACAAACAGCTGAAGAAATGCATGCAAACAGCTGTGTTTTTCTAGGTGTTTTTGCACTGTCAGGGGTTAGAAAGTGAAGATTTCCAACAGTAAACTGCATCCCCACACAACAAGCCTTTGTCCCATCCTGAGAAACTGCAATTTGTATTGGTGTAAATAGTGTAGAAAATGCAGGCGTAAGTAATATAACTAATGATCGACAAATAGCCTACTTTGTGCTGCTTCATTGTCAGGCAATAGGACAGAACAGAGACATTGTTTATGTTATTGGTAGCATCGGTGTTATCCCACTAAGACAAGTATTTCCTATGGAACAAGGCCTATGGATGTAATGCCTGTTTACGCTTATTAGTAAGTGTTAGCATGCTAACAAGCTAAACTAAGATGATGAACGTGTTTCACTATAAAACTGCTAAACATAAGCATTGTCTATGTTAGCATTGTAATTGTGCTCAGTTAGCAGTGTTGTTGTGATCGAGTTAGCTTTTCTATGTAAGCATGTTAGCATTGTAATTTGGCTCAGTTAGCAGTGATGTTGTGATCAAGTTAGCTTGTCTAGTATGTGAGCATGTTAGCATTGTAATTGTGCTCAGTTAGCAGTGTTGTTGTGATCAAGTTAGCTTGTCAATGTAAATATGTTATCATTGTCATTGTGATCATCATAGCATATTCTATTTGATCATGTTAGCATTGTCAGAGCGACCAGTTAGCATTGTCATTTTGTTTGTGATTATGTTAGCATTTTCAATGTAAGTATGTTAGCATTGTAATCATGATAGCATATTCGATTTGATCATGTTAGCATTGTCAGAGTGACCAGTTAGCATTGTCATTGTGCATGCGTTAGCATCTTAGCATCACAAGTCTTATTATATTAACTGACATGTTCATCTTACTCCATAGTTGAAACTGTATGCACATAGGAAGGCAGGGAGGGTACTACAGGACAATGCTTATTGACACACTTGTTTTGCTTCTGTTTTGATAATGATTCAGCAAAACTATTTTCTTTCTGGATTTATTACAAATATTTCTGCTTGTACTTTGTGCTATTGAGAGTCTGCTTCCTAAAAGCAAAAAGATCAATACATTTGCCCCGTAAAAATGCCAAAAAAGAGGAAACCTCACTAAGCATTGTCCTTACAGTGACTCAAAGAACATTTTGTTGCTTTTAATTCCATTTTAAAAACCAATATACAAGCAAAATACCCAGTCATTGGCACATTGGAAACTTCTGCCCTTTTCAGTGAGTGCTGGAGGACTGTCTGCTGCTGATGCTGATTATATAATGGCCTGACGGTCTTAAATGACTGACATGCTGCTCTGAGTTACATTCACAAACACACCCTGCCTCTAGTTTCCTGCTGTGTCAGGAATCAGGTTACTCCATTGTTCCCTGCTTATTCTCTACTTTTATAATCAGAAACTTTATCACAACGTCCCTTTTGTCCTCTTACCTTTTCTATCTCCTCTCTGGGCCACTCATTATAGGCCAAGTTTCTTCTTTTCAGCGCTGGCTTTAAATCGAGACAGAAGAGCTGCTTCTTGTCAGGCTCAAATTATTGTTATAACAAAGTCCTAAAGGCTAGAGTAACAGCTATTGTCAGTTTTGAGTTGTTCTGAGGAGCCATTTTGGTGTCTTTAGTCATCTTCAATGCGAACCACAAAACCAACATCAGCCGTTAGCTGTTAGCACTCAGAGCTCACAGCTCCTCATATCTGTTCAGAAACTAGACAAAAGTACAAACCACAGACTGTCTGTGTCATGGCGAATACAGTCGCTGGTTTATTTATGTCTGTAGGCCGTCGTTGCGAGTGTGGACGGTCGGAGCATACACAATGTTAGCTTAGCCGATCTCAGAAAACACGCATTTTAAAAGGTTTTTGCAGACTTGTCAAAGCATTAATTCATGGTTTTTACTAACCGGTATCAGTATGTTGTTACTTCGGCATCATTTTGAAACGTGTATTACAATTAAATCACGGTAAAATATGTTCATTGTGTTGTAGTTGTAGCCCCCTTGCCAGCGATTCTCTCACTAGTTTAGCATATTCAGCCCGGTTGTTGGCCCAGAAAGAACCACGATTTTGAAGGGCCTGAAAAACTGTGAAAAAGCACCCGTTAGCCGGAACTACGCCTAGTGGAAACGCAACAAAAAACGGGCCGGGTTTGGCACGACACGCTTAAACCGTGCTACGCGCTGCAGTGGAAATGCGCCATAAGTGTCGGAAACTGTTAGGGTGATGTCATTTGCTAAAAATAGAAACAAATGCAGCACTTATAAATGTTTGGCTTACTTCAAACTAATTAACTTCTTGCTGTATCCTCATGGTTGATTGCACTTTTTGGATGACACATTGGATTAAAACCCCACTAATTTAATGTTTGATTTCTAAACTCAGACTCAGATAAGGAGACTTAAATTGCAACGTTACATAAATATGAAGTGACTCCCTTGTTGTGATACTTATTGATATGTAAACCTGGAGGAAATCTGTCGGTTTAGCAAGTGTCCTTATTTCTGACTCCATATTATTCCCTCAGCTCTGTGTGCGCTCGGCCTCTTTCTGTCACTAAAGTGCACCTGAACAAACACAAGTTGCACATCTGATCCTGTTTGTAGCTGAGCCCAGATGGTCGGAGTAAAATAGTCAGAAATCAGTGCAGATTTAAAAAGTAAGATATAAGAAACGTCTATCCTATATAATCACTGGCTCCATTGAGATCCTTTGTATAGTGCTGTTTAACATTGAAATGCCGCTCTTTGATCAGATTGAGAGTAGACTTTATTTTTGTTTGATTCATACAAAACCAAATAACGTCCACTGTTGGAGCTATTGAATGATTTCTTGTATTATAAAATATACATTTACTTTCTGGCTCTTTTGTTTGTAGTAAATTGATCATTATTTATTGTCACTATTTCAGTTTGAATAGTTGTTTATCCTTTTGTTTTGAAGACAGGCACTTGGGGATTTGGTATATGTTGGAGACAGGTAGAGGAGGAGTGATGGCACCGGAAAAGCATATATTGTTTTACCAAGAAAAAAGAGAGCCTGAAGCCATTGTTCTTTATATATTTGATCAACAAAATCTAAGGAAAATAAACAAAATTCTTGCCTGGAAAATTGACTTTATCCTGCATTGATATTTGCTTGATTTTGAGATTGTTTTATTTGCTGACACATAGCTACTACACCCACAATCTTGTCTGATTGTTTGCTGCTTCAGAAAAAGGCTTGAGGGATCAACATTATGTAACATTATGTAAGGTGTGATGACGTCTGCTGCATTGTGAGAGAGTGCAGAACAACAAAGCAGATTCAAGGAAGTGAAACGCCGGCAGGATCTTTCCTCGTTCTCCTGCCTTCGTGTGCGTCTGCTTTATTCCATGTGTGTGTTTTCAAAACCTCTTCTTCTTCAATGTCCTTTTCTCATTCATCCTGCTGTGACGCAGTCAGGTGGTACAAGGTTATACTAGAGTCTACGCAGCATGCACCACACACACACACACACACACACACACACACAGCTTGAGTCTTTGTTATTGGAGTCGTGCAACAGCGCCAGTTTTACCCGATGACAGTATGCAGGAGTGAAATAAAAAAATACTGTAAATATGTCACTGCAATGCGACACACACACACACACACATATATATTCGATCCCCAGCCACTGCAGTCCACATGTCGATGTCCATGTTTCCTTGGGCAAGATACTTAACCTTTAATTGGTCATTGTTGTGTGAATGGTAGTCTCCCTTTTTGAGGTGGCACCTTGTAGGGCAGCCTGTGATTCTGTATGAATGTGTGTGGCTGGCTGAACTTGTTAATGTAAAAGCGCTTTGCACACACACACACACACACACACACTTGTTCCGATCCCTCTTGAGCAATTAACACTGACTTAATTGATTGGAAACTACCCTAAGTCAACCGCTACCTGAAAAGATGTACATTACGTTACATTTACATTATGGGGACTTGCATTTTTTTTTTACCTAAGGAGAAGCAAGGACCCAAAATGTAACTGTGTAAACAGATTAAATGTCATGAATAATACACACACACACACGCCCACGCCCACACAAAGACACACACTGAAACTAAACTACTTCAGATACTCTTTGATACAGCTTTGATCGTCTTCAATGTACTTTAAACAATCACACATCCATTACTTTGACCCCTAGATTCGTGTTTATGGTCATTGGCTGCTGGAGCCTATCTATCTAATACTCCTAGTTTACACGTTTAATATATATATATCTTATAGGATTCTCTCTTCAGATACTGAGGCTGTATTTTCTCCTCCTCCTCCTCTGTGAGCTGCTGCAGGTTCCTGGTTGTGGAGACATGTCTGCTCAGTGATCAGCTTTAAATCTCAGAGGTTTTCCAGCAGCAGCTCACTTTATTTGCCAGCTCTCTGTTCAAACATGCCACCAGACCGAGTGCAGACGAAATGGTGCAATCTTATTCCCTCAATCACACCGTCCAGCCCCATTCCTTGAGGCTGCAGCAGGGAGGGAGGGGCTGGTTTTGTGTGGAAGTATGACGTACTGTACATATACAAAAGTACAATACAGCGAAGTGATTGAAGTGCTTCTTGGCGATAAGTTGTGCCTGAGGGTCAACGCTTCAGTTTATACAGAAATGTGCCATTTTCTGTTCATGTGCTAATTTTGACAACAAAAAAAACGACTGAAATACAGATAAAGTACCTCAAAATTGACTTAAAGCATTGTAAATTTAGTATATCTAGTTTCAGTCCACACTAGGTGTACTAGTAAGGTGTACAAGGTGTGGTAAATAAACAGTTTTGCATGTATTGAAGCTCTGACCATTACTGCACTTCTTGTTAATACTCATGGAAAGTACAAATATGTCCAAAAAAGACTTGAGAAAATATACTTAGTTACTTTCCACCACTTCATATAGGTTTGTTGAGGAAATACAACTCTTTCCATCATGGAGCATTGTGGTGGAAGCAGAAGATGACCTTTGTGCCCTCTCTCTGAGTTAATGCTGATTGAAAAATATCTGAGTGCTGCTGTGAAATATTTGGAGTTCTCCGCCTCTTTGAGCACGGCTACAAACAATTGAAATCCCTCACAGCTCCGTGCTAGAGGTTTTCTCAGCTGCTGTCTCACATAAACCTGACACAATGGAAATGTAAAGCAGGACATTTTTTCTGCGTCTCCATCTGTTCTTCCGCCTTCTCTGACTCTCTTTTGCTTCCTTGTTGTTATTGAGTTAGTTGTTCTTTACTCGCTGGATAAGAAAAGAGAACACTATCTATGTCACCCATGTCCATAATCTGTTTTATAGCACATTATGTGAGGGATGATGTGCAGCGAGGCGGTCGTTATTGAAAAAATAACCCCCGTCTGCTACACATTTTTTTTTTATCTGACCAAAAGTGATTCCTTTTTTTGGGTTCTTTAAAAATTAGAATTTCGAGAAAAACAGTCAGAATCTTTGAGAAAAAAGTCAGAATTATTGAGTAAAAAGTCAGATTTTTTTTTTTTCTTTTCAGGATTTTCTCAGAACTAAAACAAACGATATATATGCAGTTTATATATTTACTAACAGGTCATTTATTTTTTACTAACTCTTCGAGGTCGTGGCAGCGTCTCTTTGTGTTACATTTCCATAGGTTGAAAAATCAGTTTATGCAAATGTAGTTTCCATGAAATACGACTGGTTTTAGTTCAGAGTTACATCACAGCTGATCACATGATTCAGTCCGTGGTGAACAGCAGTGAAACATTGTTAATGCAGACTTCTCTGTCACCTCTGCCTTTATGCTTTATAAAAAATATACTTTGTGTTAGTCCATGTGTGCGATACAGTACATACGTAACACATTAAGCTATTTAAACCACCTATGTTTTAGTTGTTTTTGTTTAAAATGCTTTCCTCTAAGTCTTTCTTTCAAGTAATAGTGTATAACTGGAACAACAAGCTCTTCTAACTGGAACAACAAGATCATCTACTGGAAAAATGTGTCTGTCACATGCAACAGAATTTCTCCTCCTACATATCAGCGAGAAGCTCAAACACAGGGTGTGACGCGACACACCAGCAGCCGCAGATATAAATAGACACTAAAGGTTTTTTACGCCTGTGTAGTGATGTGGCTTTAGTCTTCAAGTATATAACCTTTCTCGTGTTAGCTGGAATTGATTACTCTGCTTTTTATAATGCTGATATCAGTGGTCCAACATTGGGTAATTTCTAAAGTTCGTTAACTTCATTGAAAGTAAAACTACTACAGGGCGACTGTGGCTGCGAGGGAGTGCGGTCGTCTTTCAACCAGAAGATTGTGGGTTTGATCCCAGCCCATGCAGTCAACATGTCGATGTATCCTTGGGCGAGATACTTAACCCTGAGTTGCTCCCGATGGCATGGCCAACGGTGTGTGAATGTGTGTGAATGTTAGGTCCTAGAGTAAGGTACACTGCTCTGTATGAATGGGTGTGAATGGGTGAATGACATGTAGTATGTAATGCGCTTTGAGGGGTCGTAACGACTGGATAAAGCGCTATATAAGTACAGTCCATTTACCATTTACAGTCGTGCATTCAAAAATTACCCTATTAGTAATAGGCCCTATTATGCTTTTTTGGAGTTTCCCTTTCCTGTAGTGTTTTATATAGGAGAAAAATAAAGACCTTTTTAAACATTAAAGCATGTGACATGCATGTAGTAACGTGTGTTGTTTGCATTTCATTGTTCTCTTTTATCCTTTCGCCTCTATCTACTTGTCTTTCATACTTTCTTTATAACTAATGCTGTTGATGTATTGTGATTTAAAAAAGATGTCATCTGGCCGGGGACAACAGCTGGAAATTAGCAATGTTGGCTAAAGCTGCCCCATTTACTGTTTTGTGTGACAGTTGATTAATGGGGACTGTCCACGACACTATAAACTAATAGACTAAACTAAACATGTCACAGTAGAGACACTAAATACAAATATGGACCTAAAAATGAGCATAGTTCCCCTTTTAATATCCTTAGGTTCCTCTTGCTATATAATAAACAAACTAATGTATATTTCTTTATTTTACAGAATCAAAGACAGCATGTACCACGCTCTGACCTACGCCACCATCCTGGAGATGCAGGCCATGATGACCTTTGACCCCCAACACATCCAGACTGCAGGGAACACCATGAAGGAGGCGCAGGCCATCTGTCAGCGGTGAGACTTCCCCAAAAACACCAGGGGGAAATAAGGCCCTGAGGAACAGCTGATAATCTTTTATTAGATCACATCACATCAAATTTAGCAGACTCTTTATCCAAAGTGATTTATAATAAGAGTAATCAACCTTGAGGAGACAAGGAGCGAGAATGCTATATTTTTTTAAATGTGCAGTCAAAAAAAGGTGGGTTTTCCTTCTGCAACAACAGACTTGTTGCAGTCCTGATATGGCAACACAGTCTCACGGCATTTCGTGTTATAGTCACGAAATTAATCTATTGATTCGTGTTCACCAACACGATTTCGCCATTTATTTCGTGTCACACAGAACGATTTTAAAAGCAATGTAAATAATAACAAATTAGAAGGAAAAAGACATTTAAAAAAATACAGATTTCAGTATTCTGACACAGAACGATTTTAGAAGCAATGTATTTATATTGGTAGTGTGTTTCGTGCCTGCACCAAATAATAACAAATTAGAAGGAAAAAAAGATGACATAAAATACAGATGTCAGTATTCTGAGGCTCTGAGCCATTTCTTTTCCTCACTGACGGCAAAAAAACTCAGACATTATACAATTTCAAATAAAAGGGATAGGGTTAGGCTTAGGGTAAGATATTGAGTAAGAACATGTTTTTATGAACCCCACAGCTTCTGGTCTTCCAAGACCCGACCGGACAAAAAGACGTGTTGCAGGCACGAAACACACTACCAATAGAAATACATTGCATTTAAAATCGTTCTGTGTGACACGAAAAAAAGGTGAAAATTGTGTTGGTGAACACGAATCAATAGATTAAATTAATTTCGTGACTAATAACCATACGCTAATAACACAAAAAATGCCGTTAGACTGGGTTGGATATGGAGTGGTGCCGTGATGACGATGTATTTGAAATCCTACTTGGATGTTAGCATCGCAAGGGTTCCCTGTACAAAAAATAAATAGGATTTTGAAATATTGCAGAAAATAAGCTCTTTTGCAAACAACCATGTATGATACTTATCCATATTGGTCAGTAGGATAATCTCCACATATTGACACCACTTTTATAATGGTTGAAGAGTATAACAATAAAAATGCAAGCTCCAGAAGTAACAAACTAATGTTGGGCTATAAAGGAACTACAGCACGGTCACATGACTTCACGTCACCACCGCTAAGCTAAAGGCGGCTAATGTTGGGCTATAAAGGAACTACAGCACGGTCACATGACTTCACGTCACCACCGCTAAGCTAAAGGCGGCTAATGTTGGGCTATAAAGGAACTACAGCACGGTCACATGACTTCACGTCACCACCGCTAAGCTAAAGGAGGCTAATGTTGGGCTATAAAGGAACTACAGCACGGTCACATGACTTCACGTCACCACTGCTAAGCTAAAGGTGGCTAATGTTGGGCTATAAAGGAACTACAGCACAGTCACATGACTTCACGTCACCACCGCTAAGCTAAAGGTGGCTAATGTTGGACTATAAAGGAACTACAGCACGGTCACATGACTTCATGTCACCACCGCTAAGCTAAAGGTGGCTAATGTTGGACTATAAAGGAACTACAGCTTGGTCACATGACTTCACGTCACCACCGCTAAGCTAAAGGTGGCTAATGTTTGTCTAATGATGTTTAGTCGTCTAATTTAGACACTTGTTAGCAACTGCCGGTTTAAAATTCACCAGTGGGGAATTTACTGACACATTTTATGTCGTAGAACCAAACGTGAAAATCTCATTAAAAAAACATTGACTTTGAGACCAGGGAACCATAAGTGCAAAAATGCTGACTTATTTCCAGGTTTGAGGACTCATTACTTGGAGCTTGTTCCACCATTTTAGAGCCAATGGGTGACGGGATCTTTTAAATTCCTCTCTATCAGCTACGGAATTAAGTTGTATTTGCTTAAAGCCAGGCAATCCATAGAGGAGCCAGATTAGTCACAAACAAAAAAAAGTTTGATTTAAGTAAACAAAACACTTGTTTTTGTAATGAAACATGGTAAGAGTGATCAAGACATTTAGAGAGACAGACACTCAACACAACGCGTTCCCAGTAGCAACATCATAACAAAACCAGAGGTCATGTTTTAGATTGTCTCCACCCCCTGGACAAAGGAATTTCACAAATCTCTGACACATAACTCTTGGAGACGCTGCGACAAACTGTGCATCTGCTCAGCCCCCCCAGAGAAACCCCCCTCTCTCCTTTTAGACCAGGGATTTCCAAACTTTATTCACCGAGGGCCACATACAGAAAAATATACGAAGGGCTGGGCCACTCACCAGAGTTCAGGTTTATTGCCTCATAAGTTCAGTTATAAGTTGGAAAAGTCAATCCAATGTAGGTCAATTATTCTTGATACTTGAAAATGCTTTAAGAAAAAAACAGCTCACAGCTCTCCGGAGGGTTTCATTTATTTCGTTAGCAGCTCATTCCTTACAACAGAAGCTTCAGATTGATTATAATAAGAGGAAATATGGAGGATATATTTCAAGGTTGTTATGTAAATGTGCTTTTTTCTCATCAACTTAGATTTGTTAGAACCTGTTTTCAACTTTAATTGACTGAGTTTATTTGAAAAGTGGACTTATTAACACATGAATATACTGTGTAATATATTTGGACATATATATTTAAGAAGTACAATATAAGACAATCACAAGTTTCATATGAGGGCCATATTACATTATACTTTTTTAATTTGCTGAGGGCCGATTCAAAATGGCCGGCGTTTGAACACCCCTGTTTTCGAGCTGCAGTTTCCCTTTCTGTTGTTGAGACTCTTTAAATGTTTGCACTGTCAGCACCTTGTTGTAACTTCGCCCTGCACAGCGTCCTGTATTTACTGTAAAGAGCTCGCTGAGTCACTGATTTGCATTGAAACATGATCAGCAAAGAAATGCAGGACAATGCTGGAAAACAATCCTGGAGATTTTCGTTTTCATTTAGTTCTTTCTTAATACTGTGAGCCATGTTCATGCTCAACTCTCTGACTGCTTCTTGCACATTTTAGCACCAGACGTGGGAAGTAGTGGAGTAAAAATACTTCGTTACTGTACTTAAGTACATTTTTCTGGTATCAGTACTTTATTCCACTACTTATTTTTCTGACGACTTTTTACTTTTACTTCTTACATGTTGAACACAAACACCTGTACTTTCTACTTCTTACATTTTGAACACAAATACCTGTACTTTCTACTTCTTACATGTTGAACACAAATACCTGTACTTTCTACTTCTTACATTTTGAACACAAATACCTGTACTTTCTACTTCTTACATGTTGAACACTAATACCTGTACTTTCTACTTCTTACATGTTGAACACAAATACCTGTACTTTCTACTTCTTACATGTTGAACACAAATACCTGTACTTTCTACTTCTTACATGTTGAACACAAATACCTGTACTTTCTACTTCTTACATGTTGAACCCAAATACCTGTACTTTATACTTCTCACATTTCCCAAACAGGCTGGTTCCTTTAGTTTGAATGTGTGTTTGGTGGCGTGATCATTATTATTTAGAGTCATTGCGTGCCTATTGATTTGAACACGATCCGTGTATCCATCATTTCCTGGTCTTCTCTAAAGAAGAGGGACCAATGAAAACGTTGTCATGTTGCCGTTGTTCAGCATGGAAACATTCATTAGCTAACAATGACATTATTGTTCTATTAATATAAAGGGAGGTCAGGTACTCTTTAAAACAGCTGCTAGTTATGGGTACTTTTTACTGAAGTACATTTCAAAGTCTTTACTTTGACTTGAGTAAAGAAGTTTAGTCAGTACTTCTACTTTCACCAGAGTATTTTTAAACACGAGTATCTGTACTTTTGCCATCTCTGTTTAGCACACATTTCTCCACTTTAAAATATAATACACTGTAGTTTGGCATATACTCATTGTCCTAAGTGTTTTTGTTGTTTTTCAGTTTTTAAGGTTATTTGTAAATTTAAATTAGGTCTAAATACTTGTCTTTAGCATCCTGTTTTAATGCTAAATTGTTTTTCTTAAAAATACTTATTTTTATTATCCTTATATATTATTTTTTGTACCTACTTTGCAACTTATTTTTTTAGATTGTTTATGTTTGCACCACCAGATACCAAAGCTAATTCCTTGTATGTGTAAACGTACCTGGCAAAAAACTTGATTCTGATTCTGATAACTTTCTGCTTCCTCCATCAGGAACCGCAAGAAGTCCAGCTTCTCTAAAAACTACACAGAAGGTCAGTCAAATCCTGTACTGACTAGAGGAGTGAACATGGGGGGATTACGAGACAATAACCCCTGAAATAACCAAAGAAAGAAGATGAACAGATGTTTAATTGTGTGTCTTTGTAAGATATAGACATACTTTATTAATCCCTGAAATGCAATTTTCACGACATTGCATCACACACAGCCCGACATACACACATGAACGTACACATGCATTAATGGAGAGGTGTCAGAGTCGAGGGGCTGCCATGGAGCACTGGAGGCTTTGGTGCCTTGCTCAATGACACCCTGGCAGTGCTCAAAAGGAGGAAATGGCATCTCTCTAGCTGTCCACTCTCTGTCATTTGGTCCAATAGGGACATGAACCGGTGACCTTTTGGTTCACAAGCCAAATCCTTACCGAGTTTCTTTGTGGCCGGCCCCATAAAAACATTTCTTAAATGCAATTCCAGTAAAGTTTAAATTAATACAATTATTATATCCTGTTATTTTAATGCTTTGATTCAACATCACACTTGTTTGTATGCTATGTAAGCCCAAGATTGTGCGAATCTGTTTACTTTTACTTAAGTAATATTTTCAGTTCAGAACTTTTACTTCTAAAGGAGTATTTTAAGGCCATAGAAATGGTTCTTTTTACTTAAATATAGAATCTGAATACCAGAGGTGGGAAGTAACTAAGTACATTTACTCCAGTACTGTACTTAAGTACAATTTTGAGGTACTTGTACAAAGTAGCATTAAATGGAAATACTCAAGTAAAGTACTTCTACTCCACTACATTTCAGAGGTAAATTGTGTACTTTTACTCCACTACATGTATGTAATACCTTTTAGATGTGGATGAATGATGTGAAATATAATCAAGTGTTAAATCAGACTTTAGTTCCACCTGGAGTAAATTCACAAGCTACCCTGCAGTATACAAAGTCATTCAAACTAGCTGCACCTTTACCAGCTTTGAGAACACTTTCATGATCAATCATTATAAAACATATCATATATATTATTCTGAAATGGACCAATCTGCACAATGACTACTTTCACTGTCGCTACTTTAACTATATTTTGATGAGAATACTTTTCTACTTTTACTTGAGGAACATTTTGAATGTGTAGCACCCATAAGGTTGAGGTTGTCTAATGCACATGCATGTTTATCCCACAAGGGGGCAGATCCTCTCTCGTGTGTGTGTGTGTGTGTGTGTGTGTGTGTGTGTGTGTGTGTGTGTGTGTGTGTGTGTGTGTGTGTGTGTGTGTGTGTGTGTGTGTGTGTGTGTGTGTGTGTGTGTGTGTGTGTGTGTGTGTGTGTGTGTGTGTGTGTGTGTGTGTGTGTGTGTGTGTGTGTGTGTGTGTGTGTGTGTGTGTGTGTGTGTGTGTGTGTGTGTGTGTGTGTGTGTGTGTGTGTGTGTGTGTGTGTTAAATGCAGGACTTTTACTGTAACAGCGTATTCCTACACTCTTGTACTTTTACTCAAGTACAAGATCTGAGTACTGCTACCTGCTCTAACTGAAGATAACTGACTTCATTTTCTCCTCAGAGGAGCTTCATGCTGAGGTGTGCTACGCAGAGTGCCTCCTGCAGAGGGCAGCACTCACCTTCCTGCAGGTTAGGGTCTAACCCTCCACTGAATATCATATATACTGTATATTAGTATAATAATAAGTACATTCCACCACTGATTATCTCACCTTTGTTTACATTGATTCTCTGTTTCTTCACCTCTCCTTCGGCCTTCTTGTTCAGGATGAAAACATGATCAGTTTCATCAAAGGGGGAATCAAAGTGAGGAACAGCTACCAGACATACAAGTGAGAATTCAAAGTCCAAATATAATTTCTGTTCTCATCTCTTCGTGCTTGTGTTGTCAACCCCTTGTCTTTCATTATTTTATATTTCATTTATTTATCTATTCTTTTTTATTTGTTTTATATTTATTCATGTATTTATGTATTAATACATGTATTCATTTGCTTCTTTTTTGAACTTTTATTTGTTATTATCATTTATTTTTTGTTTATGTATTAGTATATTTAAGAGGGAAACGTGCACGTGCATCATCATTTCTGTAAATGTGGCTGTTTTTCATCTCTCTGCACAGATGTGTTCAAAGTAAAATAACATGGTAATCAAATCATTAATAACATGTGACACGGCGGCTCACAATACAAGACATGCCGATAAAAGCCACAAACATATCACATGGAAACAAGCTCTCCTATCACAGCGTTTATAACCAGCTATACTTTCTAAAACCTTTCATTATCTTATCTCCTTTATTTCTCTTCACCTTTACAGAGAGCTTCACACAATCCTCCAGTCCTCTGGATACTCTCACGGGGAAAACCATGGGCACTTTGAGGGGGGGGTGAACCTGGGAGTAGGAGCCTTTAACCTGGTAAGTACAAGGCTAAATGTTTGCTTTTATAATCAAACATGTCAACAACAACAAAAGGTCTTGACATATGGGACACAGCACTTCCACATGTATCAAGTCTTTAGCAAAAGTGAAAAGACAGTAAAAACCTGGCAACATGGCAACAATACAAATGAAAAGACAAGAAAGTAGAAAATATACATGTTGAATTTACAAATTAACAATAACAAGATGTAAAGCAAGGTATTATATATACATAAGTATGTGACAGATGGAATATTACATATTAAACTGAATATATATATGTAAAATGTACTGTGAGTAGTCAGATCATGATTGAAAAATATGGAATAAACCATATTTTTGTGTCTAGCGTTTGAATTGCACGTGTCTACTTCCTGCAGATGATCTCCATGTTGCCCACGAGGACGCTGAAGCTGCTGGAGTTTGTGGGTTTCTCTGGTAATAAGGTGAGTCTGCAGACATGTGAGCGTTTAATATAACCTTAGCGAGGAAACCGTGGCTGAAGTGTTTGAAGGCTGCTAATGAAACTGACAGTGGGAGTTGAATCCAGTCATCTGGCCCTTTGCAGTACATCTGGCCCGTGATATGCGAAACCAGGTGAAACTCTTATGATGAATGAACCCGACACTGAATGACATTGCTTTGATCTAAATGACTACACTGTTTCTCTGTTTCACAACTTCCTATAATGTGCAGAGCTCAAACAAAAGTCCTTTACGTCGTGATATCGCTTCACTTCTTAATCTCGTAGTTTGAATGATTCAACTTCCTGTTGCTAAACAATATCCTACATATACTTCCGAGTTCTTGAGAGGTATTCCGAGTCATGTCACAGTGCACTTGCGTACTTGTATATTTTGGACACAAGCCTATCTGTTTCATATGCAATGGAAGTGTATGTATATAGGTATGTGCTTAACAAAAGCAAAGGCATTAGGACACGGTGCAAAAATGTTATGGGTGTTGTTGGTGTGTCAGTTTATCTATATTGCAATATTATTTGTGGACACTTGGTGGCGGGGGTTAGCTGCACTAAAAAGGGGTCATAGGTGACCGGAAAGGGTGAGGACACAGGAGGAAGAGAGCATACTGATTCCTTCCACCAGCCCAGCAGATGCTCATACCACAACTCTTCACTGGCTCCCTGTAGCTTATAGGATCCAGTTCAAAATCCTCACCCTCGCCTACAGAGCATTGCACGGTCAGACTCCTGCATATGTGGCTGACCTAATTCATCCATATACATCAGCCCGCCCACTCAGGTCACACATGCTCAATTTTGCTGTCTGTCCCCCCGTACCCGCGGTGTTCGAGGCCGTGGCTCCTAAGCTATGGAACGCTTTTATGACTTCTTAACACATGGCTTGTGTGGTCATTTATCATTGTGAGATTCCTATGATGATGTTTTATTGTTTTGTCAAGCACTTTGTCTGTGATAAGCGCTTTATAAATAAACTTTACTTACAACCAGACACTGTGTGTGTGTGTGTGTGTGTGTGTGTGTGTGTGTGTGTGTGTGTGTGTGTGTGTGTGTGTGTGTGTGTGTGTGTGTGTGTGTGTGTGTGTGTGTGTGTGTGTGTGTGTGTGTGTGTGTGTGTGTGTGTGTGTGTGTGTGTGTGTGTGTGTGTGTGTGTTGTGTGTGTGTGTGTGGTGTGTGTGTGTGTGTGTGTGTGTGTGTGTGTGTGTGTGTGTGTGTGTGTGTGTGTGTGTGTGTGTGTGTGTGTGTGTGTGTGTGTGTGTGTGTGTGTGTGTGTGTGTGTGTGTGTGTGTGTGTGTGTGTGTGTGTGTGTGTGTGTGTGTGTGTGTGTGTGTGTGTGTGTGTGTGTGTGTGTGTGTGTGTGTGATCTAAAGCCAGTTGAGTAGTACTTGAAATGTGTTGGCTCTATGAAACCTGATGTACTTATATGATTCTGTTTTCTTCTAGTTTTTATCATCTTGGTCGAATGCACTTATTGTAAGTCGCTTTGGATAAAAGCGTCAGCTCAATGTAATGTGTGTGTGTGTAGGAGTTTGGTCTGCAGCAGCTCCAGGAGGGCTGTGCTGACAGCACCTTCAGGTCCTTCCTCTGCAACATGCTGCTGCTCTGCTACCACACCTTCATGAGCTTCATACTGGGTGAGCAAACATCACATTATTAACTATACTGTATTTATTACACTGTATTTATTTTACAGGCTGATTTATCTTTTTCAATTTTATATATACATGTTTTGTATCCTTCCTGTCTTGTTGCATTATTATTCCTGCAAGTTATTTATGTTGAATGCAATATTTAACTGTCATGTCACTGTCACTGTCTGTAAGCAGCATCAGTGTGTATGAAAACGTTTCCCTCTCTTCTGGTCTCTCTGTAGATGCTTAAATCAAACTTAAAGATATATATATATATATGTTAGTAATGTCGTTTTTGGGAGAAGGGGTGGGTTTAAATAAGTGTAAACTTCTTCCCACCCCTTTTCAGATGTGTAATTAAGTAGATTATATATTTATACATAATTTAGAATCAGTAATATTTTTTTATATCAATTTGACACTGATTCATTTTGTATTATTGTTTTACACATCCGGAATAAGTCTAATCAAATCAAATCAAAAACGTACAGAAAGACCTGCTTCGTCGTCTGACTTTGCATTTTACCTTTCTGAATGTGTCTCACCTGGTTTTGTTGTCTCTGTCTCTCAGGAACTGGAGAAGGAGACGTTGAGGATGCGGAGAAACTGCTGCAGCCGTACCTCGAGAAATATCCTAAGGTTTGCCAGAATTTTAAAAAGTGTGACATTCTTAACATTCTTAAATATTCCCAAATAAAACTGTGTGTTTTTTCTCCAGGGATCCATCTTCTTGTTCTTCGCTGGTCGAATAGAGGAGATCAAAGGCAACTTGGATGCTGTGAGTCCCCGTCATGTGTATATATATAAATATATATATATTATATACACACACTCAACAGAGCGCACAGCATGTAGAAAAGCAAACCCCTCTTTATAATAACCGAACTTTGTGACTACTGATGTATTTCACTCTTTTTGGCAATTACTTCCTTTGCAATTCGAAGTATTTTTAGTCAGTTTAATGCGAAGAAACATTTGCTACTGCTACAGTTAATATACTAAATTGAATATGTCCATTCACAGTAAAAATGTATCACAATGGAGTTGATGAATTCACATATTTAGCACTGGATCAAATATCCCCCGTGCTAAACAAACAAGTAAAGAATAATGTCATTTACCAAATAGAAAATAAACCCCTTTGATTGAAAAACCGGACAGCACAGATTCACACAGATTAAAGATCAAATTAAAATGATATACAGTTAAAGGTGGGGTAGGTAAGTTTGAGAAACCGGCTCGAGATACACTTTTTGTTATATTCCATGGAATGCTCTTAACATCCCGATAGCAATGAATATCTTAAATGCTCCGACAATAAATACATAAAGAAATGTCATCTGTGGAAGCCGTAATACTGTAAAAAGTACGACCAATCATCTGAGCCGGCCCGGCTAAAATAACTGGATGGCCTACCTGCCTGTCAGCCTTCCATCTGTGCACAGACTTATCTCGTGCCCTCATTGGTCATGTGCGCGTTCGTGTGTGTTGGAGGAGGGGCTCTGTAAGGAAGTGGAAGATTTGTTCCGGCTGTGTATTTTCAAATTCTTGCGCACTCGAGCTGGTTTCTCCAAAATTACCTACCCCACCTTTAAGTAACTTTTAAAATAAGAAATTAATTAAATGAACATATATACATATATAATAAACAATATTTAACTATTTAAGACACTTCAAGCTCACGTCCCTTCTTCCAATTTGGGTTACCTTGGTTGCTGATTGGCTAATGGTTACACAAGACAAAACATCGTTATGACATCACAAAGTGGCCAAAATCTGATCAGCTCATTTTCAGACAGGTTTTTATATAAATGGATCAGGACAAAAAGAGAGAGAATCTTTGTTCCTGAAACTTTCAGAGTCTCTTTTCACAGAGGGGACACATGAAGAAGTAGATTTAGCATAACAGGTGACCTTTAATACGATGAGATCCTGACTGTTTGCATGCTTTCAGGCCATCAAGCGTTTCGAGGAGTGCTGCGAGGCGCAGCAGCAGTGGAAGCAGTTCCACCACATGTGCTACTGGGAGCTGATGTGGTGCTTCACCTACAAGAGGCACTGGAAGATGGCCTACTTCTACGCTGACCTGCTCAGCAAGGAGAACACCTGGTCCAAGGTGGGTCGGGGAACTTAGTAATACAAATAATAATACATTTTATTTGTAGGTGCCTTTCAAGACATCGAAGGGCACCTTACAGTGCATCAAATAAATGCTCAAACGAGCAAAAATAAGAGCAGTGTTAACATAAAGAGATGTTTTTTAAGCAGATGTTGTGAGAGACAAAAGAGAGCAATGCTCTATGATACAGAGAAAAGTCCAATAAATGCTTGATATTCATAGTCAGAGGTGGAAAAGTACTAAAAGCCTTTACTTAAGTAGAAGTAGAAATATTAAGTCCTAGATTGACATGTTTCGTAAGTAGAAGTGCAGAAGTGTTATTGGCTAAAAGTACTTTAAGTATCAAAAGTATTCAGTGTGCAGAAAGGCTCTTTTCACGTAGTAAGACACTAAAAGTGCAACATTTGCTATCAAAATAAAGTCAATAATAGAATGTCAAAAAGGTTCTTAGGTGCAGTAATTGAGAATAACATTAGGTGATAGTGGGTGAAAAGGAATGACATTTTATTGCTTTAGAAACACAGAAAGCCTCATCAGCTTAAAGTTGCTAAAAAATAATCACGCCTTAAAACTAAAGAATGGGTTTGAGTTGAGTACCCCTGACTCCACACAGTTCTCTCCTCATCTCATTTAAAATAGAAAATATGTAACGCTCTCCCTCCCTCAGGCGACCTATGCCTATATGAAAGCAGCTTATCTCAGCATGCTGACTCCGGACGACTGCCTCACCTTCGGAGAGACCGCGCTCACTCTGTTCAGGTATGAAGTACTGAAGCTACTCACCGCAACCACAAGGAAACATACATTACATACAGTGGTTTAAAGGTCAAAGATTCACGAGCAAAGTCTTAAAACGGGTTTAAATATCCTAATTCTGGTCAAAGATGGGTTCGGGTAACAGTAAAACAGGACTTTGAATTGCCTTGTGTTGAAAAGTGCTATATAATTAAACTTGCCTTGCTTTGCCTTGCAGCTGCAACATGATGAACACAAACCAAATGACCATCACCTAATATTCAAATTAGATTCTGATACTCTGCATGATACGTGCTTTTACTTTTGGTTCTTTCAGTACGATATGATAATACGTTGCGATAATACTTTAATGGTCAGATCAAGTCTGAGATGTGACTTGCATCACAGCAGCTCCATGTGTAACATCACACACAATACACCACACACAATACACCACACACAATACATCACACACAATACATGAAAACAACAAACATTTAACATCACATCACAATGAGAGAAAGTCAAAAGCCAAAGTCAACTTTATTGTCAATTTTTCAGTTTGTGTGGACAGACGGAGAGATCGAAATACCTTTTCCCACAATCCCGAATACAAAAATACAAATATATATAAAAATATGTATACAAATATGTATATACCTATATAAAAAAACATGCTCAGAGACCCTTTAGCGTGCATTTCATCTGGGATTCACTGTAGATTTTGTACCAGTGGATTATGATGGCAATACATTTGTGCTCTGTTCTATTCCAGGCAGGTCCCGGGGCTGAAGCAGAAGATAGCGGGGAAGTCTTTACCGACAGAGAAGTTCGCTATCAGGAAAGCCCGTCGCTACCTTGTAGAAAACCCCATCCCTCTTCCTGCTCCTCCACTGGTCAGTGCTGCACTGCTATAACATATAAAGAGATCATTATAATATTATTTGAGTACTACTTCCTCCACTTCTTCCAGGTTAAGGAACCATGATGCAGTTGCAGGACTTGGTTCCTTAAAGGTCCCCTATTATACTGTTTTTCATCAATATATTACAGGTGTCAGATATATACAGAACCTGTCTCTGATTGAAACACCAAACAGATCATTGCAGCATTACCCATAATCCCCTCTGTTTCAGCCCTGTTTCCAAAGTGCTGATTCTCTGTCTGTTACTTTAGATGAAAATAAGGAGCCCCTCCCCACGCCCCTCTGAGACAGATTTGGTTACAAAGAACTCAATGGTGCTCTAGGAGGAGATTCAGTTGATAAGGTGGGGGGGGGGGGGGGGGGGGGGGGGGGGGGTTACCTTGGTTGGTGATTGGCTAATGGTTACCCAAGCCAACACATCGTTATGACATCACAAAGTGGCCAAAATCTGATCGGCTCATTTTCAGACAGGTTTTTATAAAAATGGATCAGGACAAAAAGAGAGAGAATCTTTGTTCCTGAAACTTTCAGAGGCTCTTTACACAGAGGGGACACATGTTGATGTAGAAGAGACATGAAGAAGAGGGGACACATGTTGATGTAGAAGAGACATGAAGAAGAGGGGACACATGTTGATGTAGAAGAGACATGAAGAAGAGGGGACACATGTTGATGTAGAAGAGACATGAAGAAGAGGGGACACATGGTGATGTAGAAGAGACATGAAGAAGAGGGGACACATGTTGATGTAGAAGAGACATGAAGAAGAGGGGACACATGTTGATGTAGAAGAGACATGAAGAAGAGGGGACACATGTTGATGTAGAAGAGACATGAAGAAGAGGGGACACATGTTGATGTAGAAGAGACATGAAGAAGAGGGGACACATGCTGATGTAGAAGAGACATGAAGAAGAGGGGACACATGTTGATGTAGAAGAGACATGAAGAAGAGGGGACACATGTTGATGTAGAAGAGACATGAAGAAGAGGGGACACATGTTGATGTAGAAGAGACATGAAGAAGAGGGGACACATGTTGATGTAGAAGAGACATGAAGAAGAGGGGACACATGTTGATGTAGAAGAGACATGAAGAAGAGGGGACACATGTTGATGTAGAAGAGACATGAAGAAGAGGGGACACATGTTGATGTAGAAGAGACATGAAGAAGAGGGGACACATGCTGATGTAGAAGAGACATGAAGAAGAGGGGACACATGTTGATGTAGAAGAGACATGAAGAAGAGGGGACACATGTTGATGTAGAAGAGACATGAAGAAGAGGGGACACATGCTGATGTAGAAGAGACATGAAGAAGAGGGGACACATGTTGATGTAGAAGAGACATGAAGAAGAGGGGACACATGCTGATGTAGAAGAGACATGAAGAAGAGGGGACACATGTTGATGTAGAAGAGACATGAAGAAGAGGGGACACATGTTGATGTAGAAGAGACATGAAGAAGAGGGGACACATGTTGATGTAGAAGAGACATGAAGAAGAGGGGACACATGTTGATGTAGAAGAGACATGAAGAAGAGGGGACACATGCTGATGTAGAAGAGACATGAAGAAGAGGGGACACATGTTGATGAAGAAGAGACATGAAGAAGAGGGGACACATGTTGATGAAGAAGAGACATGAAGAAGAGGGGACACATGGTGATGTAGAAGAGACATGAAGAAGAGGGGACACATGTTGATGTAGAAGAGACGTGAAGAAGAGGGGACACATGTTGATGTAGAAGAGACATGAAGAAGTGGATTTTGCACAATAGGTGACCTTTACAGGAATAGCCTTTGTTTGAGTCAAATCCATACGAGAGCCGAGCTTTGTCAAATATCGTTTTTTTATGTTCACCTCCTATATATGAAAATGATCTGATTTTGCACGACTTGTGTGTGTGTGTTCTCTAGGAGATGATGTACATCTGGAACGGCTACACAGTCATTGGCAAACACAAGGACCTGACTGAAGGCATGCTGCAAACTCTGCAGGAGGAGCAGGCTAAACTCGACAGCAGCCCAAGTAATGCAGAAATCAATATTTCTTATTTAATTTAATTTTGATATTAATATAAAATGAATTGCATTTATTTAAGAGGCTATACTGATTTACTTTAACCATCTCAGAGAATTATATTATCATAATTATATGTTTTTATTATATAACATTTATTATAAATGAATAAATACAACCACTTACAATCCCTTTGAATGTTTCTCCAGGATTACTGTATATGATTTGTAATTGGTCTGATCCTGTTGTGTGTGTGTGTCAGGGTCAGAGTTCACCATAGATGATCAGTGTCTGCTGAGTCTGCTGAAGGGACTTTGTCTCAAACACCTGGGGCATCAAGAGGAGGCTGAACACTACTTCACCCTCGTCCTCTGCAAGTACGTAACGTGCACCGACACGTGCGCTAAATGCACGCTCGACTAACCTGAAGAACAGATGCTCTACTTTCATATCATCACCAATTAACCTGATCATATTCTTAAGCATCCTCTGGTGAATAAAGATGGATATATAGATGGATAGATGGATAGATAGATGGATGGATAGATGGATAGATGGATAGATAGATGGATAGATAGATGGATAGATAGATGGATGGATAGATGGATGGATAGATAGATAGATAGATAGATAGATGGATAGATGGATAGATGGATGGATAGATGGATGGATAGATGGATGGATAGATAGATAGATAGATAGATAGATGGATAGATGGATAGATAGATGGATAGATAGATGGATGGATAGATGGATAGATGGATAGATGGATAGATGGATAGATAGATGGATGGATAGATGGATAGATAGATAGATGGATGGATAGATGGATAGATAGATAGATGGATGGATGGATAGATGGATAGATAGATAGATGGATAGATAGATGGATAGATGGATAGATACATAGTGCATTTTATTCCAATAACAAAGTACAATGAACAGCTTTCCTATATTTATTTTCCTTTAGCCTTTCCTATGGCTTTCCTTCTGGTGGCTTGTAACACCCTGGTAAAAATAAAAAACTCAAAACACATTTGTACAAATGAGCCTTTTAGGAAGCAAACTCCTGCTCTCTGCCTGCAATTTCTCAATGCATTTCAACCTGTCATCAAATTGTGTGTTGAATTTGCATTATCCCCCTTTTATTGCACAATTTCATCATTGTACCTTTGATCAAAATCATTTGTTATATGTCTACTATGTGGGAGGCAGGGTGGAGAGGTCAGGGGAGAGAAGGGAGAGAGAATACATTTACTATAAACAATAACAGAGAGAATACATGTTTAAGTATTAAATAATATAACGTGATATACGGCTCCAGCAGGTATCTTCTTTCTTCCTGTAACCACTGTCTTTGTAAATGTTTTCCTGCAGCGAGTCTCAGATAAAGTACGACCACTACCTGGTTCCCAACGCTCTGCTGGAGCACGGCCTGCTGTGTCTGGAGCAAGGCAGGAAGTCTGAAGCCATCCGACTGCTAGAAACCGCAAAGTAGGTTTTTAAAATGGATGATTCTGCATTTTTACACTCAGTGTTTACCTACCAGTCAGCACTTTGGATAATGTTTGAAAAAAATGTCTTCATCATAAATCTTATGCGTGGTAGAATAAACAACAAGGTTTGCTTTCACTTTATTGTTTGTGATTTATGGGTTTATTATAATACACATGGATGTATTGCTAGAAAAAGCACAGGTAGAGGGGCCCAATTAGTCAGGGCCCGCTCTGGCTTAATTTACAAAACATTAATCAAAGGGATTAATAAAGTAGTATCTTATCTTAATCTTATATAGGGATACAAAATCACTATATAGGGCTCATAAATGACCATAAAGGGATACAAAACAACTATACCAAGACATAAAATGATCACAATAATACAGAAAAGCACTGAGAGATGCTCAATGACTACAAAGAGACAAACGGAGGCCAAACACCTTTAAAGTCTGGGTGTCTGTCTGGGAGTATAAAGTGCTAATTATCTATATTATCTGCTCATTATAATACTCATTTGTGAAATCATAATTTAGATGACCTCTGATCAGAGATGGCAAAAGTACACATCCTTTACTCAAGTAGAAGTACAGATACTGGTGTTTAAAAATACTCTGGTAGAAGTACTGACTAAACTTCTTTACTGAGAAGTATGGGCTTCGAAATGTAAATGTAAAAAGTACCCATACAGGGATGCAAACTTGTCACCTTTCGGCGAAATTCGCCGTTTTGATTCCAAAATAGGTCGTTTGTGTGATTCATGTAGATCTGCAATAAAAATATTTTTGGGGTATGGGGGGGGTCTGGGACCCGGAGTAATCTGCGGCCGCGAGCTGTTATGTGCCATCATGACACGCATGGTGTTCTTTTTTTATATATTATAATGAAGCGCGAGCACAAGTCTTCCTGCCTGTCAGCTCTGCTCATGGATGTATAATAAGGCTCTGCTGCTCCGGGATGAGGGTCTAGCTTCAGCAGCTACATTACCTACGGTGCGTTCGTTAATATTAACTGTGCGGTCCAGAGTCACTGTGGCACAGACTGGACCGCTGGTTAGAACGGGGTGTTCGGAGCAGCAGAGCGTGATGTGCACTGAAAAGTGTTTCTGTCGCAATATTATTTAATGAATCGTTGAGCTAGCTAACTAGCATACATTGTCACTATCTGCTAACGTTAGCTTTAGCCTTCGTTTTCAAATAGTTTCTTTCATAGCCTATAAACGGAGGTGGTATAAGTATCTTGTACTTGAGTAAAAGTAGAAGTACTCAGATCTTGTTCTTGAGTAAAAGTTGAAGTACTCAGGTCTTGTACTTGAGTACAAGTAGAAGTACTCAGATCTTGTTCTTGAGTAAAAGTAGAAGTACTCAGATCTTGTACTTGAGTAAAAGTAGAAGTACTCAGATCTTGTACTTGAGTAAAAGTAGAAGTACCAGAGTGTAGGAATACTCTGTTACAGTAAAAGTCCTGCATTCAAAATGTTCCTCAAGTAAAAGTAGAAAAGTATTATCATCAAAATATAGTTAAAGTAGCAACAGCAAAAGTAGTCATTGTGCAGATTGGTCCATTTCAGAATAATATATATGATATGTTTTATAATGATTGATCATGAAAGTGTTCTCAAAGCTGGTAAAGGTGCAGCTAGTTTGAATGACTTTGTATACTGCAGGGTAGCTTGTGAATTTACTCCAGGTGGAACTAAAGTCTGATTTAACACTTGGTTATATTTCACATCATTCATCCACATCTGTGAAGTAACTAAAGGTATTCAATACATGTAGTAGAGTAAAAGTACACCATTTACCTCTGAACTGTAGAGGAGAAGAAGAACAAAGTAGCAAAACATTGAAATACTTAAATAAAGTACAAGTATCTAAAAATTGTACCCAAGTATAGTACTTGAGTTTATGAACTTAGTTACTTTACACCACTGGCTATAAAGATAGAAAGACAGCCTTGCACAGAGGCATGAAAATACATTTTCAAAATGCTCAACAGTCCTGCCAAAATTATAAACTGACTGCTCCACAATTAAAATAAATGCTTAAATATATTTCTATTAGATGTGACTCTTTGGCGTTTCTGTTATTATTAACTGCTGCTTTAGTTGTTCTGACTGCTAAAATCCTCTGTTATTCCTCATTTTAAAGCCGATATTCCGTGGGGTCGGGGAGCTCGGATCCTTGTCACCCTTTTCATACCTGATGAGTTTGCATCCCTGCCATAACTAGCAGCTGTTTTAAAGAGTACCTGACCTCCCTTTATATTAATAGAACAATAATGTCATTGTTAGCTAATGAATGTTTCCATGCTGAACAACGGCAACATGACAACGTTTTCATTGGTCCCTCTTCTTTAGAGAAGACCAGGAAATGATGGATACACGGATCGTGTTCAAATCAATAGGCACGCAATGACTCTAAATAATAATGATCACGCCACCAAACACACATTCAAACTAAAGGAACCAGCCTGTTTGGGAAATGTAAGAAGTAGAAAGTACAGGTATTAGTGTTCAAAATGTAAGAAGCCAAAGTAAAAAGTAGTGGAGTAAAGTACTGATACTAGAAAAATGTACTTAAGTACAGTAATAAAGTATTTGTACTCCACTACTTCCCACCTCTTTTCAAGGTTCAAGGCTTTTATTGGTGCATAGCTACAGTGTAGTTATGACGATGAAAATCTTAGGTCACAGACTCCTCCAACAGTGCAACACAATAAACCAGAAAAACAGCAAAAAATATGTCTCTGATTTGATTTTAAATGATTTTTCTGTTTCAGGCTAAATTACAAGAACTACTCGATGGAATCGCGGACTCACTTCCGGATCCAGGCAGCTATGCACAAAGCTAAAGGCGTGGCGGAGAACGGCCTCCATTCCCCGAGCAGCCCTTAACAGACAGAGGAGGGCCCGCCAGAGCAGACACAACCTTCTGTTCTCCCACAATGCAACACTCAGCCCACCCCTGCCCACATTATAAGGGCAGGTGATCTGTTTGGGTGCTGCCCTCTCTGTGTGTGGCCCTGTGTGGCTAAGGCAGGTTTGCTTAGTCCTCTTCTAGAGATATATTATGATGAAATCGGCTTCTTAGAGCGATTTGAAATAGAGACAAATGTGCCTATATTTATGAAACATTGCTTCTATAGCAGGCTTGTTCGTCTAGCACTGTGTTTCCACCCATAAGGGGCGCACTTGGGTGGGAAACCAGCTGTGAAGTAAATAAATACTGCTCCTCAATTATCCCCAGAATAAAAAACGTGCCCAGTTTAGGGTGCAGGGTTGGATCTAATGGAGTACCAAACACCAAATATATAGATTACTCATGCAGACTCCACCCAGCCACGAGAACAAATGTACCTGGTTGCTAAAAAATCTCTCACGCCCACTTTTAATTCCTGTAAAAAGGAGATTGGCGATCAAAATGACAAACAATTATGTGTTGACATCATGCAACTCACCGCATTAACCATGTGACTGTTTTGTACCATGTTATTTAATACATTCTGGTTGACAGGTTTCATCTATATTTAGATATTTTAACAAAACCAATATGACCTATTTAGAGAATATACATTATTTATATGTTGGTTTCACTTTTTACACTACATAAGCTTTTGTGTTTCTTAAGAGCGAGGGATTGTTTATTTTACATTTGTCTTCCTTTACTTGAAACCTTTTGAAACCTGTTTTCATATGTTCATTCAGTCTCCTTCTGTATTAACCCTTACATGTAATGGCTTTTGCACAGAGCTTTGTAAATCAGCCAAGAGTGAAAAGATGCAAAGAGCTGTTCTTTACATTGATATATTGTAAATGGCACCTTTTACACGAATTGTCCCGTTTTAAGAGGACAGATGAATGCGTCTTTTAGAAAGGCAGACTCCCTTCTTTTCTCCTCCTGGCGTTTGGGCCGGGCTCCAGCAGTACTTCAGCGTGAACAAACGGGCCATTCACCCCGAGCAGAAAAAAGGACCTTTGCTCGTCCGCCTGTTGCATCTTTAGTGAGTGAAGAAGCTCCGAACACAAAGCCAGAACAGTCTTTTTCGCTTTGAGAACATCCTCCGCTGCTCCTCCTCCGCTGCTCCTCCTCCTCCTCCATCAGCCATGCTCAACAACAACCTTCTATACAAGGACGTGAACATAATAACAACGCTCCTTTGTCAACAAAATAATCTGTATATGAAAAAAAACAACGTTTGTAATGACTGATGATACGACAGAAAAGGGTCACCTCTTAGTGGGGAGGTTTCGCTAAGTGTCCAAAACCTAGAAACTAAGATGGTGTCTCAAGTGTTGGAATTAGAGAAGTGTTGGTTTATTCATGATTAACGTTTGGGATTCAAGACGATGACTAGGAGTCGGTTTCAATTAATTGTATTGGTGAAGGAAATCTTCTTTTAACGTATTTCAAAATTATATTTCATTGTCTGATAATTAACTTAGCGAATTTTACTTTTTCCCCCTTTTGGTTTTGCAGAAATAGCTGAAAGAAACTCTTTCAAATTTAGTGGCATTGTGATGTTTACAATCAGCGTATTTTATCGGGCACGGCTATACTGTGCAGAATGACATTCCTGTACATACTGAATGTTTCTATTGTAATTTAAGATGAAATTATAAGCAACTTAAAAACAAACCATCTCATTTTGTGTTGTCTTTTTTGTCACCCGTGCACCACAAACAAAAGCACCAAATACAAAGTGTTCTGCACTGAAGGTTATTATTTACAGAACAAAGAGGCTCTGCAAATCTTTGCACACGTTGTTCTCATCTAATCCTCTAGAAACAGTGAGTAAGTAATCTCTTGTTGATATGCAAGCAATGGGAATAAGGGATAAGAACACAAGGGATATTGGAACAGTGGGCCTGAATCATATTTATTTGTAAATAAGCAAAGAAGACAAGAAAGAAAACCCTGAAATATCAGATTCAGGGTAGCTTTTTGATGTTTGAAGTGAAAATGTCAACACTGTTCTTGTTGTCCTTAGTTTGAATCTCTATGGTTTATTGCACTTATTGTACGTCGCTTTAGATAAAAGAGTCAGCTAAATGCTATGGAATAATGTAATGGTTTTATTCCCAAGTTACTTTAGTGTAAATGGTGCATACAAAGACACAGAAAGAAAGGAAAGGAAGCAAATATTACAAAGTCTTTATAAAAATAACTATTGTAACAAATAAATAAAGACAATATTTACACAACACATACATGCATTCAATGAGGAGAGCTGTCCAGATTTAGAATATCGTTTAATCATGGAATATTTTGAGCCCTACAATGATCACAGCATGATTTAGCAAGACTCATTTATCGATTTCCTCTCTGTTTACGTTTTCAGCGAAGGGCAATGTGTTCTTCTGATTGGCTGCCACAAAAAACCCCGTGTGGTAACTAAAAGCTCATTGGTCCGTGGGTACAAAGGGGCGGGGCTTCTTGTTGCTACGTCACCACCTTTTGTCGTTTTTCTTCAGCAGCTACTCTGCACTCGGGAAAGTCCCTGACAGCCAGCAGGGAGCTTTCCTCACAGAGAAAAACCGAGAGATAAATGAAGAATTTGAAGAACTTTTCGCTGCCTCTTGCAGATTTAAAATCCTGTAAGGGTTGTTTTTAGCTTTTAAAATAACCGAGTGCTAGCTCATTTTGCATGCTAGCTCCTCTTTGTGTGGCTAGTAGCTAGCTGAGGGATGTGTTGTCGTTGTTGTTGTTGTCTGGGAGAGGAGACCCGTCAGCTGTGCATGGAGAACCGCCTTCTAATCTGCTGCTGACATTATCTGGGAGAAGTACCCGCTGTGTAACCCTGGTAAACACCGAGAGAGAGGAGAGTTTTTGTTGGAAGGAGATGGGAAACTGTCTGAAATCTCCCACCTCGGATGATATTTCTCTGCTCCATGAATCCAGCTACGGAGACCCCGACCAGGAGCCACCGCCCCCCTATGAGGTAATTCCGAAACAGCCATAACATGACCAGTGTCTTTGTGTCCAAGGATTACAAAAATAATAATTATAGGGTGAGATTCAAAGGCTTTATTGTCAGTGGTGTTTAGGAACTAAGTAGATTGACTCGTGATACAAAGGCTTTATTGTTTAATGCACAGTAGATTCATTGTTCAAGATTCAAGGCTTTTATTGTAATTTGTACACAGCTACAGTCATACAGTTATGACAATGAAGATCTTAGGTCACAGGCTCCAACAGTGCAACACAATACAACAGATAATAGTGCAATAGAATAAAATAGAAATTGTGCTGAATAGTCTATATACAAGTAATTGGAATATTGATAAGTTACAACCAGATGAATGTTATGGATGTTCTTTCAAAAGTGCAGGTGTTTAACAGTCTTATGGCCTGCTATCTGTAGATATGGTAATGGGAATCTTAAATCCTAGGATAAATCCAACAACATAAATATATATAAGACATTCAACATAAAAAATAGTGACAGAATGACATGAGAAAATAAATAATGGTCCAAGTAGGTTGCAGGGCTAAGACAAATGTATACATGACCGAGACAAAAATTGAAATAGAATAAATACTGTATGCTTTAATACTAAATAAATAAAAATGTTATGTGTGGCAGATTTGGCCCTGTGTGCATATATAATTAAATCTTTATTGCCCCTAAGGGAATTTGCTTTGCACAAAGAGGACAAAAGAGTATCAGCAACAACATCATAAACCAACTATGATTAGCCTAATATATTATTTGGGAAGTAAATAAAGGACATCAGTTGAAAATGTATAAAGTTCAGACAAATGACCCCAAAGTGATCGGAGCTTGTTGAGCAGCTGTAGAAAATGTCTGATCTGACCCGTCACTGCCATGATACTAATCCGCTTTAATATATCCGAAGGTCCATTCAACGCGTACCCCTACCCTGAATACTTAGTGTGATTTACACTAACATGCAGCACAATATCAACACTTTCAATAGTCTTCATTCTCACAAACTGAACCGTGTATTAATTGTTCATTTATTATCCATATTGAATGGAGAGGAACTAAGCAACACTAATGTCTATCATGGCTTTTACTGTGCAAACAAACCCAGCTCTCCATTTAAAAGTAGGAGTTTGTAGTTGGGTATGAGAGTGGATCTCTTTTTTGTAACTATAACACTTTTCTCAGCTGTTTCTCTCGCGGATCCCCTGCTCTGGTTGTCTGGTGTCCGTACTTCCTGTATTTGATTGCATACAGACCAGGCCATGCTGTGGCTGTACATGTCATTTATGGTGTTACACTTCTCTTGTGTATATACTTCTATGTTGGTATGCGTTATGCAAGGCCTTGGCAGAGAGTTTGCCTGTTATTAGGTCAAGCCCAGCCTTATCTGTAGATTTAAGATAAGGGTTTTTTCAGCATGGGAAACCAAAGGTGGTCTCAGGTCAGGAGAGCCTATTATTATAGAAATATTACTTAATTATGTAAGTTTTACCAACAGAGAGGAAACATAAAGGGGACAATATGACCTACAATATGACCTACTACTGAGACAGTCTAAGTGTGGTATAATTCAAAGAGAAAATACATGTTTGATTCTCTATTCATAATAGATATGAACTGAAAATAAAATCATGGTAAGTTTTCAGATGACTTTTGAGATGTCAAACACAGATAATCAGTTTCCCTTTCAAAGATCTAACTTACTTTCACCAGCTGATTTGAACTATAACTGTCTGACTGGTGTTCGGCAACAATGGATATATCTTTAAAGAGTTCCTATTATGCTTTTCTTTTTAGGTTTCCCTTTCCTGTAGTGTGTTATATAGGTTTTAGTGCATGTAAATGGTCTGTAGAGACTCAAACCGGGAGTTTCCCCTGCCTGAAACGCCTCCATTGGACTCCTTTGTTTACATCGGGAACATAGTGACATCACTGTGTAACACTTGAGCTTCTCTGTTTGTTTGTTTTCAACATTAAAGCAAGTAACCTTGTCACAATAGACGCACAAAATACAAATATGAAAATGAAAATGAGCAGAATAGGGCTGCTTTATTCTTTTTGTTTATTTAAGTTGGACTTAAAAAGCTGAAATCACATCGACAGGAGGACACAGATTTATAATTATAGTTTCTAATAACTTAGTTTTAATATAAGTTAATTGTTTTACATATATTATGGTGCACATGGTAATTGAATACCAGTATGCCATTGTAGCTCTGAAAGAAAATTAAGTGGTGACGTTTTCATAATTAAAATATATTTCCAAATTCTTTAAATACACTTCTGATCATCTGGGCGAATACATATGTTGTCCCCTTCACAATAATAATAATAATAATCAAAAAGTGAGTGTTTGCTTTCACAAAAGAGCAACAAACCTAGGTCAGTGCATGCTAAACAAATACTTCCTGGTCTTTCCAAGTCATCAATCATTTCTGGTGTCATGTATCATCGTCGTTGTTTGTGCAGGTTCGCCACAACTTTGTCATGTCTGGCACACAGCGGGGTGTAATCAGACCAAAGCTCTGGTATCATAGAGGAGTGATGGTGTAACAAACATTGCTCAGTTTCTTTGGAAGAGCTCTCCCTAAGAAAGGCTGAGTGAGTTTCACAAGAGGGTTAACTGACTAGTTAAAAGCTACGTATAAAGAGCTCTTTCAGCCCTGCCAGCTCCTTCTCCCTGGTGACCGCAGTAATCAGCACCTTCACCATATGAACCCAGCCTGAGGACACACATTTCCTCTGTGCTTGCAGTTCAGATTAACCCACTTTGAGAAAGGGGGCTAAAGGCTCCACTATACTCAGCTTGAAGTTGTATGGACTAGGGCTGCACGATTTGGGGAAATAATCTAATTGCGATTTTTCTGACAGATATTGCGATTGCGAATCGATTCGATTTGCGATATTTGTTTTTAAGCGACCCAACGGAAGTTTATTGTAAAATGCAGCCATATCTCCGGCTAGGAAGGTCGCATCAACGTGCTCCCGTCTCTAGCAGCCCCGCAGCCCGAGCTACGAGTGAAAGAACTAAACTTACATGAAACTTCCGTTGGGTTGCTTTAAAGTCAAGCTTCAGTTTAAGATTCACCCTGTAATAGATGTAGAACATGTGATGGAGCATTACTAACCTGACTCAGGTGGTTTCACCAAACCATCTAGGAAAGCTCCATTGGAAGCCATTTGGAAAAGAGCAGCCACTTTCAAAAATACTTTGCAGGTGATTGGATCAATCTGTCTATCACCTTCTATCATGGGCCACTTCTGATTGGTTAACAATGGCTGGTACATGTGGAGCACAGCACTTCTTCGTTCAGCCCTAGTATGGACCTGCGTGTAAAGGCCAGAGTTCTCACTGTGCTTCATTCAAACAGGGAAGTTTGCAAGTTATGGTGAAAAACAAGATGCCAGCGACCCGACAAGGGATGGGAAACAAATCCAAATGTTATCAAAATCGCAATAATGCACTAGTGACTAGTCCATCTTCTGCCGCCTATCCATGGTCGATATAGAGGATTTCTTTCCAAGTTTGACTCACTCATTGCCTTTACAATCATTCCTAGCTGGAAATGATAAGTAGGCAAACTAGGAGCGTGGAGGCAGTGTTTTGTGTATCTTTGAATGACACTGACTATTTTAATGACGTGAATATCAATCAACGGCTTGTAAAAATGCATGCAGAACTGTTCAACTCTTCAGACGTCTGCTGAGGCAACTTGAGTTTACACCGATTAGACCATGTTTCCCAGGACAGTCAGCCGTGAACCAGAAAAGGATGAATTCCAGCCTCTGAAGCAGATTCCTTCCACTACAAAGGGTGCATTTGGTGCAGTTGAATCATTTCCTGGCTGGAAAGAGGCGGCACACACACTGGCATCTGCAAGAGTTCAAAACCAACTTCAGTCAAAGGTCAAACAAAGGAATTGGATTCACAGAAACTCCAACTTTTTACACAGATAGCTTCAATCTCTATTTGGAATTTTTATTATAATTATAGTACACAGGACTTTTGCAGAAGGGGACTTGTAAGGCAGAAAGAGAAAGTGAGGGGAAACTTGTATGGACATTGGAGGCTCATCATTCACCAGAACTCACTCAATGCTAAACAAAATCCACATTATTGATTCATAACATGTTTGTTTAATATATAATGTGACCAAGCAGCAAGAAATGCAAATAACTGCAGGTTTTTAAATGACCCTTCAAAAGCGATACCATCCCCATAGACCTCCATGTTCAAATGTCCAACTCTAAAACAAGTACATATGTTTACATCCTGGTGCGTAAACTATGTTGTTCTCTATAGCTTATGGGTGACTTTTAATATCGCTTATGTAAATGATGCCAAATTAGTAGGGTGACCAGCCGTCATAAAACATTTGGGACAGTTTTGGACCCCTTCCTGGATGTCCCGAAATGGGCGTAAACTATTTAGTTTTAACATTATATAATAGAAACATTAAATACCGATCACTGTGAATCATTGTTTTTCATTTTTGTCCCAAGATGAGCTCTGTTTTCTCTGTGGACTTCCTGATTTATTGCGGTTGTTGTAGTTTTCTAAGCTGGTTCAGTGGTGACAAGTATACAGATAAACAACTATGCAATGCAACAATGATGAATGAAATCATTGACGGAGGGAAATGAAGCCAGTCGCGCTGATATGGACAAACATTTTTTTTGCAGGTAGTGAAGAAGTGGGTAGGGAAATACAGTGGATCATAGCTGTCATACGAGGTCCAAACTCAGCGAAAAAGTCAGAGGGAAAGAACATGTATTTGTATTATTTATTACTACACTCAGTTGACATGAAAACCTGGAACTCCCATCCTGAATTTCACCCTTTTTCATCTGGTGGCGTTAAATGACAGGTGGTTAGCCGGCAAAGGTTGCTAACCGCTAGCTGTTAGCATTTTCGCTTCACCCAAGCCCGCCTCAATTACACCGACAACTTTTGGATACTCAATATTGCTACTGCTAATTTACCATTGTCTCAATCAGCTTATTATCCAAGTATTGCAGTCAAAGTTGTTATAGTCTGCAGAAACATAGGAAGGGTGGATGGTGGCTGTTGAAAGCTTAACGACTTCAAGTGGATGAGATCAGCTCTGAGACAAACACTTAGGCTAGTGGGCTCTACTGTAACAATGAGGACAAAGAGAGCAAGTGCATATTATTTCCATGTTTGCTCCATTTCAACTGGGAAGGCTACAAAGCAGAGGGAGGTGCTGTGGTGAGTGTGTGTTGCTTAAAACACATTGTTTGTCGAGTGTGGTGATTTAGAAAGCAGCTGGTGCTGACTCATCGCTCTGGGAGTTCAGAAAGGCCCCCCTGTGTGTTTGAATTTGTAAGGGAGACAGTTTTTGTGTGTGTGTGTGTGTGTGTCCTCGTATACACCTGTCTGCCTCGTGAGCCTCCGAAAGGAAAGGAACAGGAGGTTTGAGCGATCACATTATGTTACAGAAACATACGTTTATGCTGATGTTGGCCACCTTAGCAGACTTCCAGAGATTAACTTTGTTCGGATGTTGCACGCCTTATTTTCTGGTGTTTCCAGAGATGTCAAAGGTACACACATCCTTTACTCAAGTAGAAGTACACACATCCTTTACTCAAGTAGAAGTACACACATCCTTTACTCAAGTAGAAGTACACACATCCTTTACTCAAGTAGAAGTACACACATCCTTTACTCAAGTAGAAGTACACACATCCTTTACTCAAGTAGAAGTACACATACTCGTGTTTAAAAATACTCTGGTGAAAGTAGAAGTACTGACTAAACTTCTTTACTCAAGTAAAAGTAAAGAGGCTTTGAAATGTACTTCAGTAAAAAGTACCCATAACTAGCAGCTGTTTTAAAGAGTACCTGATCTCCCTTTATATTAATAGAACAATAATGTCATTGTTAGCTAATGAATGTTTCCATGCTGAACAACGGCAACATGACAACGTTTTCATTGGTCCCTCTTCTTTAGAGAAGACCAGGAAATGATGGATACACGGATCGTGTTCAAATCTATAGGCACGCAATGACTCTAAATAATAATGATCACGCCACCAAACACACATTCAAACTAAAGGAACCAGCCTGTTTGGAAAATGTGAGAAATAGAAAGTACAGGTATTTGTGTTCAACATGTAAGAAGTAGAAAGTACAGGTATTTGGGTTCAACATGTAAGAAGTAGAAAGTTCAGGTATTTGGGTTCAACATGTAAGAAGTAGAAAGTACAGGTATTTGGGTTCAACATGTAAGAAGTAGAAAGTACAGGTATTTGTGTTCAACATGTAAGAAGTAGAAAGTACAGGTATTTGTGTTCAAAATGTAAGAAGTAGAAAGTACAGGTATTTGTGTTCAAAATGTAAGAAGTAGAAAGTACAGGTATTTGGGTTCAACATGTAAGAAGTCAAAGTAAAAAGTCGTCAGAAAAATAAGAGTAAAGTACTGATACCAGAAAAATGTACTTAAGTACAGTAACAAAGTATTTGTACTCCACTACTTCCCACCTCTGGGTGTTTCTCTCACTCGGTAACATAAGGCCTATACAAAGCAAAGATGTAGCTCAAATCTACGATCAGATGGTTCAGTGGACTAAAGGTCTGCACACCACTGCCTGTAGGGGATACACACACAATATTGAAGAGCACGGCTTCTGTCAAACACCTGCCTCGCTGTCAGGACGAAAGGGCTCGAAGTCAGCAGTTCAGTTTGAGCTCAGCCAGCTGGGTCAGAAGAAATGGGAAGAAAAGTTTGCTTTAAAGGCGGTTTATAATTAGCTGTCAAAGCTGGAGTGGAGACGAGGCGAACAACCGACTGAGAACAACTTTGAAACTTTTGCTACCGTGATCTGCAGGTGCCACAATCAGGAGAGGAAGGACAAGTGTGTGACTCTCACTTTGTTCAGATAAACATGAATGTGTGAATGAGTCCAACTTCAGTGTCACTGACTGTACCACAGGCATGACGAGGACACTTAAATCAGATACTGTAAAAATGACGTCCTGTGTCTTTCCCTAACTACTTTTCCTCAACCTCAATGAAAAAAGTAGGTGGAGGAAAGATGTGGAGGAAAATCAAAAAGACCTCCACACACCACTGTGCTAAGAAAATTAAATAGTGATGCAGGGATGATGTAGTTTTGTAGCTATGTAGTTATCATCGCTAAAGGGCCCCTCTGCAAAGAAGCAATGGATTTTCCCCTTTGGAAAATATGCTCTGTGGCATACAGTTCAAAATAAGAGGCAAGAGGGTGCCTCAGGTCACTCACAGTATTGTGTGCCATTTTTAAAACTCTGTCCTTGTATAAGCTTTCTAGACTAGAAAATGAGTAAGTAAAGGTGAGATGAGTGCTGCCTCAAAACTCTGTCGATACTAATATCATCGTTGTGTCCCGTTATCACATCTAAAACACACATCCTGTGATGCTAACGTCCATTTGTCCCTTTCTCCTGCTCCCATTGTCGTCCCCTGTGTGCATGTTTGAGTGATTCTCTGAGTGCATGCTCCCCTGTATTGTGTGCAAGGTGTCTGCAGGTCGAAAGATTTTGTTACTCTGCAATCCCGATTAGATTTCAGAGCCGCTCACGCTTCATGTTTCCTGTTCCTTCCCTTTTTAGGGGCACACAGCTTTGGCTGCACAAAAGATACAGCCGAGTAGATTATTTCCTCTTTTGAATAGGAAAGAGGTTGGCAAGATTTGTCAACTAAAAATAAGGAAATGCAGTTTTAGTATTTGTTTTTTCTAAGCTGTTCGTACACCTTGCATTAAACAGGAGTTTTGCCCAGTCATCACGCTTCCTGTTTGCAGCACCATTACCTCATCCTGTCAAGATTCAAACGCTTGACAGTCGTATATACGATACGATACGATATACTTTATTGTCCCTGTAAGGAAATTTGTTCTGGACTCCGTCCTGCAGTCCCACATACATGTACATATACAGACATAGTAAACATTAAAATACATACACATATATTATCACTGAACAAACACAAAACACAGACGCACATACTACTGACAATGGCGACCTATTGCACAATCCTCATGGTCAACATTTAAAAAGTACATTTCATTACATGTGAATGTTAAGAAGCTTAATGGACGTAGGTAGGAATGAGTGCTTATAGCGGTTCAGCCTGCTCTTGGGAACCCTGAATCTTCTACCAGAAGGTGTAATTCTGGGTGGAGTATGTGGGGGGGGATCAGACACATTGTTTGTGCCTGTCTGATAATGGACTGCTCATATATGTTTTGGAGAGATGGGTGTTTTTTAACCCCCATAATTTTCATAGCAGTCTGTACCAGGCGAGCGATCTGTGACTTTGACTGCACTGTCAAGTTACCTTAAGTTATGATGCTCTCCAAAACTGCATTCTAAAACAGTAACATGAACTTCTGCTCGACTCCGTAAACCTGGAATCTACGCAGAAAGTACAACCGCTGTTGAAGTCTAGAGCACAGACCTTCAACATGCGCCTTCCAGCTGAGTGTACTATCTATATGAACACCAAGGTACTTATAGGAGCTGACCTGAGCTATGGGTTCATTGTGGATAACCACCGGCCTAAGGTCACCCACTGCCTTTGGGTCTCACGGCCCGTCCACACGGCGGCGTGCGTTGAAGCTTCAACGCTTCTGCCCATTCACTTTGAATGGGGTGACGTCACGTTTCGCCGAACTGCATTGTGGGAGCGAAGCGTAGCTTCAGAAGCGTTGCTCGTGACGAAAGTTGAGCAATGTTCAACTTTTGAAGCTTCGGCGGAAGCGTCAGCCAATCGAATCATATGCCAGTACAAGCTCTAGCCAATCAAACCGTGTGCTTGTGTGTCCGGGGCGGGAGATTCATGTGATTGGTTGTTGGTCGAGTTCAGCCCCCCCCGCCGGCAAGCTTCAACGCACGCCGCCGTGTGGACGGGCCGTCACACCATCTCCTCAGTCTTCTTCACATTCAGCACAAGATGGTTAAAATCTCACCACTGCACAAATCTCTCTATTTCAGAGTGATAAGCCGATGAACTGCTGCCTTTGTGCATTAAGCCAAGGATGGCTGTATCATCTGAGAATTTGATGATATCATTCTCGGGGTGGATTCTCGTACAGTCGTTTGTGTACAGTATATGCACAAAGGGCCTTATTATGCTCACGCTTTGATTTGCTAGCGCTCCAAGACATACGTTATATTAGAGGCTAAGGAGTGGGACTGACTGTGCTCTGGTTTCAGACCAGTGAAAAGAGGTGCTGCAGCACAGGCATTATAACCACAGTATACTCACTGTGATTGTTGTGCTTCTGGTCAACCTGAGGTCACTAAATGAACAGTTGTCGCAGCCCAGCCGACACGCCATGTATGAAGGAAGGGAGAGTCAGGGGACAACAATTACACTGCTGACCACTGCACAGTTTTCACACACACACACACACACACACACACACACACACACACACACACACACACACACACACACACACAGCCCCCCTCTGAGGCCCTGTCTGCAGCCATGAGAGCAGCAGAGCCTCATATAACTGAAGTCACGCCGCCTAACTGCTAGCTTGCTTTGTCATCATTTTTCTGAATGTTTGAACTTCTTATAAAGACTTAAAAATCAACCTGAAATATTGTTTAAAAAAGTTTGGCACTCCTGTCACAGACGCTTGAAAGGGTAACCTTCAAAATATGTTATTTTTATGAAGGATTTGCAAAAAAACATCAGAAAGAGACGAAAAAACCTTTTCACAATTGGCCAAATTGTGTTTTGCATCAAATTGTGGATTTATTAACGTGCATGTTTCATTGTCAAGTGTATAATAATGCCCTTAAACATGCATAAACTTAAGCCTATATATAATTACGAATTTAACAAACTCACCCCAATCTTTCTGCATGAAATGAGGTTTGGAAAACAAAATATGTTTTTATCTCCCGATGTTAACATGTTTATTTCCTCTGTAAAGTTAAGCTCTCTTACATGGTGGTGCAGAGAGATTGACTCGCTCAGCCTCCAGTGGACAGTTTAGGCATTTCCTTTTTAAGTGCTTGTAATTGACACTTTGCAAAGATCACTCAATATTAGCTGAATATAGCATGGACTCACAAACCCCTATCCCCTGAGTAGACTGCATGATCTAGAATTACTGACTATATACTAAAAGTATAGATTTAATCATTCAATTCTTGTTTTTTTCAGAGCCAAAACTATTTTCAGTAGGTTGCTTCAGATTGTTTGTTACTATAGAAGGACATTATTAAACTAACCTTTTATTCATTTAAAGAACGTCCTCAAAGTATACAGGCGGAAATAATGTGACCTTTACCCTTTGTCCCTTTTTATTTTGAACTTGGGGACTTTTTCTCTTACTACGACTCAGTAACTGGAGTTTCTATTTGAGTTGTTTCACAGCGGAAAGGAGGAAGAAGTGTGCACACCCGAAACTCTGAAGTGAGTCTATCAGGAACCGCAAAGTGAGAGAAGAGGAAAATATATCAAAGAGTTCTGTGAAGAGCACACGGCAGCTGATTCTGAATGCTTGCTAATATTTTCTATGTTAGGTCCGGTGTTATACTCTTACAATAGTACAAAAAAACAGCTTTTTAGTTAGGGCTTCAATTAAAAAATATTTCTGCTTTTTAGTCAAAGTCAACTTTAATGTCAATCTTTCAGTTTGTGTGTACAGACAGAGAGATCGAAATACGTTTCCAACAATCCCGAATACAAAATACAATAATACAAATATACAAATATGTGTACAAATATGTATATCCTATGTATACAATCAACAGACACATTTACACATATGCACACATTAAGATAAAACACAACAATCAATATATACAAAATAACAGTCACTTCAATACTGTTGGAGCCATAATGCATGTGTCTTTGTTTGTATTTTATCTGCACAAGTTTAATGGTGCAGTTCCAACAATGAACACAATATGGAGTGTTCACTTGTGAGTGTGTATATATGTAATCACTGGGTGATCAGGTGTGTGTGTGTGTGTGTGTGTGTGTGTGTGTGTGTGTGTGTGTGTGTGTGTGTGTGTGTGTGTGTGTGTGTGTGTGTGTGTGTGTGTGTGTGTGTGTGTGTGTGTGTGTGTGTGTGTGTGTGTGTGTGTGTGTGTGTGTGTGTGTGTGTGTGTGTGTGTGTGTGTGTGTGTGTGTGTGTGTGTGTGTGTGTGTGTGTGTGTGTGTGTGTGTGTGTGTGTGTGTGTGTGTGTGTGTGTGTGTGTGTGTGTGTGTGTGTGTGTGTGTGTGTGTGTGAGTAGCAAACAGTTTTCGACCGTGTCGGCAGACGCCGTGTCAATATGAGCTGTGTGTTAAATCTGTTTGTATTCAGCGTGACTGCCTGGCATGCATATATTGGTATCTAAATGGTAACTGAAAGGCAATATGGATACAATCAACATGGTCACAAAAATGGATCGATGGATTGAAAGATATACACTCGTATGGACATTGTTTTGTCACCTGGAACACGCGTCCGAACTTAGTTCTCCCGTTCCCATCCCTCAGTGATAAGGTTAAAAAGCCACGACAAATATCTTAGGGAATGTACATAGTGCAAGGTTGTCCATTTAACAATTATTTCCAGATCCTTTTCTAGATTACCCGCTTTCTCTGATAAATGTCAGATAATAGTTAACCATCACAATTATCCTGAGCCTAAAGTGTGTTTTTCAAATGTCTAAAAAAGTAAAAAATGTACAGTTTACAGAAAGAGAAAAGCAGCAACTTTCTGTTTAAATGTTTCAGCTCTGGTTTATTATTTCAGTTTTCTGTGTTTCAAAGTGTGACAAAGTGTTTTTTCCTTTTTCTTTGCAATACTTTAACTAATGAGTCATCCACATATCCAACAATATGTATTTACAGTAATATACTGTACAGATTTAGGGTGTAGTATTAAAACTGTCATATTTCTTTTAATTGTTTGATAGTGTGATACTGAAACCGTTTGTCATTTTGATTTCTTACTTTCCTTACACATGTGGTTTTGTTCACCACTATATGACTGATGCTTACAGACATAATGAAATACTGCTTTGCTGTATAATAATACTGTCAAATTAATCAAGATAAAGGCCATAAATCAGGCCTGTATGACGCTAACAACGCAGATACACAGTTGAGTTGTGGAAACACTACCACCTACTGCCTGCCCTCATAATCCTCCTGCAGGCCCAGAGATGTATTTTATTTAATCATAAACATCAATAGACTGTGAGAGTTACTGTGCTGCAGGCCTTCTCTTTTCAGAGGAAGGGATTAAACAAGTTCTGCTTTCTTAAGAATAACACCTCACAATGGTTTGAAGGGAAATAAAGGAGGGCAGAGATTTCATAAACAAGAGTATTCATGGTACAAAGTCTTTATTATTTAGTGTCTTTAAAGAGGACATATCATGCTCATGTTCATATTAATATTAGCACCAGCACCTCTTTTCACCCTCTGTCTGAAACCAGAGCCCAATCTGCTCTGATTGGTTAGCTGGCTTAGTGTTGCTCTGTTGTGATTGGTCAACCGCTTAGAGATGTCCCGCCCCTTAGCCTATCACGTACAATGTGCTGAAGCGCTAGCCAATAGGAAGTTAGGAACATGAGTGTTACATTGTGATGTCATTGTGTTACCAAAGAAAACAAAGGAGGCATTTCAGACAGGACGAGGGGGGGGGGGGGAACCATTTACATGCACTATTGCGAGACCATTTGATACGGTCTTCGAGGTAATTTATAAACACACGCAAAAAAAAAAAAATCTAGACCGCAAAAGAATTAAACAAGCGAGTGCCTGTTTTTCCTGGCCAAGGTCAGGTTCCTTGAACACAACACAAGCCTAACCTGTCATCACGTGGTATATGTCTCGTCTTACAGGGGTGCAGTGCTGACGGAGAGCACCTGAACGCCGCTGCGCCACTTCAGAAATCGCAGTACCCATAAGGAACTGTACACACAGGGCCGTCCCTCCCTACAGGCCGATCATGCAGACTGCGTGGGGCCTCACCTTGCGGAGGGGGCCTCATCTTGCGGGGGGAGCCTCAACTGAGACGCAAATGGGGCGCACCTATGCGCTTATGCGGCGCAATTAGTGTGGTATCGCCGCTGCGAGGCTCCACTAGTACAAAAAAGTTGTTATTAATAAACAAGAATACAGTTTGAAAGGGGAGTGATTTGTAAAATATCCATGAAGAAAAAGTCAATCTGTTTGCAGTTCTGTTTCATATTGGTGTTGAGAGATGTATCCATAGATCTCCTAATGTTGCTCTCAAAGTGCACCAGATTGATGCTTTTAACTTCAACATTTAAAAAACAAATCTTCCCGGGGGGAGCCCCCGGACCCCCCTAGAGGAGGTTAGGTCCCCCCGTAGAGGAGGTTAGGTCCCCCCCTAGAGGAGGTTAGGTCCCCCCTAGAGGAGGTTAGGTCCCCCCCTAGAGGAGGTTAGGTCCCCCCTAGAGGAGGTTAGGTCCCCCCCCGACTTAAATCATGTTCACATGGACAGGAAACTAAATACATTTGCACACTATGGGTGTTTCTCAATCGCGAGTACGCTTGCTTGGTAGCACATGTCTGCCGAGCATCTTGCTTCAGAAGCGAGTCAAGAATACTTCCTGGCATTCGGAAAACAAAGAGTGGAACAGGCTAGCAAGTGTGCAGGTGTGCGTCATATGAGAGTCCCCGCCTTACATCTTCCGCCACAGATTTGGGGAAATTGGTCCGTGCGCAAAGCATTGTGGGGATTTTAAGGCCGCGAAGTCTACTCATGTGCACACTCGATATTTCTCCAAACGGAGTACGCCGGGCTCGGTAGATTTCCAAGTATACTGGAGATTGGAACAGTCCTTCGGCGGCACTCGATGACGTAGTATGCTTGAAATAGTGGCTCGGAAGCAGCTTTACTCGCGATTGAGAAACACCCTATATCTTTCTGTTTTGGTGGTCATGCCACACCGTGCACGTGCATGTGCGAGTCATGGTAGGATATCTGGATTAAGAGGTTGCCTTTTCTTTGCACAGCATGAAAGAAAGGCCAAATGAATGGGCTGTGATTTTTTTAAGCAGAGATGAGTTCAATAATTTGTACGGCCCTCGGAGGATGTGTAAAAATTGAAATGGCCCTTGAAAGGAAAAAGGTTCCACACCCCCGCACTACAGCAAAGGGAAAACCCAAAAAAGCATAATAGAGGCCTGTGTGTTAATATTGAATAATAATAATAATGATAATAAATGGAATTTATGAAGCGCCTATCACGGGACCCAAGGTCGCTGTCGTAGTAGCTGTGATGATTTGAGTCCTGAAATGACCTCTTTGTATAAACTGTTACTCCCTTGAACTATAATTTCACGAGAAGACTAGGGGTAGAGGAATGTGAGAATTTGGCTCGGGACATCTTACACAGCACTGTAACTTGTATTCATGTGCCTGTGTTATTCATGTTTTATTATCTTTGCTTTTTAATGTTTATAATGTGTTTTATGCTCTTAATGGCTTTCATTTTTGTAAAGCACTTTGAATGGCCTTGTGTTGAAAAGTGCTCTATAATTAAACTTCTCTCTCTCTCTCTCTCTCTCTCTCTCTCTCTCTCTCTCTCTCTCTCTCTCTCTCTCTCTCTCTCTGTCTCTCTCTCTGCTCCTCTCTTCTCTCTCCTCTCTCTCTCTATCTCTCTCTCTCTCTCTCTCTCTCTCTCTCTCTCTCTCTCTCTCTCTCTCTCTCTCTCTCTCTCTCTCTCTCTCTCTCTCTCTCAGGAGCAGATCCATGTGCCGGTCTATCACCCGACGCCCAGCCGGGCCCGACTGGCCACTCAGCTGACGGAGGAGGAGCAGATCCGCATCGCTCAGAGAATCGGTCTCATCCAGCACCTCCCGAAGGGGGTGTACGACCCGGGGAGGGACGGCTCTGAGAAGAAGATCAGAGAGTGAGTAGAACCGCTGGGGGATCACACTCGAGGGTGGGAGCTACACACAGGAGAGACACTGCAGAGATCAGGGTGTCTGTAGGTCTGAAACATGATATGAGAACATTATGTAAGTCACTGTCTGAGAACAGGAAGGAAATGAGTTCAAGTTTCTGAAACAACCTAATAAAAGTGTGAGTGTAACATAGTGATGTCAAAAAGCAAGATAGGGCCTGTCGTGGCTTCCTTCATAGTTTTTCTATCAAGCCACTAGACGCCTTGAACACAAATGTTTTACCCGTTTTCTTTCCTTTATATTACTTGAATGATATTATGCGATGGGTTTGCTCAAAATAAAATAACTTTTACACATGCAACAAAGAAAAGAGGCCTTTACAATAGTCAAAACAAATAGGCAAAACTCCAATAAAATAACAAACAACTTAGGTATTGGTTCTTTCTTGATAAGGCTTATATAACTTAATAACTTAAAGGGTAATTGGACGGTTAAAAACTGTTCCTCGACGGCGTCTTTCTGACAGGTTGCCCATCACTGTCACTTTTAGAGGAGGCGCCGTGGGAATTGTAGTCTTTGATAGTGTGTTGACTACAGACGTCACAATTAGGTGGCCTTTCTTATAAAAACAAAATTCTGGCTCCAACAGGGCCTTTACTTGAACTATGCACCACAAACCTCCGTTACTTTGTGCTTTTCTGTGCAGTCCAATCAGCCCCTAATGACATGTTTCTGTGTTCCCCCCACAGGTGTGTGATCTGTATGATGGACTTCGAGTACGGAGACCCCATCCGGTTCCTACCCTGCATGCACATCTACCACATGGACTGTATAGACGACTGGCTGATGAGGTCCTTCACCTGCCCCTCCTGCATGGAGCCTGTGGACGCCGCGCTGCTCTCCTCCTATGAGACCAACTGACACACACACACACACACACACACACACACACACACACACACACACACACACACACACACACACACACACACACACACACACACACACACACACACACACATCTATATTCCCACAGGCACACCACAAGGTTTTCACACATACACTATGCACACAGTTTACATCTTGCAAACCTGTATCCTGGATTATTTAGGTGCTGATATAAAAAGTGACATTGTAAAAAGTTTCCGCTGAACTGTGCGAGTGTGTGTTTGTGTGTGTGCCGCACAAGTCCCCCAGTTGACCTGCTGGACAGGATCGAAGGTGTTTTTTGTGTTAAGAACAATGAGGAAGCAACGTGAAGGTGAAAACCCGGAAGTGAAAATATGGGTTTCCCAGTGTAAAAGGAAGTAAAGAAGCATGGATCATGATTTTCTGATATTATTTGAGTAAGGATTACTTTTATATGCCGGAAACAAACACGTTGACCAGTCACACACTTCCTTTATTAACTTTTCATCATGGATGTTACCAGAAAAAAGGAAGAAGGACATCCGTGTTTGTTTTACTGCTAAAGCGTGAGTAATGATTAATGACACACCTTCAAGATCTGCTCGACGTGTCTGAAAACTGACACCACTTGATGCAAAAACTCCTACAGATGTTGGATTAACAGAAAAGACTGCAAGAGCTGGACTTCAGACTAAAGACTGCAACATAATATATAACCAGCAGACACACCACAGGCCTCCTTGGTATTGCTGTTTGCCTGCACACATCTATTAAAAACACGATATTGGTGGTGGATTGATAGATCGTCCCGTGGGTTTGTGAAATCTGTCCTGTGTTTGTTTTGTCCGTCAGAAAACAGTAAGGGCTTCTTTAAACCACCAAGAACACAGACGTGGCAAAAAAGGAAATAAGCTTGTGCTTTAGTCACTAATGTGAGACTGTTGCTGTGAAGTATGTATTAGGTCAGTTGAAAGCAATAATGTTAAATTGGACCTGATGTTATTGCTTTCAACTAACCTAATACTGTAATCTGTTGATATAATACATTTAATTAAAGTCAACATTTCAGTGTCGATTACTGACCTAAGCACCAAACCATTGATACAAGCCAGTTATATTTGCACTTCTTATTTAGACTATGTACCATATGCATTCAGAAATAATGTCAGAGTGGAGTATGTGATCTCCTTTTCCTACAAATTCTCATTACTATTGCGATGATTTGTAAAGAAAGCCTTGGCATATGTTGTGAAACCGAAAGCAATCATTTACAGCGGAAGAGTTTCATCTTAACCCACAATCTAAACGCTTTGTTTTAAAATGTCGTTTCCCAAGGCTACCAGTTTACTGTTGAAGCACAAATGACAAAGTTTGCCCTCCTACGTTGAGCAAGCAGAAATTCATGATCCGCAAAAGGATTCACACTTGTATTTCCGGATCCACACTTGTGTTTTTCAATGCACACACAAATGTGTTCCGTTTCATATACATGTAAATAAAATCCAAATACAGAAAAAAGTTTTACATATGTATTTTTGATCCTCACATATTTGTTTTCCGTTTAAATCCCCTGAACCTGCAAACACAAACCGCTTTCTGTGCATGGATCGCTGTGCATTCGTGTGTGGGTTTTTTGAGACTCCCCTGACGGTCACCCGATTCGTACTTGTAATTTTTTCTATCTATAGCCAATCAGATGTCTCCTTCATTCTAAGCCAATCACATGAGCGCGTCCCCACGAGGGTAGATTTATTGCGTTCATGACACTTCATATACGCATTTTGCGCTGTCCGGACTCGGAGCAGGGTTTCCGCAGACAGAATTTATTTTACCGGACAAATTTGAAACTTACCGGTCATGTTTCAATAATAATAATAATAATAAGAAGAAGCAGAGTTTCCGTTAGTAGGTAATTACCGGACTATGACCGGATATGGCTAATAACACGGGAGTAAGGATCATCTATTTTTTCCTCTCTCCTGACAGCCCGCCAGTTTCTCATGCAGCTCGCTAAAACTTCACTCGCGTTTATGTCCATATCGATCAGATCCAGCTCTCCTGATCGGCCTTTATAGAGAGCACCGATCAAACTATTAAGAGTGAATATCGGCCGATAATGACCGGCGGGGCTCCCCCCGTTGACAGTTCACTGTCTAGCACTGGCTTCGTAGTGCACTGATCGATTAGGCTAAGCTAACCTGTAGCTGCTCCCTCCACACTCACAACAACTTCATACAGACATAAATAAAGCAGCTGTATTCGCCATACAGGAAACACACATTTAAAACGGTTTTGCCTGCCGTTTTTGTGTACACAAGCATTCATTAATGGTTCGGAAAGTGGCACTGTACCTTAATAATATAAAGGCTTGTATTTGCGTGCATTTCCTGCTCTGAAAGTGGCAATGTACTGAGAGTGGAAGTGTCCTGAGATTAGCGCCTGCAGGCAGGCTCCATGGACCTGTCAGCTCCGGACAGCGCAAAATGCGTACATGAAGCGCATCGTCATGAACGCAAGAAATCTACCCTCGTGGGGGCGCGCTCATGTGATTGGCTTAGAATTGAGGAGACATCTGATTGGCTATAGATAGAAAAAATTACAAGTACGAATCGGGTGACCGTCAGGGGAGTCTCAAAAAACCCACACACGAATGCACAGCGATCCATGCACAGAAAGCGGTTTGTGTTTGTAGGTGCAGCGGTTTTAAACGGAAAACAAATATGTGAGGATCAAAAATACATATGTAAAACTTTTTTCTGTATTTGGATTTTATTTACATGTATATGAAACGGAACACATTTGTGTGTGCATTGACAAACACAAGTGTGGATCCGGAAATACAAGTGTGAATCCTTTTGCGGATCATGAAATACAAGTGTGAATCCTTCTGTGTGCATGTGTGTATTATGAGACTGTTCTGAGCCCATACAGGGGACACACAAATAAAAGTCCTTCCATCAAATTCGTAATCAAGTAAAGGTACAAAAGTAAAAGTATGGCTCATTTCAGAATCATATATATTAAAGGATTGTATCATTTTTATTCATGCATTATTGTGTTTATCTCTTTAATGTTGCATCTAGTGAAGATATGGTTTAATTTAATTATTTAATTTACGGCAGGGTAACCTATACAAAATAATGTATTACATGAAAATCAATTTTATTAATTGCATTCATCTGCAAAGTGTCTTGTAACTAAAGCTGTAAAATAAAAGTAGTGGAGTAAAATCTGGAAACAATCAAGTCTGTGTATCTGGGCAGGTGGTGGATCTCTACCAAAGGGAAATGAGTCAAAGCGAGAAACTCGAGAAACTAGAGTGGCGAAGTCACGCCCATACTTCATCTCAGTTCCTGATAAGTGAAGGTCTGTTTCTTATCAAATATAAAAATGGTGTGAAAGCCGCATGATGCGGTTCAGCGCTTTTCCTTTTCTAGTAAAATAATGCATGTTTTTTTCTGCTTTATTTGCAATACAAGTCATTTACCATAAGTTCTTAATAAAACTGACACTGTTTGACTCAGTCCTAGTTTGACTGCTACAATAAAATCAAGTAGGCTACTTTTACTGTGTTCTTTTTGGGTAATACTCTCAAAGTCCCCTCCTGAGAACAAAATCATGCCACAATTGGTACTGTTGGACTCAGTGTTAGACTACTACCACAAATACAATGAAGTAGGCCTTCTTTTATTGTGTACTTTTTGAGTAATACTCTGTCAAACTCCCTTCCCGAGTACAATAATGCATGTTTTTAGCTATCTTTGATGAGAGATAAAATGGTATTTTGCCAAAAGTTCTTAGTTAAATTGATACTGTTGGACTCAGTACTACTTGGACTACTACCACAAGTACAATCAAGTACTTTTACTGTGTACTTTTTGAGTAATACTAGGTCAAACTCCTGTCCTGAGTACATTCTTTCATGTATTCTGCTATCTTTGATAAGAGATAATATCTATATTTCAGGTATTTATTTAAATAAGAAGACCTTTGAATAAATATTGCAAAACAAAGCCTATATCACCTGCAGGCTTAGCCAGTGTGTATTTCTTCCTGCGCTACAAGATTTCGATGTGTACACATCTGGGCCATTTATTGTGTAATTTCTCCAAACATATACAAATGCCTGTATTGGAGTCAAAAAGGTGCAGTAGAAGGACTTTAGCAGCATCATAAGAGGCCAACAAGAGTGACAGGGGTGTGTCACTGTGCTGAAGGAAGGTTGTGAACAGCTATCCAGGATAGTCTCTAAAGACTTTCCAAGGGGTAACAATGCTGCTGCTGGAGTACTGATCTAGTGGATCTAGTGTTGATGTCATCTGTCTACCTTATCCTCTTAAAATACTCTGTCTAACATTATCTGTACATTACATTACATTACATTACATGTCATTTGTTAGACACTTTTATCCAAAGCGACTTACATACATTCAGTACTGTGGACAATCCCCACAGGAGCAATTTGGGATGAAATGTCCTCCCCTGATTCGAAGTCCAGCACACTACCCACTGAGCCACAGCCTCCCAGTATTGTGAACGCTTTTAACGCTTATTCAATATAGCAGAAAACATGCATTATTCTACTCAGGAGGGGAGTTTGACAGGGGATTACTCAAACACTTGATTGTACTTGTGGGAATAGTCCAAGTAGTACTGACTCCAACAGTATCAATTTCATGTAGAACTTGTTGCAAAAAATCATTTTATCTCTCATCAAATATAGCAGAATACATGAATTATTTTACTCAGGAGGGGAGTTTGACAAAGGTTTACTCAAGAAGTACACAGTAAAAATACTTCATTGTATTTGTGGTAGTAGTCTAACAAGTACTGAGTCCAACAGTACCAATTGTATTAAGAACTTATGGATACAAATCATTTCATCTCATCAAATATAGCAGAAGTGGCATGAGTTTGTTCTCAGGAGGGGACTTTGAGAGTATTACCCAGAAAGTACACAGTAAAAGTAGCCTACTTCATTTTATTGTAGCAGTCAAACTAGGACTGAGTCAAACAGTGTCAGTTTTATTAAGAACTTATGGTACAAATGACTTGTATTGCAAATAAAGCAGAAAAAAACATGCATTATTTTACTCTTGTACAGCGATTATCGTAAAGGCGCTATTAATTGCGCACTCAAAAATGAATAGCTGCTGATTTGACCAAGCGAACGCGAGAGACGGCTGAGTTGACCGCAGTTATGCAACAGCAACCGAAGCTGAACTGACTATCTTGACTACTTGTTGCTATCCTATTGTGGCATAAGCCGTTTTCCACAGGCACATTTTACCTTTTCATTATGATTCTACGTGATAGTCGGACTCGGACATGACAACCTGTGCAGCCCATGTATTGATTCCATCCGATAGCTGCTATAATAACAAACAAAACGTCTGCCTGCTCTCCACAATGATCAATAACAGCGAACGGATGGTCAAAGTAAGGTTTCCTGCACGCCTCGACGCAAGGGCGCCGGAAGCGGGGGGGCCAGGGGGCCATTGGCCCCCCCACTTTTCAGCCCTGCCCCACATTTTCGCAGCGGCGGATGCCGTGGAACACTGTACAAATCCCGTTTCAATAATTCCCCTCTACTCTAAAGTCGCATCTAAAACGCGATCTGATATAGCTGTTTATATTTTGTTATGTTTGATTGTTATATTCAATCTCATTAGCTACAGGCATTTTTTAAGCTTGTAAAGCTCTCACTCGCCACTCTGCTGTTCCACAGCGCCGCTTCCCCTCCCTCTGCTGAAATTATGAATGTAAGGCGTATAGTAATCATAGATAACACGGCAGGGTCCGTTACAGTTTGTTTTTATCTGATTTCAAATAAACAAAGTCTTGGCTTTCAGAATATTAAACTTGTTTCGGCAAATTCAGATGATAAATACAGCTTTGAAGCTTGTAACGGCATAATTACAAGCAACGGAGTAACTTTACGTCACTGCAGGCATAACAGCCGGTGTTTCTCGTGAGTGTTTTCCCCGGGAAACAAACACAATACACACAAACGCAAAAATACACAAACACACACACGTATACACACTCACACTCGCGGGCTTCCCCTATCTTCCCTTCGTACTATTTTGATCATTTGCTCCGCTAATAATCAATCAGACCATCCAGAGAAGAGGAAACTTTAAAGGCCTTTTTCTCAAAATGATGACTCTGTAACAGTCATTATATAATGTGACATATTTTGCTTAATATTTGGAGTAGCTTACAACAACAATCCTGATATCATTAGAAAGTTATGAATCTCCTCTTTCCAACAGTGTATACAACTCAAAATGTGTCTTCGGGTCAATGCGACTGATTTCGATGGAGCAGGTCACTTTGCATTAGGTAAAATAAAGCAGGCAGACATAACAGGAAGAATATGTACATTTTAACCCAATCAAATAGGACATTGTCACACCATTCAAATGTATCCATGTAAATTACAACCAATAAAAAAGCTTAGATGTGTTTATTCGTTACGTTGTTTACTTTATTTGTTACGTTGTTCTGTGTGTGTCAGCCGTTAACCTAGATAGAAAAAATATATACACTTGCAAACACGTCAGAAGAACAAGCGCAGAAGAAAACTAAATACAGTCAATCTAAACTTAAATTAACAACTGGAAGGTCACATCCCTGACATCCACGTCTCCGGAGCCTGGACCTTCATCAATCATAGAACCAGCGAAGCCAGATGAACCCAAAAGCAGCAGCTCTGCGGCCGCAGAGACTGTCAAAACCACCGCCACCGCCGTCGTTGAACCGAAACAGGCTGGTTCCGACTGCATGGAGGTTTGTTGTCGGGACATTGAGACGGGTAAAGCTGCAGCTAACTGACCGCTAGATCGTCTGGGCAAAGAGAAAGGTACTTCAACGCAGAATGGTACAAAAACAGAGAGTGGTTAATTATTTGCAAAACCACTAAACGGGCCTTCTGTGAAATATGCAGATTTGCTGCTGTCAAACGGCTTGTAACTTTCTCAAAATGTGGAGATGATAGCTTTGTTAATATCGGAGTTAATAACTGGAAAAAGTGCCCAAGCCTCCTGGACAGCCACGAAAAGTCTAATTTCCACAGAGTGTATTAAAAAAAAAGTGCGCTTTCTTCAGTCAAACACCAGTCAACATACAGCTTGTCAAACAACAGCGTATATTGAGCAGGAAAAAATAAGAGATGGAATGATGGAGCAACTGCGCTGTCTGCAGTTTCTAACCCGACAGGGCCTAGCAATCAGATGCGTGCGGATAAGGAGAGCAATTTCCAAAAGAACTCGTAGCTGAGAAAAACCCCACTCTGAAAAGCTTCATGAGACAATTAATGAACTTATAAATATAATGTATCGGTAGTCTCTCACCACTATATTAACTGAAATTTAAAAGCAATGCAAAACATGCAGTTATTGTGCTTCCAGCAAACATCCACTGATAAACTGCGATGTTAACAACCTCATGATAACCTCATATTTTTTTAACTTAGGATCTACCTGTGTTTAGTCTAGAAAAAGGTAAATGTGTGGATTTTATTATAAAGTTGTGTATATTTACAGACTGTTGCAAAAACTAAGAAACTTATAAACATCAGGTTTAAAACTAAAAAAGCTTTACAAAAAAGTAACACAATTAGAGATGTTTGGAGTTTTATTTGAGTTATTAATTTACATTTTTTGTCAAAGAGATGCTGATTTGATACCGTTGATACAGTTACGGCATTTCCTGTTTCTGCCGGAGAGAGGGGAGTTTGTCCCAAAGCTTGCCGCTGTATCTACTCCCTCCATCTGACAGGAGGGAGCCTCATGTGTCACTCCACGGAGTTCACTCCGTCACGGAGGGGGAGTGTGTAGGGGTAGGGTGTAGGGCGTGGTTTGGGATTGGGCCATACACACGCACTTTTTTGGCCCCCCCCCACTTTTAAAATGAATAGAGTGGCGAAGTCACGCCCACCTACTTCCGGGTAATGGGACCTTATTTCGGAAAAATTATGCATTGAAGTCAATGGGGAGAGAAAACGTATCTTTCGATCCCGTTTGAATTGTGCCATGAATTACACATATGATGTTTGTCAAATCATTTCCATGTCAAAAAAGTCACAGTTTGTCGTAAAACTGTTGAAATATAAGACTATGAAAAATACGTAACTAGAAAGACTACAAATCCCAGAGTCGCGTAAGTGATGTCACAATTGTTTTCCTCCACCATTCAGATACCTAAGATCAGCGCAATATTGATATAATCTATCTATATGGCGCTGGCTAAGATAAGATAACTTTAACAAGATGCCTGTGTGCTTAGTACCAGGTTGTTATTATACCAGCAATGGGTCTTGCTCGTTCTTTTGCTTCCCGTCTGATGAAAGGACCAGGAGTGGCTTGATCAAGTTAGCTACCTAGCTAGTAGCTAGCACGTTAGTTAGCATTACAGCCTTGTCATTTTTATTAGCCTTAACATGAAGTAACATTAAGTAACCCAAAATGTTGAACAGTAAGAGTAGTAGTCATATTTCGTGAACCCTTTGAATAGTACTGTCACCGGTGTGATCATTCTATAATACACCATTTAAGCCCGGGGGAGAAATGCTAACGCTAACGCAAGCGATCTTCTCTACTTCATGCTATCTGCACAAATGGTTGACATTAAACATTAAAACGACCAGGCAGTTCAGAGAGAATCAAAGGAAGGCAGGCAGGCAGCTTTGTATGACTTTCTTCAGGACGTGTTTCATTGTGGTGATAGTGAGGATAGTCAATCGTTTTGTTGACAAGACAGTAGTGACGGCCATCTTGGTGACGTGTGTTGTTCTGTGAGACCAGAGATGGAGTTCATTGAGCGTTTCACACAAACAAATGTGTTTCTTCACAGTTTTACGACACTTTTTTTTTTTTTGACTTGCAAAATTATCTTTTAAATTGACAAACATTATATGTGTAATTCGTGGCACAATTCAAACGGGATCGAAAGATAATCTTTCTCTCTCCATTGACTTCAATACATAATTTTTCCGAAATAAGGTCCCATGGAGGTCCACCGGAAGGGGAGGGACTTCGCCACTCTATCCGGCGCGCCTGCCTCGACGTAAGAGAGACGTAAGCGACGCCGCGTCATAGCTCCGAAGCTCTTGCCTCTGGACCGACAATTTTTTGGAGCTGGAAGTGAACCGCATTCCGGAGCTATGACGCGCCGCCGCTGCGGTGTGAACAGGAAAAACCGGCGCTTTTCCAGCTCCAGCTCCGAGCAGGAGCTGGAAAAGCGCCGGTGTGAAAGGGGCATGATGATCAGAGACTTTTTCTCTCTCACACTCTCATTGATAAGAATGGGAACAGCCTGGAATTCATTGCAGTGTTTTATTAAGTCAGATTGTTTATGCATTTGATATATGTTTAGCTTTTACATTCACATTACTCTACCAGCAGAGAAAGTATAGGAGAGAGTGGGGTTAACACGTTTGTTCTTTGTTCATTTCATGATTTTCAATACAGGGGTAATAAAAATGTCAGGGTCACATTTTTAAACAACATGTATCCTACCATTGATAACATGAGTTGAATTCATGCTTCTTTGAAATGGGGTTACATTACATTACATGCTTTATAAGACAGGAAAGTGCTGTTTGATTACAATTGAATAGATTTTAGGTGGTAACTCAATGGACATAACTTATTATTTGATGGGAAGGGACTAAGCTAAATGGATCAAATTAGAAAATAGGAACTAATGTCCTATTTGCTAAATAATGCACTAATGCAGGCCTCCTCATATGATAGCTACACAACAGCAAAAGTGAAACTTCCCGCTGCTTACAAACAAGTTTTTGGAGCACATAACTTCCTGTAAAGTTGTCTGGTTGTATGAGGCCAAAGACCAAATAAAATATATCTTGATGAGAATAAATCATGGTGCATTTAAGAGCACTTTTTGTTTATTACAAACATGTGTCCAGTCTCCCGTTTCTCTCAAAACAGGAGATGCAAATGTATAAAGTTTTCCCAATTGCAGTTGATTGTTTTGTTTTAATCAATTTTTTTTTAGAAAAGAATCAGCAGAAATACTGAATACTGATTCATCTTCATCATCTTCATCATCTTCCTCTGCTTCGTCCTTTAGTCTGTGAGAGAGAAGAGAAAACAAATCAATTACTTCCTATCACATCTAAATCTTAATCAATGTGATAATAATGCAATACTTAAGTGCACCAATCATATGTGCATCTTTATTATAATGGTGTATGTGACCTTAGATAAACCTGATAAGAATGTGTTGATCATGAGTCATGAACAAAAAGGGGATTTCAAAAATGAAAGCCCCATTGAACCCTGCCCTGGCTCTTAAAATGCTGAATAGACAGTTATTTATTATTTAGATTTCTGGTATTCCGCCAGGCTGTGAGAAAATAGACTTATGACAAGCATGATCATCTGACGTGGGTTTTAGCTAATCTAAACTAAACATTGAATACTGCTTTGAACCGGTATTCCTCCATCTTGTGACATTTTAACTCCCTCTATAAGCATGTGAAGGACACTGTAGATCATTGAAGCTCAAGCCGGTGACGAGTGATATTTTTCTAACAGTTCTGAAATGGGCCATTTGCATATCCTGTAATGGCGGTAAAAAAACGTTCCACCCAGGGGCGTCGCCTGGACCTGAAAGCATTCGGGGCTTAGCCCACAGTGGCGGCGGCACTACAGTGGCATTTTTTACTGCAACACTCCCCACACGCACACACACAGTACACCCGCGACTGTTACAATGAAGGCTCGATAATCAGCTCACGGCATATAGGCAGGGGTAAAGTGGTATTTTTTATGAGTGGGGGGCAGACCTCCTCTAGGGGGGTCCGGGGGGATGCTCCCCAGGGAAGATTTTTTTTTAAATATTGAAGTTAAATGCATCAATCTGGTGCACTTTGAGAGCAAAATGAAGAGATCTATGGATACCTCTCTCAACACCCATATGAAGCAGAACTGTAAACAGATGTACTTTTTCTTTATGGATATTTTACTAATCACTCCCCTTTTAAACTCTATTCTTGTTTTACTGCCATATAGTATTTCATAACTGTTTTTCCTTTTTTCTCTTATTTTTTTTATAACTATAATGATCATATGAAGGTGTGCCGCGGAAATAATCTTTTGAATAATTTGTAACCAAACCGTTTGAGACCCACTGAGATAACTTAGACTAAAGTTAAGTATCTAAACACTCAGAGAGTCCTTTAGCTCACCTGAGTCTCTCAGTCTGAGAGGAGAGGACTCTCCTCCAGCTTCTTGTGGAACAAACAGCTCCTTATGTCCGTTAGTGCAGCTAGCTAACCAGATGCTAACAACACGGTCCATGCTGACACCGGTCCCTCCCTCCCCCTCTCTCCCTCTCTCTCTCTCTATCACACTAAATGCGCTATTGCCACACACACACAGAGCCGAGCTTGAATGACACAAGCACACGTTTATTTCCATGCAACTCTCTGATTGGTCTGGTGCAGGGCTGGACTGGGACAGCAAATCGGCCCTGGCATTTAGACCCAGACCGGCCCAAATCCATAAAACAAACGAATAGTAGCGGTTCCTGACAAGAAGAATAACTCAGTATAATTTTAAAAAACGCTATTATTATCCTTTTTACGTACCAGGGGCAAACAAAACTAATACATACCACAAGTATGTGTAACTATCAATCATTAGAAATTAGACCTTCAAACCCTCTCACAAAGCGAACAGTGACCGAGCACTAATAGGGGGGTCTGGTGGGGTATGCCCCCCACAGAAGAAAAGTTTTAAAAATAACCCCTTAAATGATGACTTCTAGTGAATTTAGGGGGGGGGGACCCTATAGTGCCCTGCCTCCCCTTTCTATGACAACACAATAGAGATAGGACCAGATGAGTCTACAGGATGAGTCGACGGCATCTTTTTTATATACATTGACGCTTTCATTTAATTTTTCCATCCTTTTTTTAATCGCTGTAATTGTATTGCCTTTTTCATCTGTACACACGACACCTATTGCACGTCTGTCCGTCCTGGGGGAGGGATCCCTCTTCTGTTGCTCTCACAGAGGTTTCTTCCTACTTTCCACTGTTAATTGTGGGGTCTGTTTTGGGGAGTTTTTCCTTGAGCGCTGCAAGGGTCTAAGGACAGAGGATGTCGTACCTGTACACACTGTGAAGCCCTCTGAGACAAATTGTAATTTGTGATATTGGGCTATATAAATAAAATGTGATTGATTGACGCACGCAAGGGGCTATAGTGCAAGTCTTAGGCGGCTGGTTTCTCAGAACCTCACAGAGCACACAGAACTGAAGGAACACAGGTTTAACCAAAAATACTATCCACTGTCTTTATTTTTTTTCCTGAGAATAGGTTTGAAAGAGACAGATTTAAATTTACAAAGAGAGTTGAAGCAACATTTGACAGAAATCCCACATAAATTACAAAAGTACACAACTAGCAAGATATATATACTGTATATATATACTGTACACACAAAGTAACTTATATACTAGACTGAAATAACTAAAATGAATGCTTGTTGTGGAGAGGGGCACTATGTCCAGCGTCCATTCCTCTGTGTGTGTGTGTGTGTGTGTGTGTGTGTGTGTGTGTGTGTGTGTGTGTGTGTGTGTGTGTGTGTGTCTGTGTGTCTGTGTGTCTGTGTGTCTGTTTGCATGTGTGAGTGTAGTTGGGGGGCTTTGGGAGAGTCAAAAAGGATGCAGGTGACCTCTTTGGTCCCTGATAGAGGTCCATACAAATAGGCATTGACATAACAATACCACACAGTTAATGGTCAAAACTACATGTGTGCCTACATTTTTTCTTCTATTTCTATATTATTCATTCTATATATTGTCAATCAAAACTACCACAAAAAGCTGACTATAAACATTTTGTTCAGGTCCCAAAAGACCACTGTTGCCCTTATAACCACATAAGTAAATAAACTAAACAAAACAAGCTGCCAGCTGACAGTAATTGTTCATGAATGGTGGTTAACAAAATAATGACATTCTTTCAATGAGACAACGTATCAGAGTCCCATTAAGCTATATTTTAACTTGCCAGGGAAAACCTAAAATAGCCAGCTTACTAGCTTGTAGGCTAACGAATGTTTCTCTAATAATATGTGTCTTATTAGTGCTTCATCAAGGGGATATTAATGGGTTCCAGAACTACAGAGTATCATAACCTTAATAATAATCTTTTCCTAATTTTCTTAGCTTCTGCTTACCGCGAGTTCTCCTCCCTCTCCCCACTCGCGCGGATCTCTCTCCCTCTCATCATCTTCCTCACCACCAATATCGGCCACGGGTGCTGAATATGGACCTGCACCTGTGCTAAACATGTCGGTTATTTTGACACAAGCGGCAACATCAGCACGAAGGGCCTGCTTTTTTCTTGCCCGCAATTTTTCTGCTCCCCCTTTTCGCTTGGCCTTCGTCTTCGCCTTCGCCTTCTCCATTTCTAACTCGAACTTTTTTTTTTCTCGAAAAAAAAGGCGATTTGGCTTCAACGGCCGGCTCACCTCCTGGGGGCGTGATTTAATGATGCACACCGAGCGGCCCAAAGGGGGAGGTGATTAAAGATTTGATTGGGCCGGCCCAGTGTCAATTACTAAAAACATTTAAACAGAGGGCCAATCTACCCGTCTTATGGGCCGGGACTTCAGAAAAAAAAAAAAAAATGACGTGTCGGCCCAAAAGGCACGTCGGCCCACCGGGAAAATGCCCGGTATGCCAGATGGCCAGTCCAGCCCTGGTCTGGTGTCATGCCTCTGTTGCATTCACCGAACACGGGAAATTACAGTGCTGCCGTCCTCTCTTGTGTCATGATGAGGTTCACGTAAAGCACGGTTAATGTATTATATTATTGAGGGAGAATTGTCCGGGGCTACAGAAAAAACATTCGGGGCTAAAGCCCCGGATGCCCAGGCCAGGCGACGCCACTGGTTCCACCCCCTTCAAGGATCAAAACTTGAAACCATCAGAGTAAATCCAGACGACAGTAGATCAGAAATGTCTCTATTAGAAAAAGTAGAAAGTAGAAATAGTTTTAGTAGTTTTTAGTAGAAATCTCCCTTACAATAAAGGCAGTATGCCCGTGTGTCATCTCCAATAAATGGCTTCAACCATCCTTTAAACTCAGGGTTTGATTCCCACTCCTTGCTGTACTTTTGTGAATACAGTTAGAGACTGTGACATGATGACCACGTGGATGTTTAGACAGAGAGGCACACACACAGTGGATGAGGTGACTGTTACATTTAAATCCGGCTCAAAACCAGGACGGCTTGGCAGTTGGCGCATGCAAAATGTATTTTATGGTGTGGCTGTCTCCTCTCTGCTCTGACTGCAGCTGAGCTGCTGCGGGAGGCAACTGAGCGCCTGTGAGTAGCTACTATGGGAGGGCAGAGGGGCTCACGGCAGCACCCGCGGCTCGTTAACTGCAGAACAATACGTGAGTCTCCAAACACCAGAAAAGTCCCTAATAACACCATTACAAGTCGTTAGATTAGTCGTTAGTCGCAAAATAAGTAGCCGGAGTGTTTGGAAAGCCGCCGAATTGAACGACAAAGTCGCCAAATTGGCAACACTGGTTGTGAACGCAACGGATGAAGGACCAATCAGAGAGGGTTTACAGGAAAACTCTCGTCTCCTATTGGCTGATATGTCTGTCGATCATAGCTTGCTGATGCCCCGACCATGGATGTATAATAAGAACGGCCCCGACAGGTCAGTTTATTTTAAAGATGGGCTGCAGCAGCAGAATACCAATCCAAAAACGTCCACTAATGCCGAGTCAGGAAACAAGGTGTGGACATGTCTTATATAACCTGTACCTGCTGGGCTCTCTCTCTCTCTCTCTCTCTCTCTCTCTCTCTCTCTCTCTCTCTCTCTCTCTCTCTCTCTCTGTGGGTGTGTGTGTGTGTGTGTGTGTGTGTGTGTGTGTGTGTGTGTGTGTGTGTGTGTGTATGTTATTGTGCATGCAGGTGGAGAACAATGAGGCAATGTGAATGGGGCCTGTGTAGACATCTTGTGTCAGGGTAACTGAGGACTTGTTTCAGCGTGATCATATCTGATGGGTTCGCTCATAACACTTGAGTCGTTACGTTTGTTAATGATGAATAACACCCCCTCACTTCTGTTGGGCAAACAGGTCTGTCTGCTCTCACAGCGTTGGGAATCAATCTTTATTTTTTTCACACTCTATCCAAGCTGCAAATTTGGGGCGAGACACAATAAATAAAGCTTCGCCAGTTTGGGTCCTTATCACAACTGATCAAGATGGCCAAAATATTCTCTGCTCAGACTCAGAGGGCCTTGCAAATGATTCTGGAAGAGAGAGAACCATTTGATGATGATGTAGATCAGCGGTTTTCAAAGTGTGAGGCGCGCCTCCCCTGGGGGGCGCCAGAGAGCTTCAGGGGAGGCGCAGCGTGAGAAAAAAATAAAGAGAAACAGTGAAATCTAGCTTGTTAACTTCAGCTAACTTTATGCGAGCGGCAACATGGATCGATTTTTAGTGAAGTTACCTAAAGTGAGAGAGGAGACAGCGTCTGGCCACCCCAGTTGGCAGCTTTGTTTTGAAATAAAAGTTGTGGCTCATCGGACATTTATCAGAGAAAATCCCTGATGTCCGAGTGCAAGTGAATGCAGCACAAGACGCGAGCCTTGTAACCCTGGCGCGAGCGAGGAAATGTGATTGGCGGCGATTTCAATTGAACGGGCGGCAGAAAACGAGAAGCATTCGGACCCAAGTACACGGAAGGAATAAGGTATTTGCGGTCTACAATGACAGAGAAGAGACTGTCAAGTTTGGCTGTACTCAGCATTGAATCAAAACGCACTAAAGCTTTGGATCTTAATACGTTTGTGAGGCGTTTTGCTGAACAAGATGGTAATCGCCGCATTCAGCTGTAATAGGCATGCCAACTTGATGCTCTGCTCACCGATGACTCGAGCATAAAAAACTGTTAAGATGATGACCTTACGTGTGTACATATATTTTTTTCTTTGTGGGGGTCTGCCCTGAGAAAGTCAAATAAGATGGTGTGTAAAACTACACTGCCCAGACAAAAATAAGTAACCACTTTGATTTAACTAGGCCAGTAGGTAAGGGCATTCCACTGGATAATAATACCCCTGCATTATAGCAACAACAATAATATGGTGCGGCTGTTCTTATGTTCTCTGAGGGGAGGCTCACCTTCCCACACTTTGAAAACCCCTGATGTAGATGAAGAGGAAGAGGTTTCAGAATGTGAAGATCACATTTCTGAGAATTCTGAGTCTGACAGTGACTTTGAAAAAGAGGATGAGATTGAGCATCAGCTAGTTACAAAAAAAAGACGAGCCACAGGACCAGCCGGTCAGCGGGCAAAAAAACAAGTAGCACTTTAATTCATTAATGTGATCTAACAAATGTAAAAGGGCAAATATTAACCATATATGCTGTTTATATTGCTTGTAATCAGTGGCGGCGCCAGGGTATGGCTGGGGTAGGCTACAGCCATACCAAGAAATGGCTTAGCCCCACCTTAGCCCCACCATGAAAAGTGATGTTAAAGTAAGCAAATTCAATTAAATAATAAGCTAAATGCAAAATGTTGAGAACACGGATTGCGAAAATATACGGGTCGTGTCCACAACACACAAACTGATCCTGCTGTAACAACAAGTGCACGTTACTGATGCAATATGGTTGAGACCATTCGGGCTTATAGAAGAGGGGTGCAAGGAATAGTCTAAGTAGTGGGGGAGTTTTATACACTAAAGGTGTGGAAATTCTCTGGCGTTATAATATCAGCGCGGCCGCGGTCAGATCAAAATGCCTCCGAATGCAATTTGAATAGACCTACAGCCAATCAGAGCAACGCAACGTTGGGTCTGCGTCATGCCTTACTGATTGAGATCAATCGGAACCGCCATTCAGTATCCCTATTGGATCTTCAACGTGTACTATCATACGTCCGTTCACAGTGATCCCTTTTTATTTACTATAAGACAAATGTGCCGTTTTATTTCATACAGTTCCATTTTGATTGAGAAAGGGAAATAATCTAAACCTCACGTGTGGCATTACTGTTTCACGGGGTGCGATATAGCGTGTATGTAATTAAATTGCAAATACTGACTTGAGCACCACCACTGTATGGGTTAGCCCTACCATAGATTACCCAACAAAAATACCCTGGCGCCGCCACTGCTTGTAATTGAGATGAAGTAAACATCTGTTGAGTATTTTAACATAAAATAATTTGATTGTGTTGAATTGAAACCTTGTGATTCTATAATTTAGGGTGCATTTCACATCAACAAAACAGTACAAAGAAAGTGTTCTTTCTCAATAGAACAATCAGTGGTTCAAGTTAGTATATTCTTCAGTGTAACATATCCACTAGTTGCAAAGCTTAAACATTTTTTTATTTTATTTTAAGGGAAAGGATGTTTTCACTACTCAGTTTGTCAACTATGTTACGGACAAACTTGATGTCATTACAATCATTTGATTAAGTCCTGCACTTCAAGTAAAATCACATTTGAAAGGCTCTTGAGTCTATTCTACCATATATCCAAAGATTTTTTAAAGTTTAAAAAATAATTGTATTAAAGTTTTGTTTTTTCATGTGATATGTTCAGCACTGTCATTAAGTTTAGGGATATTTTGTATTATAAAACTACCATACAGGTCATTTTGATAGTTTTAAGAGATGTCATGTAAAACTCCAACCTGTGTAGATATACATTATACTATAAAGGATATCAGAAGCACTATTTTAGATATTTTAAATTTGAAAAAATGAGGTGCAACATAGTTGACAATGAAAGTCAAACATTTGACGCAAATAAAATAGTTGACTGGACACATTATTAACCATCAGCACTATGTTAATTTCAAGGCAGAAGTGCAAAATTCCATTGATAATGATGTGTAATGACGTCTACATGTCATACAAATTGTCAACTAGGTTACCTGTCAACTAAGTTACTACAGTTATTACAGTACTGGGTAACTCAGTTGACAGGTAACTTAGTTGACAATTTCCCTATTTTGACCCATCATTTCAATGGTAGGCCTTGCTTGGATGACCACATGTCATTTTCTTGAACAGGTTAACATCACATTTGAACATATAATTGAATTAAAATCATTAAACAATTGTAAACCATAACAATGTACGTAACATTGTTGATTGTCAATGAGTATATTAATTGACCATGTGCTATTATACATAAAATATTGTAAAAAATTAGAGGACAATCACCACAGTGTGTTCAAAATGTCTGCCAAAGAGGAACATGGCATCATGTGATGCTGGTGACATGGTATTGGGACAAACCATTTTTGAGTTAAAGGGGGGAGTTCTCTTAGTAACATAGTTGACAGAACTTTTGCGGACATTCATATATTAAGATATTTAAATTATTTAAAGGAGGAAATCAATTAAAAAGATGTTATTATTCTTTAGTATTTAGACTTTTAAAATAAATGAATACTTTTTTTTATTTACTTTAATGGTTTTTATTCATTATTTTGAAACCAAGACACCCTCAACTGAAAAACGGACAGAGCAAAAATTGACAATTTAAGAACATCATGACACATTTCAAGCTAAATAAAGCATAGGATACACATAATGTTTGTGTGATATTATAACATGCTTTCCAATAATAGGCAAAATATGATATTTTTGAAGAAAATACTTAGAATAATTATAATTATCATCAATGGACATCAATGGACATGGAATGTACCCTAAATTGTAGAATCACATACAGTCTATGATTGAAACCCAAAAAGGCAGCGGGTCCACCAGACCCACGAACACTGGCTGAGTAACACACATATGAACACCATACAAGGGTTAACAGCCGGTAAAAAGACAACACGCACACACACCGGGACACACACAGTTGGAGTTAAACGTGTGTATTTATAATTAATAAAGTTGGGTTTTGTTCCGTTTTAACTAAACTTTATAATCCCTGTGTGGGCGGCCTACTGATTTCCAGACTGACTGTCATGTTGTAATATCATCCCGTTTAACGCTCATGGTGTCACAATGAAATGATGTTTGAATTTAATGAATCATCATTAGAGTGTTATGGTCACGCTTTCATGTTTGACTCGTATGCATCAAATAACTGATTACCCTTGTTAAAAAATAGGTCAGGTAGCCTATAGGCCTTAAGTCACATCGAGGCTGTGGTCTGTGGAGATAAAAAAAGGGTTTTAGCCTCTTCGAAAACCTGCCATCGAAAATGAAAGTGTTGTCGATGCTGTTTAAACACTGCCGTTTGATTCAGTGTCATTCAAGAAACGACGCTATTTGTTCCAATAACAATGATTTAAAAACGTTAATAAAACGTGCTCCTTTTTGGCTCCTCCGTACAGCAAATATTAGCCTCTCGTTTGACATTTAATTATTTACAAAGCCTAATGACAAAAAGTGAATATATGTTTGGGGAACATCCCAAAGCCTGCAGAACGTCTACGTGACTTTGTTATTCTGTTTTACAAGTATTGTCACTAGCTAATTATTGTCATTATATCAACATTATTGTGCCGTTGATTCGATGTGTTCGCGGAACAGTCCATTATTATGGTAGGGGGGGGGGGGGGGGGGGGCACCAGACACGCTTTAAAAAACGCTCGGTTTTGTGAGATTTTCAGTCATGGGACAGTTTTTAAACTCCGTGTAACACTATCATCGACGTGTACTTAATTATGTGTCCCCGCTTATCAATTCGGCAGCTGATAGGCCTACATAGCGTTATTCCTCAATTTGTTTTAAAAGTTAAAAGAAACACCCTTTTGGCAGTTAGGATATATATATTCGTTTGTTTTATTCTCATTTCAATATTGTATTCATATGATATGTTTAGCATGGTTGGGCTAATTTACATGCCATTGCGCTAACCAAAATGTGCTTAAATCCCCAAAACATGAAACTATATTTCTTATTGTCTAAACCCGTGCTCACACACAGTATCTGCTGCCCCTTCAGGCTACACCTCATAGGCCTTTAAACGGGCTATAGCTGTTAATTCAGAAACCATATAGGCCTACAACAACTAATGCTGATACTTCTGACACATTCAGTAGCCTCATGTTTACCTTTTCACCGTTTCAATTTTGGAGTGACAGATTTAACGAAATCTCTGCACTTTTGGGCCTTTAGTTTGAATGTAGTTTTTAAATTAAGAGCCAATATGCACCATCAACCGAGGCTTATATCGGCCGCTCTCTAACACCTTAAACCGTTATAAAATACGGAGTACTCTCAGCCTTTTTTGGGGGCACATTTTTTGTTGTGATGGAGAAACTGACATTTTCGGAAAAACATGCAAGGCTTCTTCTCATTTCAGAATAAGACCACAGCTTGATAAAGCCTGCTATTTTTCGGCATACAAAATAAAAATATAGGCCTATAGAACATTTCAAATATATCTTTAAAAATTATACGTTTTTTAACCCTGCTGTTCAAAACACAATATTTAGGCTATGAATGATGAAAGTGGTTAATCGGACAGATTTGACCCGAACACGACAGGAGGGTTAAAAGACAGATTTTGATTTGTGGACAGTTAATTATTTGATTGCCAGACATCAAAGCAGACCACTACTCACTTGACCTCAAATAATCCTCGATGTATTTGGCCGCCTCTATCTTCTGGTGCAGGTGCGCCAGCTGCCCGGCGGTGCATCCCTCCGCGCTGCGGGCCCGGGGGTCTGCGGTGCGACCGATCAGCAGCCGGATCACCTCCAGGTTTCCCTCCATGGCGGCCAGGTGCAGCGGAAGGTTACCGATCTCATCACACAGGTTTACATCTGCGCCGTATAGCACGAGCTTCTGCACAGAACCGATGTAACCGGCGCGCGCTGCGTCGTGCAGCGGGGTGAGCCTCAGGACAGGGTCCCGGATGTTGAATTCTGCCCCCGCGGAGAGAAGCGCCTCCACCACATCGGGACAGGCCCAATTCACCACCTGCAGACACACAGATGAGAGACTCACAATAATGAATTATCCATTAAATTAACCAGTGGTGTGAAGTAGCTACATTAGGTAGGCTACTTCGATGTTGGAGTACTTGCACTTTACTTAAGTATTTTGTATCATAGGAGGGAAGTGACTTTACATTAACTCAAGTAATGTACTTAAGTACAAGTTTGCGAGAGTATTTCAATGTTTTGTTACTTACTATACTAACATTGAGGTACTTACTTGAGTATTTCCATCTCATGTTTCTTTATACTTCTACTCTACTACAGTTCAGAGGTAAATGGTGTACTTTTACTCCACTACATGTATTTAATATAGTTACTTTACAGATGTGGATGAATGATGTGAAATATAATCAAGTGTTAAATCAGACTTTAGTTTCACCTGGAGTAAATTCACAAGCTACCCTGCAGTATACAAAGTCATTCAGACTAGCTGCACCTTTACCAGCTTTGAGAACACTTTCATGATCAATCATTATAAAACATATCATATATATTATTCGGAAATTGATCAATTTGCATAACATAACCAATACTTGCTAATACTTATACTTTACTCCAGTAACATTTTGATTGCAGGACTTTTACTGTAACAGAGTATTCCTACACTCTGGTACTTTTACTCAAGTACAAGATCTGAGTACTTCTACTTTTACTCAAGTACAAGATCTGATTACTTCTCCCACACATTTCCTCCAACAAAAATGTGTTGGTGCTATTACATGTCATGATTATACATCCTGAACACTGGGACCATTATCTCAGTCTGACCTCACTTCCCCTCTTTGTTACCAAGGGACGATGACTAAGATGCACCGAGACACACACACACACTACTTCTACTTTTTACTCCACTACATTAATTTGAAAAAATATAAATAAACTAAGAAATCTATATGGTTATAGGTAAAATATCCAGCAGTATACATCCAATAATTATAAGCATACCTCCAATTTTACCAGCTGTGATGACCACATTCTTGTTAAAAAAATATGAATCCAGTAATGTAATATATATTATTCTTAAATGGGACATTATGTAAAAACTTTCCCTTTTGGAAATTTGAGTATATTTGGATGCCAATACTTTTGTACTTTTACATAAGTAAGATTATGATTGCAGGACTTTTAATTGTAACGGAGCTCTTTTACACTGTAGAATTTATACTTTTACCTCAGTAAATTATCTGAGTACTTCTTCCACCACTGAAATTAACATATAATGGAAATACAGATACAAGTTTATAAAAGTAAAGAGTGGTTTGTTCTACCTCTGCCTTGGGTCCATACAAATGTACATAATTATAACAAAGGGACAGTACAGAGACTTAGAGGCTTAATTTATACAGAGGCATGCACACACATTAAATTAAAAAAAAGAACAGGATCAAGAGGTGAGATGGCACTTTTTTTCAGCAGCCATCTTGTTACAGGCCGGGTTCCCCATGTTCTCCATTTTGATTAACTTTTACACCTTCAAATGTAACATGCATTTCCCCTTATAAGTATAGGTAACTGAAATGGGATTATTCTTTAGCATCATGTACGAAATAAACACCGGAAATACTTTCCATTGTGAAACTGGTGGTGACAGGACCTCATTGTTATATCCTCAAAATCACTATTTCCTTTTATGAATCTATAAAGTAAAAATAATCTCAAAAGAAAAGTCAGAAGTTAATTTTGATCTAAGGAGTTTATTTAGATTTGCTACAAATTCCCAAAACCTCTCTGTCCACAGTCTTCCTCATATAGCTGTTTAAGCTGCTAATAACTATTACCAAATGATAACACAATTTACTGAATATAGTTAGATAATGTCAAACAGCATGCATTTAACAGTACATTATAACAAAATACCATGATGAAATGTATTCAAGTGGCTCAATTTAAAAGAGGTTTACTAACCTGCAGTGCAGTCCTTTTGTATTGATTAAATCCATTAACATCTGCTCCATTTTGCAGCAATTCCAACACTTTATCTATCTCTCCACGGGCAGCAGCTCTGGAGAGTTCGTCAGACATTTTTCTAAAAAGGTTTAAGCAGTCAAGCTTTCGGACAAACTGTGAAGAAACATGAGGTTTTCCAGCTCATATCAAGTGCAATGCAAGCACCTCCCCTTACCATCCTCACATCACACCATCCCAAAATGCACTGTCCTCACTCTGCACTATCCTCAACTCTGCACTGCCCTCACTCTGCAAGTAAATCATACTTTTTAAAGCATTGAAAGTAGCATATGACATATATTTCTATGGGGCCAGAATGTATTTAATTCAGTTTCAAATTGGTCAGTCTTCTGTCACTCTTTCTCCCTCTCTCGTGCTCAATTTTAAATGCAAACAAACAGCCATGTCAACAATTGTTTGACCTGTAAAGTCAAATATAGAAGCTGAACTGATGAATATCTATCAGCTGAGAAGCTGAAAACATGTACATTATTGTATAAATAAATAAAACTATAATATTATTGTAAAAGTCCTGTTTTTGTCCTAATTTGAAAAATTACCACTTTGCTCATTGAGTCATAAAGTGAAAGTTAATTATTGAAATTGAATGTACATTAAACATGTTGCAACTTTCCTGGGTTAGGGTCAGTTGCAACCTTTTTTTCTTTTCAAACCTATATTGTGAACAATCTGTCATATTTATCTTGAAATGTTATGGTAATAAGCACATGTAAGTTTAATATATAAAACGTTTTTTTTCTCTAGAGCAAAATAGAGAGAAATGCATCAAGTGTTGCATAAACAGTAAATATGTATGTATCTACATATTTACTGTTCATATCAGGGGTGTCAAACTCAAAGCCCGGGGGCCAAATCCTGCCCGCAACTTCGTTTTATGTGGCCCGCAAGAGCTTGCAAAGAATATAATACGTTTATTATATGGTCACATGCCGATTTACAGAAGCACGTTGTGTTGTCCCACAATGCATCTCATTTTGTGACACTGAAGAGATTTGCAATTATTACCCTTATTTCTGCTTTCAGACGTAGTTATTTATGAAGTTATTACCCTCTCCGATAATAATCCAATGCAGAGGCAATAATGTAATATAATACATTATTCTATGTATATAAATATATATGAGTGATTCTACAATTTAGGGTACATTCCATGTCCATTGATGATAATTATAATTATTCTAACTATTTTCTTCAAAAATATCATATTTTGCCTATTATTGGAAAGCATGTTATAATATCACACAAACATTATGTGCATCCTATGCTTTATTTAGCTTGAAATGTGTCATGATGTTCTTAAATTGTCAGTTTTTGCTATGTCCGTTTTTCAGTTGAGGGTGTCTTGGTTTCAAAATAATGAATAAAAACCATTAAAGTAAATAAAAAAAATTATTCATTTATTTCAAAAGTCTAAATACTAAAGAATAATAACATATTTTTTAAATATCTTAATATATGAATGTCCGCAAAAGTTCTGTCAACTATGTTACTAACAGAACTCCCCCCTTTAACTAAAAAATGGTTTGTCCCAATACCATGTCACCACCATGTTCCTCTTTGGCAGACATTTTGAACACACTGTGGTGATTGTCCTCTAATTTTTTACAATATTTTATGTATAATAGCACATTGTCAATGAGTATATTAATTGACCATCAACAATGTTTATGGTTTACAATTGTTTAATGATTTTAATTCAATTATATGTTCAAATGTGATGTTAACCTGTTCAAGAAAATGACATGTGGTCATCCAGGCAAGGCCTACCATTGAAATCATGGGTCAAAATAGGGAAATTGTCAACTAGGTTACCTGTCAACTAAGTTACCCAGTACTGTAATAACTGTAGTAACTTAGTTGACAGGTAACCTAGTTGACAATTTGTATGACATGTAGACGTCATTACACATCATTATCAATGGAATTTTGCACTTCTGCCTTGAAATGAACATAGTGCTGATGGTTAATAATGTGTCCAGTCAACTATGTTATTTGCGTCAAATGTTTGACTTTCATTGTCAACTATGTTGCACCTCATTTTTTCAAATTTAAAATATCTAAAATAGTGCCTCTGATATCCTTTATAGTATAATGTATATCTACACAGGTTGGAGTTTTACATGACATCTCTTAAAACTATCAAAATTACCTGTATGGTAGTTTTATAATACAAAATATCCCTAAACTTAATGACAGTGCTGAACATATCACATGAAAAAACAAAACTTTAATACAATTCTTTTTTAAACTTTAAAAAATCTTTGGATATATGGTAGAATAGACTCAAGAGCCTTTCAAATTTGATTTTACTTGAAGTGCAGGACTTAATCAAATGATTGTAATGACATCAAGTTTGTCCGTAACATAGTTGACAAACTGAGTAGTGAAAACTTCCTTTCCCTTAAAATAAAAAAAATGTTTAAGCTTTGCAACTAGTGGATATGTTACACTGAGGAATATACTAACTTGAACCACTGATTGTTCTATTGAGAAAGAACACTTTCTTTGTACTGTTTTGTTGATGTGAAATGCACCCTAAATTATAGAATCAATCATATATATTTATATAGTTACAACCGGCCCTTTGAGTGCAACCATAATGCGATGAAATTGAGTTTGATACCCCTGGTTTATATATATTTATATATACATAATATAGGTCAGGCAAGGTGAGCCAGCATGGTTGGCAGAAAGCAAATTAATCTATACATGCACTTTTTATTTGTTAATTTACCCCCAGGGAAATGTGACGCATGTTACACTAAACTCAAGATAAACGGCGTTCCTTCAGAATGGTCCAATGTGCCACATAAAATAAGAAATAGCTGTTTCCAGGTTATTTTGGGTCAACGTTACACTGCAGAGGATCAATAACCGAGGGTTGCCTACCCGTGGTCTATGATAGGCTACAACACACCTACAGACTATAATAACTTCATTATACAGTATATAGATGTTTGAAAACAACCCACCTCACTTTAAATATTAATAAATCCATAATAGCCTTCCTCCATGTCACTTGATATTAGATCCTTCCGTGTCCATCGCTGAACAAAGCAACATAAAAGTAACAAAAACAACATAAATATTTAAATAAATGTACAACATCGCTGCTTATACGCATATAATCGAACATTTTGATGTAATTCAAAGTTACTTCCCGCTCATTTTCAAATTTTCAAATGCGTTTGTGATCATTGGAGAATGGCATTCGGCTGCCATCATGAGTTGAGAGATATTAAAAAAGGAAAGACGATCTAAATACAAAAATGGCAACATTGATGTCAAAGGTAAAAACCAACTGAATATGCGATGATCCTCTGAACTATCCGAGTAGCCCATAATCCGAGTAGCCCCATTTAAATCTTTCTAGATGCCCTGAACACGTCCCGTTGTAGAGATCCTGCTGTGTCATCCTCGCTGCAGGGCAGGCATGTGCTTCATTTCGTCACAGTTCCTATTTTTGAATTAGCCACCAAAACAAGAAGGCGTGCTCAAAGACACTACGCGGAAGCTTATGGAGCGTGGTGGTTAAACCAAACGGAATAATCAGAGGAACTGATCTTGTTATGAGTTATAGTGAAACCTGTTTCTTGTCCCCCGGCACTGCCATGTCATCGTCATTAAAGGCTTTACCTCTTTTCCCTAACTGCTAAACTGCTGTTTGCCTTTTCAACTCCAATACCTGCAATTACTGATAGCTGAGGAGGAATCTGCATCATTCATCCTCTGGACTGCTGCAGGCACACATCATCTCGGCTCGCGCAGCACGCTCACAGGCATAGATTGCGCAATAATGTATTGCGCACCTTGGAGGTGCAGTGCAGGCATATTGTCATTCAAGAGATGCGTAGTTCTTTTGGAAAACATGTTTTTCTTTTAGCCTATTTACCTCGTTAACTTAAATAATACTCATTACATTGACACATGCATTATTTGTGATTAAAATAATGGTTGTTGGTAATGTATTAGCGACCCCCACAGATGTATGATTTCACTGCGTCCGTGGGAGCTCAGACCCTCCTTATGAGAGCTCAGCTCCCATTGGCTCCCAGATAACTCGAACCCTGTGGGAGAAGTAGGCTACTCAGATATTGTACTTGAGTAAAAGTAGAAATACCACCGTTTAGGAATACTCTGTTACAAGTAAAAGTCCTGCATTGAAAATGTAGAAAAATAATTAGTAGCTATGTTTTACATTAGCCTACTTAAAGGGGACCTATCATGCAAAATGCACTTTTGTACGTCTTTTATACATGAATATGTGTCCCCGGTGTTCCAGGGAACTCACCAAGTGTCAGAAAACACAACCCTCTCTATTTTCCTCCATACCCAAATCTCTAAAAAAGGGGCTGCAACGGATCTGATCAAAACTGATCCAGATTTGAACACTGTCCTGACGTCAGGACGGTGGCGCTACGGCTATTGGGCCAACTCCACCAATCAGGAGGAGACAGCCACGACCATTGCCGTTCGAAAGCGCTGGAGACGCTGTAGTACATATGCCAGGCCTGTAAGTGGCGCTGTAGTCTGCCACAAAAGCAGCGAAGAAGACTTGGTTACCATGGTTACCCTTCTGTTTATTCTCCGCTGTGGCTTTCTTTCTCCCTCCCCGAGGCAAGCGTTTGCTCCCGCTGCAATGCAATCCCTCCCCGTCGAGGCAAGCACTGTAATTCTCTCCGGTTAGTCCACCAGCAGATGACAAACACCCACCTCTCCGCCTCTTCCAAGGAACGAGGGGACCGTGCGGCAGAGTTTCAGTTTCAGTTTGTTTCGCCGGTCAAGATGTCCGTTAAAGTTTAAATCTTCCGGACAAAATTAGAAAAGTGCCGGTCAAAGGTCTTCTTTGTTATTTATTGAGCTTTAAAACAAATGAATAACGACTCTATATAATAAAACACGGAGATCTCTTTTTCTCCCCCTCTTCTGACAGCCCAGCAGCTGATCAGAGCACGTCTCTCCTCTCCTGCAGGGGGGCGTGGTCAGCAGAATCAGACCCGTAGACAGCAAACAGCACATAGAGCGAAATGAGGCATGGCTAAAATGCATGATCTGTTTGGTATTTTGAAAACAGAAACGTATAAATATACCTTATATAGGTATGGCCCTACAATATATCATTTAAATATAGCATGATAGGTTTCCTTTAATGTAGCCTACTGCTTGATAGCACGTGAACTTAATCCAGGTGTAACTAAAGCCTTATTTAAGTGTTGATTACATTGTTTATCATTACTCTGAATCTGCTAAGTAACTAAAGGCACAACATGAGTGTAGTGGAGGAAAAGTAGCAACAAATTCAAATACTCAAGTAAATTATATGTATTTAAAAATTGTACTTAAGTAAAGTTCTTGAGTAAATGTATTTTGTTACCTTACACACCACTGATGATTAATACATAATAATAATACACACAGCCACATTGTAGCATCTTGGTATAAGCATTGTCTTCTACTTCATGTGTAATTATAATTTCCACTCAGAGCAAGAGAAGCGTTTTCCACTGTCAGCTTTGGGTACTATCGTTTAGTTTCTTTTATCAGGACGCCCTCTAGTGACGGGACTTTATATTGCCCCCAGGCGTGGTTTTATTCAAGGTTCACAGATTCAAAGGCTTTATTGTCATAGGATATGCACAGTAGTGTAGTTATGGCAATGGAAATATTAAATCCCAGGCTCCTCCAACAGTGCAACATATATAAGACATCATAAAAATAAAAATAATGCAGGAAGAAACATTATACATAAAATAGTGCAAATTAAGTTGCAAGACCAATGTGCAAGCAATGCAGGAGAAATAATCTATATACATGTAAAATTAAATACAACAAGCTAAATGTTGCAGGTGAACGAGTAAATGCAGGAGTCTATTTACGTGTAAAATAGAATCAGATAAACAAGAACATAATGTAACCTTAGGCTACTGTAGAGGGGAATAAATACTGTTTGTTGAAGTAATGCATGCAAACAGATCAAGCTCTGTGTTCAGTGGTGGAAGGAGAAATCAGACTTATTACTTGTTTTAAAAGTACTCTGTTGTGAGTAAAACATGGTATTTTAAGAGTTGTAGGAAGCTATGACATACACTTGAAGCCCTATAATAAAATAGTTGGATTGATATTTCCGAATGGGAAATGTTCTGGACACTTTATCATGTTGACAAGACTAAAACACCTGCTTGTCTGTTTTATGTGCACGTTTTATACAATACAAGGACAAAGCTCACACACATAAACAAACAGAACAAGGTGTGGGGATATTTCTTCTCCCCCTGCACTGCCATGTCAGCATTATCAGCTTGACCCTCTCTTCCTTAACTGTGTTTTTGTTTGCCTTTTCAACTCCAATACCTGCCATTACTGAGGAATCTGCATCATTCATCATCTGGACTGCTGCAGCTGTGGGTCAGGTGCTCTCAAAAGGGGGAAGAGGTGGGAGAAGTATTCAGATCTTGTACTTGAGTAAAAGTAGAAGTACTCAGATCTTGTACTTGAGTAAAAGTAGAAGTACACAGATCATGTACTTGAGTAAAAGTAGAAGTACTCAGATCTGTACTTGAGTAAAAGTAGAAGTACTCAGATCTTGTACTTGAGTAAAAGCAGAAGTACTCAGATCTTGTACTTGAGTAAAAGTAGAAGTACTCAGATCTTGTATTTGAGTAAAAGTAGAAGTACTCAGATATTGTACTTGAGTAAAAGTAGAAGTACACAGATCATGTACTTGAGTAAAAGTAGAAGTACTCAGATCTGTACTTGAGTAAAAGTAGAAGTACTCAGATCTTGTACTTGAGTAAAAGCAGAAGTACTCAGATCTTGTACTGGAGTAAAAGTAGAAGTACTCAGATCTTGTACTTGAGTAAAAGTAGAAGTACTCAGATCTTGTACTTGAGTAAAAGTAGAAGTACTCAGATCATGTACTTGAGTAAAAGTAGAAGTACACAGATCATGTACTTGAGTAAAAGTAGAAGTACTCAGATCTTGTACTTGAGTAAAAGTAGAAGTACCAGAGTGTAGGAATACTCTATTACAGTAAAAGTAGAAGTACCAGAGTGTAGGAATACTCTGTTACAGTAAAAGACCTGCATTCAAAATGTTCCTCAAGTAAAAGTAGAAAAGTATTATCATCAAAATATAGTGAAAGTAGCGACAGTAAAAGTAGTCATTGTGCAGATTGGTCCATTTCAGAATAATATATATGATGTGTTTTATAATGATTGATCATTAAAGTGTATCAAAGCTGGTAAAGGTGCAGCTAGTTTGAATGACTTTGTATACTGCAGGGTAGCTTGTGGATTTACTCCAGGTGGAACTAAAGTCTGATTTAACACTTGATTATATTTCACATCATTCATCCACATCTGTAAAGTAACTAAAGGTAAATACATGTAGTGGAGTAAAAGTACACAATTGACTCCCTGAATTGTAGTGAAGTAGAAGTATAAAGAAACATGAGATAGAAATACTCAAGTGAAGTACAAGTACCTCAATTTTAGTACAGTACTTGAGTACATCTACGTAGTTACTTTACACCACTGATGTACATCAAACTCAAATCCCCCTTTCTCAGCATCTGCAGCCGCTTTACGTCAGCGGCTTTACGTCAGCCGTAAAGCAATGAACTAGATGACAATAATGATAGGCGATCACTGAACACTGTTACGTTACTTTACAGAATTCTGTCTATCTGAAGCGTCTAAATCCCGATAAAGTGAAATATTTCCAATTCGCCAACGCCTCCCTCGTCGCCACGTCTTATCGAAGTGTTTCTCTAACACTCAGTGTCCCTGTGTGAGGCGACGAAACGACGAGAAGCCAGTGGAAGAAGAAGAATTGCTTTTAGCCAGTCATTGCCATGGCCTCCGAAAGCGGCGAAAGCAACATGGATAGAGAGATGATTCTGGCCGACTTTCAGGTGTGTATGTGCCAAATATGATATCCGGTAGTTGGTAATCTGTTTTGTTGTTGAATTGTCAACCGTCAACAACCGTCACACACAAAGAGTCGCGTCGTAAACAGCAGACCTGAGACCAGCTAGCTCACCGAGCTAACCAACTGACAGCTTGCTAACTGGTTCTAAACGAGACAAATACAAGATATACTTATTTTATCCCGATTTGGGAAGGGTTGTTGTTACAGCAGCATGTAGACAAGGCATTGCACACAACGTGAAGATGAGAAGGAGTACACAATAAACACACATAAGCATGAAATATAAACATCTCCAAAATCAAAACAGAACTTTAACTTCAAAGTAAAATATATACATAATGACAGTGGAAGATATATATCAGAAGACAGTCAAATATACACTACGAGGGGCCGATTACAGTTAGACAAATAATATAGAAGTACGATATTAGAATCAGTATTCCTTTATTTGTCCCACAAAGGAGACATTTATGTTGTTACAGCAAAGATTAGAGACGAAGAAAATAGAACAGTATCATATAAAAAGGTACGCACATTGTATTTAAAATAAAAAGAAATACAGAAGATGTCCACATTCGAGTAGAGAGTAAGTAGCAGCAGTATTTATAAGTGTAATACTGTAGAAGAAGTGTGGTATATAACATAAATACAATTATTATTGCACATTGTGATGTAAAGGTACCTGTTACAGTAATGAATGGACTTGCAAGTGTGATCTCTTTATGCCCAATATGATATCCAGTGGTTAATATACTGTGTTGTTGTTGAATTGTCGACCGTCAACAACAAAGCCCTGAGTCGTAAACAGCTCGGCTCTCTGTCGCTAGCATCCCGAGCTAACACACTGACAGCTAGCTAACTGACTCTAAATGCGAATATTAGCATTAAGCTATGATATAGCGCTCATTAGATAGCAGTGGCATGGATCTGCTAGCCAAACAGTGGAACAATGTGTGTTTATCACTGGTTTTAGTCTGCTAGCTTCCACAACGACGGTGTAGTTAGCTAAAGGGACGCTGCTCACCGTCCTCTTGTTTACACATCTCCTGCTGTCATGCTAGGGCTGTAAATCCTCTGTGTCTACCTAGAAAGCAGGATATATTAAGCCCGAATGGCAGGTTAGGGAAGATTGTTTTGATGATGAGAAAATACAGATGACCAAATGATGCTTCCCAACAACAGCTAGAAATGTAGCTGTGGTTTCTGTGCTTAATATCATCAATACTTGCACACTTTATCAAACATATTTAGTGTTGCCAGATTCCCTTATCAGTGGTGTAAAGTAACTAAGTCGATGTACTCAGTGTACTTGAGTACAATTTTGGGGGACTACTTGAGTATTTAAATGTTTTGCTACTTTGTACTTCTACCCCACTGCAGTTCAGAGGTAAATGGTGTACTTCTACTCCACTACATGTATGTAATACCTTTAGTTACTTCACAGATGTGGATGAATGATGTGAAATATAACCAAGTGTTAAATCAGACTTTAGTTCCACCTGGAGTAAATTCACAAGCTACCCTGTAGTATACAAAGTCATTTAAACTAGCTGCACCTTTACCAGCTTTGAGAACACTTTCATGATCAATCATTATAAAACATATCATATATATTATTCTGAAATGGACCAATCTGCACAATGACTACTTTTACTGTCGCTACTTTCACTATATTTTGATGAGAATACTTTTCTACTTTTAGTTGAGGAACATTTTGAATGCAGGACTTTTACTGTAACAGAGTATTCCTACACTCTGGTACTTCTACTTTTACTCAAGTACAAGACCTGAGTACTTCTTCCACTTCTACATCACATAGGTTTGTTACTATAACTCTGTGTTTTTGCTCTCTTTCATCTTAATACTGTTTTACAACAGGCCTATGAAATGCAGTGTTTTCTAATTTATACTATTCAGATTAGGACAGGCAACAAAAGATATATTGTTAAATGAATGCAATGCATGTTGCAGGCAGCTTCTTGACATTCAGATGAAGGAGATCAGACATAATCAGACATCTTGGGTGATGGATCCAACATGTTATTACTGTGGAGTCAGATTAACCGTTGTATTAGAGTTTCTTATAGTGTTGGTTTTAAATAGCAATGCATGGATTTACACTTGAAAAAAGCCACCTACTGTATACAAATAAACATAAAAAAACATGCACTCCATAATGTATAGATTAGAGGTTGAAAAAAACATTTAAACCAACAGACAGCAAATGCATATACTGTCTATTTAAAACCATAAAAGATACCATCCCTTTAAATGTAAAACTTGATATTTTTTCCAACTGTGCATGATGCTCCTGGTTTTGTGAAGCACTTGATGCTTTAAGATGACATGAACATGATATTGTCTGCCAGGTATTTTACTGCCCTTCTTTACAAGATAGAGATTCTAAACATCTTTACAAAATCTGACAGAAGACAGAAAGAGCAATTAAAACACTTTTATTACATAACAATTTCACTATCTCAAATGTAAACAGTCTAGTCAGGGGTTTCAAACTCAAATACACAGTGGGCCAAAATTAAAAAATGGGTACTAGTCGAGGGCCGGACTGGTTCAATGTTTATTGCAAAACTTATTGAAATGAACTTATTGCACATATTAAACCTGGAACTAACAAAGCTTAAATTATTGCCTATAAAAACAACATTAAACATTAAATAATCAGTTGCATTCATTCCTTATGGCTCTATCTGCAGCTTTTCCAGAGTCATTTCTTATGATTACATTTCTCCACAGGCCAACAACAGCTTCAAAAAAACTATTTCCCTCAAAGAACAAACCAAATATGCCCTGTTGACGTGAGAAAGAAAGTGCAGAAGGAAACATGTAAACTCAGTGTGCTGCTCTGTGATGCTAGTTCAAGCCAGATACTTGGCATCTCATCTTGGGTGCAAGTTCATCAATGTTTGGGGTCAGGCTCTGAGCGGAGGAGACCCTCAGGATTGAGTGAAGGTGTGCGTGCAATATACCGGCGGGCCAGATCTAATAGTAATTAGAAATTATCCTGCGGGCCGAAATTAAATCCACCAAGGGCCTGATTTGGCCCCCGGGCCTTGAGTTTGACACATGTGGTCTCGTGCATGAAAGAAAGTCTTTGGTAGCCGATTGAAAACATTGACAAGTGAAGGAAATACAATTCTCAGTTTGTAATCATCAGTGTAAGTAGTGGAGGGGTGCTACCTCAATAAAAAGATCATATCCTTGGTGTTTTGTTTACATAATGGTTTTCATATGCGTTCATACCTTCATCCATAACCGGTCCATCGTCCTGTATTCTTCCCTGAAAGTAATCTAAGATCAATGGTGTATTCAAAGTCAACTTTATTGTCAATCTTTCAGTTTCTGTGTACAGACAGAAACCTTTCTGCCAATCCTGAAATAATGTGCATACAGGATAAACCTGTTCTTCTAAAATACAGCACACATGAAACACTACCTTGTATTCTCTACACTCTGATCTTCCTGACAACATATCTGCATCCAGCCACTAATGATTGAATCAAGATCAAAATAATGAACACGTGTTGGAAATGTAAAATCCTTACATGTTGCACAGATGTTTTGAAACTCCTAGGTGTTTATTAAACAAGAAAGGAAGCTGTTTCATTATCTATTGCTAACCCATCTTTCAAACCTGCACGTTGAATCATTGGTTCTGTTCTAATTCGACGTGCCACATATGTGATCCTTTGATTCTGGCTTTATGTTGTGATGATCGATCTGACGTGCAACACAAACTTCCCTTCTGCTTCTGAAATGATATCATGACTGCAGATGTCAGGGTTAATGCTTTATAGCCAATCAACCGTCCCTGGCAGCGGTACAAATGCACGCTGTTTGCTCGGGGTAGGGCAGAACATGTCGCTCGTCTGCTCTGCATACGTTTTAAGTCATGTTTCCCAAAGTGTTGGCTGGCTCTGAGCCTTTTTCAGTCTGCTGGGGACAATTTGTTGTTCTGACACTTTGTTTTGATTATTTCGGTTACACTAACGAGGATCAATCCAAAAAAATGAAGTCGTTTCATTTTGCCGTCGATTGTCTGCCTTTTTTTACACTTCAAGATAGGTGCGATTATGGCAAAAATCCTAATCACGATTATTTTGGTCAATAATTGATATCACGATTATTAAAAACGATTATCCATTTACTTTGAAAACATCCATTTATTGAAACAAATGTGAACAGTATGTTTTTAACAGTTGATTACCCTGAACTTTAAGTATAATTCAACTGAAAAACCAAAAAAAAAAAAATTACATTTTTTTTTATTTTTATATAAAAATAATAATCGTTTTATTTCGATTACGTTGTTTTCGTAATCGTTGCAAGCCAAAATCGTGATCGAGATTAAAATACGATTAATTGCACAGCCCTACTTCAAGAAGAATACTAAGAGATGAATCTATGATATCATCAAAGCTATACGTGGATGGGTGCATCCTGTTGTAATGTAATCATTTGACTATGAGGAACATATCTAGTTTAGCCTGCTTTTTAAGGCTCAAGTGTCCAGGGTATCAGGTTTAATCAGAGAACATTGATGGCTGCTATATAAAATGTTGCCGTAATGGGTGGTAGCATAGTAGTTGATGTGCAGCAGAGTCCATACAATGCTTTTCATTTCTTGTAATTCCTCTTTCTTTGTCTTTTTCTCTCACAGGCTTGCACTGGAATTGACAACATCGCAGAGGCCATCACTCTGTTAGAGCTTAATAACTGGGATTTAGTGGTAAGTTCATTATCTGTGGGATTTTCTCTTTGACAGACAGGCTCAGTTCATCAGAGTGCAAAGTTCAAGAGGGTCAGTAAACGTCCAATAACACACACACTCGGTTTTTATGTGATATTTTGAAGTTATGTCTTCATTTTGCCCAGAGAAGCAAGCAGCATCCTGGTGACAGCGAGAGGGAATGAGTCCTGAGAGGTGTGGTTGTTGATTTGAGAGACACTGCAAGAAAGAATGTTTTGTATGAACTCATGATGAGTCTGACAAACAAGGAGCCCTTTACCTCGCGGTGCATATCGGCAGGGGTCAGTCTATATTTAGAGGCTGCTGGCTGCAGTTCAGAGCAGAGGAGCGAGACAGACAGACTCCCTGCCCCGTGAATCTGATGACTCGCAGGTCCTCTGCACTATCTGCTAGTTTTTGTTAAAGGTCCCCTATTATACTGTTTTTTCATCAATATATTACAGGTCTCAGATATATCCAGAACCTGTCTCTGATTGGCTGAAACACCAAACAGATCATTGCCGCATCCCATAATCCCCTCTGTTTCAGCCCTGTTTCCAAAGTGCTGATTCTCTGTCTGTTACTTTAGATGAAAATAAGGAGCCCCTCCCCACGCCCCTCTGAGAGATATTTGGTTACAAAGAACTCAATGGTGCTCTAGGAGGAGATTCAGGTGATAAGGTGGGGGGGGGGGGGGGGGGGTTACCTTGGTTGGTGATTGGCTAATGGTTACACAAGACAAAACATCATTATGACATCATGAAGTGGCCAAAATCTGATCAGCTCATTTTCAGACAGGTTTTTATAGAAATGGATCAGGACAAAAAGAGAGAGAGTCTTTCAGTGTTTCCCCCCTCGGCATATTTTTTTAGCAGAGCAGGGAATTGCTGACTTCTCCCTGAACCTGATGCATGTCATCTTGTGATCAATATAATTATTAACTGACAGTCTAACAATGCACATTCATATATTGACAGTATTTGCTGTGTGAAATTCTGCTTTTGCTCTTTTCTCCTGGGTAATTAAATGTTAGCATCCAAATAAATGCTCAAACACTTCCCAAGTCTACACCTCTGCTACCCATCTGTATAGTCAATATTCTCCAAAATGCTGTTTACCTATTTTTGCATCTTCTTGTGACACTGTAAACCTATCTTTTAAAATGAATGATCACAACTGACTAGATCTTGTCACAAATGTATACTATATATATTTAATCTTCTCTCAGGCTTTTTTCAAGTCGACAGTAGATGTTCCAAACGTAATACTCTAAAAAAGATTTGACATCTGGAGCACCAGTGTTTTGAAAGATGAAATAAATCCCTCCGAGGTTTTTCCATGTACCCTAATAAACCTTAATCTGTACTGAATGACGCGGCTAAATGCAATTCAGCAATCATTCATTTACTACTAAGACCTGAGCTTCTGCTTTTGTGACATGCCAACATGTCCTGGCCTATCCTGATGTCTTTTGGATGAACATAAAACAATGCACATTGATCGATTTAAAGCATAAATCAATGGGTCAGAAACAATGATAAACAAGTTATGAAGATAACACGGATAAAGAAACTAACACATTTAAAAGATAGTTTGGCAACTCAGATATTTTACCTCAAACAAACCGTAATATTTAGTAACAACTCAATTGAGAAGTCTTCAGTGACCAGAAGCTTCCAGCCACTACAGTTTTGACACTCTGGAGCCTCATCTCAATACCCCTCCTCGACTCCTCTCTTCCCCTCCTCCGGGACTTGACCCGGAAATCGATCAAGACACGCCATTTTGAAGGACGTCCCAATAGCTGAAATGCACACGGAGGAGTCGAGGAGGGGTGAGGGAGGAGGGGTGCGGGAGGAGACGAAAGGGAGGATACACGAGAGCAGACTACGCGGAAGTGTTTTCACTACTCGCGTATAAAAGCCCCGCCCCCACCTTCACAGCTGGTCGATTTCAACACAGGAAAACGGAGAACTGGAAGAATGAGTGGAAAAGCGTCACATAAATGTATAAGTGCTCACAGCTCCGTGGGAATTATTATGTGCAATTCATTTCTTAAGGTTATACTAACAATTGAAGTCATGTTTAATGATCTTGAACGTCACTAAAACATAGCTATTAAGAAAGCTATTTCATAAATGGCTAGATCTTGATAACTACAAATTATTTGTTTTGTTTTGTGTTAAGATATTCAGGAGTTAAATTATTTAAAATTCACAGTCCTGAATGTGGGTTTGTGGTGAATGTGGGGATCTACAGGACACGCATTTTCAGAGTAAAGGCTTTCACATTATTATAATTATAATTTTATTGAAATGTACATTTTACACCAAAACGGAACACAAAAGCAGGACCAACCATCATACATTGAATTCCTTGACTAAAAAGAGAAAGATTCATCATTTAAATACATATTTAACAACAAATGGGCCGGTTCTAAAGGTTATTCAGTTAAGCCCGATGAGAGGGGCTACAGCTGTGCACATGTCATCATTAACAGACGTCGTTTAAGAGTGACGTTTGAGTGAACGAGGACATCCCAATTAATACCTGAGGACTCCTCTGTCCTCGCGTCACCTCCTCGTGTCTCTCGCTCGCATCTTACGGAGGCGGAGCTAAGACGCAAGGAAGTTTTATAAATGGGTTCCACCTTTTCCTTGTACAGGTGGAGGTTCCAAGAGTACACAGGATATGTTTTAGTGATGTACTTTGCTGTTATTTGATCCTTTTCCAAATATTTCCTGCAGAAGGACGAGTTACATTAAGATATCCATGCGTCATCCATTTGAATACACACCACCAACACGTATCAGTTATTGTTGCATGTGTTTTTTGCAATAACACTAAATACAAAAGGACTAGGGTACATGAGTATGCCACCAGGTAACAACTGACTTTATTTGGCTTGTTTTGCTGTGAAGAATAGTGAGTGTTCGAGAGGAATCCAATCAATTGTCCATTCAAACAAAAGCTCAGTGCGGAGCTGACAGCACTGTCATGTGTGTCCTTTCAGCGCTCTGTGTTGTGATCAGACTCTTTCTGAATATTCCATCAGTCTCTCACAATGTGTCCGGTTCAGTATAAAAGCTCTCTGCTCGCAAATTATTAAATAAAATGATCACTAGTGTTGTTGCACTCGAGACCGGTCTGGATATTGACTCGGCCTCGCCCTCTTAAAGGTCCCCTATTATACTGTTTTTCATCAATATATTACAGGTGTCAGATATATCCAGAACCTGTCTCTGATTGGCTGAAACACCAAACAGATCATTGCAGCATTACCCATAATCCCCTCTGTTTCAGCCCTGTTTCCAAAGTGCTGATTCTCTGTCTGTTACTTTAGATGAAAATAAGGAGCCCCTCCCCACGCCCCTCTGAGAGATATTTGGTTACAAAGAACTCAATGGTGCTCTAGGAGGAGATTCAGGTGATAAGGTGGGGGGGGGGGGTTACCTTGGTTGCTGATTGGCTAATGGTTACACAAGACAAAACATCGTTATGACATCATGAAGTGGCCAAAATCTGATCAGCTCATTTTCAGACAGGTTTTTATAAAATGGATCAGGACAAAAAGAGAGAGAATCTTTGTTCCTGAAACTTTCAGAGTCTCTTTACACAGAGGGGACACATGTTGATGTAGAAGAGACATGAAGAAGAGGGGACACATGTTGATGTAGAAGAGACATGAAGAAGAGGGGACACATGTTGATGTAGAAGAGACATGAAGAAGAGGGGACACATGTTGATGTAGAAGAGACATGAAGAAGAGGGGACACATGTTGATGTAGAAGAGACATGAAGAAGAGGGGACACATGTTGATGAAGAAGAGACATGAAGAAGAGGGGACACATGTTGATGAAGAAGAGACATGAAGAAGAGGGGACACATGTTGATGTAGAAGAGACATGAAGAAGAGGGGACACATGTTGATGTAGAAGAGACATGAAGAAGAGGGGACACATGTTGATGTAGAAGAGACATGAAGAAGAGGGGACACATGTTGATGTAGAAGAGACATGAAGAAGAGGGGACACATGTTGATGTAGAAGAGACATGAAGAAGAGGGGACATGTTGATGTAGAAGAGACATGACGAAGAGGGGACACATGTTGATGTAGAAGAGACATGAGGAAGAGGGGACACATGTTGATGTAGAAGAGACATGAGGAAGAGGGGACACATGTTGATGTAGAAGAGACATGAAGAAGAGGGGACACATGTTGATATAGAAGAGACATGAAGAAGAGGGGACACATGTTGATGTAGAAGAGACATGAAGAAGAGGGGACACATGTTGATGTCGAAGAGACATGAAGAAGAGGGGACACATGTTGATGTAGAAGAGACATGAAGAAGAGGGGACACATGTTGATGTAGAAGAGACATGAAGAAGAGGGGACACATGTTGATGAAGAAGAGACATGAAGAAGAGGGGACACATGTTGATGAAGAAGAGACATGAAGAAGAGGGGACACATGTTGATGTAGAAGAGACATGAAGAAGAGGGGACACATGTTGATGTAGAAGAGACATGAAGAAGAGGGGACACATGTTGATGTAGAAGAGACATGAAGAAGAGGGGACACATGTTGATGTAGAAGAGACATGAAGAAGAGGGGACACATGTTGATGTAGAAGAGACATGAAGAAGAGGGGACACATGTTGATGTAGAAGAGACATGAAGAAGAGGGGACACATGTTGATGTAGAAGAGACATGAAGAAGAGGGGACATGTTGATGTAGAAGAGACATGACGAAGAGGGGACACATGTTGATGTAGAAGAGACATGAGGAAGAGGGGACACATGTTGATGTAGAAGAGACCTGAAGAAGAGGGGACACATGTTGATGTAGAAGAGACATGAAGAAGAGGGGACACATGTTGATGTAGAAGAGACATGAAGAAGAGGGGACACATGTTGATGAAGAAGAGACATGAAGAAGAGGGGACACATGTTGATGAAGAAGAGACATGAAGAAGAGGGGACACATGTTGATGTAGAAGAGACATGAAGAAGAGGGGACACATGTTGATGTAGAAGAGACATGAAGAAGAGGGGACACATGTTGATGTAGAAGAGACATGAAGAAGAGGGGACACATGTTGATGTAGAAGAGACATGAAGAAGAGGGGACACATGTTGATGTAGAAGAGACATGAAGAAGAGGGGACACATGTTGATGTAGAAGAGACATGAAGAAGAGAGGACACATGTTGATGTAGAAGAGACATGAAGAAGAGAGGACACATGCTGATGTTTAGAAGAGACATGAAGAAGAGGGGACACATGCTGATGTAGAAGAGACATGAAGAAGAGGGGACACATGTTGATGTAGAAGAGACATGAAGAAGAGGGGACACATGCTGATGTAGAAGAGACATGAAGAGGGGACACATGTTGATGTAGAGGAGACATGAAGAAGAGGGGACACATGTTGATGTACAAGAGACATGAAGAAGAGGGGACACATGTTGATGTAGAAGAGACATGAAGAAGAGGGGACACATGTTGATGAAGAAGAGGGGACACATGTTGATGAAGAAGAGACATGAAGAAGAGGGGACACATGTTGATGTAGAAGAGACATGAAGAAGAGGGGACACATGTTGATGTAGAAGAGACATGAAGAAGAGGGGACACATGTTGATGTAGAAGAGACATGAAGAAGAGGGGACACATGTTGATGTAGAAGAGACATGAAGAAGAGGGGACACATGTTGATGTAGAAGAGACATGAAGAAGAGGGGACACATGTTGATGTAGAAGAGACATGAAGAAGAGGGGACACATGTTGATGTAGAAGAGACATGAAGAAGAGGGGACATGTTGATGTAGAAGAGACATGACGAAGAGGGGACACATGTTGATGTAGAAGAGACATGAGGAAGAGGGGACACATGTTGATGTAGAAGAGACATGAGGAAGAGGGGACACATGTTGATGTAGAAGAGACATGAAGAAGAGGGGACACATGTTGATGTAGAAGAGACATGAAGAAGAGGGGACACATGTTGATGTAGAGGAGACATGAAGAAGAGGGGACACATGTTGATGTAGAAGAGACATGAAGAAGAGGGGACACATGTTGATGTAGAAGAGACATGAAGAAGAGGGGACACATGTTGATGTAGAAGAGACATGAAGAAGAGGGGACACATGTTGATGTAGAAGAGACATGAAGAAGAGGGGACACATGTTGATGTAGAAGAGACATGAAGAAGAGGGGACATGTTGATGTAGAAGAGACATGACGAAGAGGGGACACATGTTGATGTAGAAGAGACATGAGGAAGAGGGGACACATGTTGATGTAGAAGAGACATGAGGAAGAGGGGACACATGTTGATGTAGAAGAGACATGAAGAAGAGGGGACACATGTTGATGTAGAAGAGACATGAAGAAGAGGGGACACATGTTGATGTAGAGGAGACATGAAGAAGAGGGGACACATGTTGATGTAGAAGAGACATGAAGAAGAGGGGACACATGTTGATGTAGAAGAGACATGAAGAAGAGGGGACACATGTTGATGTAGAAGAGACATGAAGAAGAGGGGACACATGTTGATGTAGAAGAGACATGAAGAAGAGGGGACACATGTTGATGTAGAGGAGACATGAAGAAGAGGGGACACATGTTGATGTAGAGGAGACATGAAGAAGTGGATTTTGCGTAATAGGTGACCTTTAATGTCTTGGTCATGACTTGGTCTCAGTTAAGGTGGTCTTGACTACAACACTAATGATCACAATAGAGATAATTTCACCTGGTGGACTGGCGATGTGTTCCTATCAGTCAGGTGATTAGTTATCATGTAGTTTCCTTTACTTAAAAAAGATATAATGAAAAATGTTTTTTAATTTATAAAACAGTCCTGCAGTTGTCTTACTGTGAAGACACATGTGTTAAAATATTTGCTGCAAAATTTGTTAACCTCCACTTTCATTACAGGCAGCCATCAATGGAGTGATACCACAGGAGAATGGGATCTTACAAAGGTAAACACACACACACACACACACACACACACACACACACACACACACACACACACACACTAGGGCTGAACGATTAATCGATTTTAAATCGAAATCGCGATTTGAAATGATGCGATTATCAAATCTCAAAGCCTGCGATTTATTTTTACATTTTTTTAAACTTTTTAAACTTTTTTTTTTCTTCTTGTGTGTCAGTCATCCACACCAATCAGAAGTGCTGTGCTCAACATGTACCAGCCATTGTTAACCAATCAGAAGTGGCCCATGATAGAAGGTGATAGACAGATTGATCCAATCACCTGCCAAGTATTTTTGAAAGTGCCTGCTCTTTTCCAAATGGCTTCCAACGGAGCTTTCCTAGATGGTTTGGTGAAACAAAATCTTAAACTGAAGCTTGACTTTAAAGCAACCCAACGGAAGTTTCATGTAAGTTTAGTTATTTCACTCGTAGCTCGGGCTGCGGGGCTGCTAGAGACGGGAGCACGTTGATGCGACCTTCCTAGCCGGAGATATGGCCGCATTTTACAATAAATTTCTGTTGGGTCGCTTAAAAACAAATATCGCAAATCGAATCGCAATATCTGTCAGAAAAATCGCAATTAGATTTTTTCCCAAAATCGTGCAGCCCTAACACACACACACACACACACACACACACACACACACACACACACACACACACACACACACACACCCCTCTACCATCCACTGTAGATCTTGAAAACACATATGCTGTTTTAATGCATTGTGATTGTTTCATAAGTATGAGACAGTGCCAAGTAAATATGAATGATTAATATAGGAGTAAGGATACACATCATTGAGGAGTATGTTGTGCCTGTGACACTATTGTGCTTCAACATGGAATATTAGTACATCAAACTTTCAAACAATGCTGGGATTAAATCCAATTTCCAAGCAAAAATATAGTTTGTGCAGTTTATTCGTTTACGTTTAGACTAAAACAATTCATAGAACCTTCTCTATTCTGGTGTTTAATAGTTGAATAATATAAAAGACACTGCAACTGCAAGGAAACTGTCTCCCAAGAGTGGAGATGTACACGGTGTCTGAACAGAAAAATATTTACTTTCCCTCAAAGGTTAATATAAATACACTTTGCTGATGTGAACCCACTCAAACTGGAGACATTCGGTTACACCGTTTTACTTCGTCTGCATGAAAGCATGTTCATCAGTGTGGTGCAGGCTCTCTGGCCATGAGATTATTTCTGGAGTTCCTCGGGGGGGGGGGGGCACACATTGCTATGAATGGAGTCTGGCAGTGTGAGCAGCAGCAAACACATTTACTAAGTGGCTGGCAGTGCACTGAGCAGCGTTGCCCAGTAAACAGACTCTGATGACGGGGCTGATCTGGAGCCAGTTGGAGGCCACGCCAACGCTCCCATCAAAAACACATTTCGTTCCCTGGTGTGTGCTCTTTAGTACGCGGGGTGGGAATTTGAAGAAGTTGCCTTTTTGATTAGGAGTCGAAATTCCTCAGGGCGTCAAAAATATCCTCGTTGGATAAAATGCTGAATGATCTTGTTGATCAGGGCGTCAACTGGTCCCACAGTTTGTCTGTGTGTTAACGGCTTAAAGGTCCCCTATTATACTGTTTTTCATTACTTTATTATAGGTCTCAGATATATACAGAACCTGTCTCTGATTGGCTGAAACACCAAACAGATCATTGCAGCATCCCATAATCGCCTCTGTTTCAGCCCTGTTTCCAAAGTGCTGATTCTCTGTCTGTTACTTTAGATGAAAATAAGGAGCCCCTCCCCACGCCCCTCTGAGAGAGATTTGGTTAAAAAGAACACAATGGTGCTCTAGTACCCCTTTCACACCAAGGCTTTTCCCCTTCTAACTCCGTGCTAGAGCTTTTCTGGTTCAGAACCGGTTCTTCGGTTTAGCTCCGGCTCTTTTCACACCGCTCAGAGCCCGACTGGTGCTGCCGCTGCTGCGTCATGACGTCACAGTTTACGTCGCTGATTTTCTCCCCAACGGAGCTCACCTCACAACAACAACGGGCCAGGGACTGCGTCGGGTCGATGATCGTGTTGCTTTTAATCATACGAAGCCAGATTAAATTAAATAACGACTTCTCCAACCTTATACTTTTCTCCAGAGTGCCGTGGTTCATTGTTTATTAATGTGTTTCAGCGGCATTTACCGACCGCTGCAGTGCTGGCTGCTCTTCCACGAGTGTATTCTCCCGTTAGCTCCGGGTTAGCTCACACGGCTCTAAAGTATTCACTGTCTGACTGTCACACAAGCAGCTGATACATATCCCCAGTTCCCCTTAAGTGAATGTGTGTCAGTCTGAATTGACTGACTGGGGGGGGGGGGTTTACCTCGGTTGCTGATTGGCTAATGGTTACACAAGCCAAAACATCGTTATGACATCAAGTGGCCAACATCTGATCAGCTCATTTTCAGACAGGACACATGTTGATGTAGAAGAGACATGAAGAAGAGGGGACACATGTTGATGTAGAAGATACATGAAGAAGAGGGGACACATGCTGATGTAGAAGAGACATGAGGAAGAGGGGACACATGTTGATGTAGAAGAGACATGAAGAAGAGGGGACACATGTTGATGTAGAAGAGACATGAGGAAGAGGGGACACATGTTGATGAAGAAGAGACATGAAGAAGAGGGGACATGTTCAAGTCCCGAACAGACCTAAATATGGAGTGTGGACTGCTACTTGGAGAGGTCCCAGTTCACCTCCTGGACCCTGCCGTGGTGCCCTTGAGCAAGACACCAGACAACCCCCTTCCCCCCCCCCACTCCCATTGCTCCCCGGGCGCTGTACACTAGCTGTACACTAGCTGCCCACTAGCTGCCCACTAGCTTCCCACTAGCTGCCCACTAGCTGCCCACTAGCTGCCCACTAGCTGTACACTAGCTGCCCACTAGCTTCCCACTAGCTTCCCACTAGCTGCCCACTAGCTGCCCACTAGCTGCCCACTAGCTGCCCACTAGCTGCCCACTAGCTGCCCACTAGCTGCCCACTAGCTGCCCACTTCTCCTAGTACTAGACTCCTGTTACTAGGATGGGTTAAACGCAGAGAACAAATGTCACTGTGTGTGCTGTGTGCTCTGCATGTGTGACTACTGTGTGATTCTATTCTATATCGTGGTCACAATATCAGTCAACAATAAGGGATATTATTATTACCTTATATATATATACCTTATTATTAAAGGTCAATATTGAGGGATTTCAATATGTCACTTTTTTGGCAACTTTTTTTTCTGTAGCTATTCTCCTTGTCCAATTATAAGTTTAGGATCTTCAAATATTATTTGATGTGTTACTGAAGATGCTGGTCGAGGAGACGGTTATAATGTGCTTCTGTTTGGGTGGGTTTATTTCACTCTTCTGTACAGGGTGTTCTTGTGGCTGCTGACACTCAACCTTCGCCTCAGGACCTCTCTAAAGTGGCGGCCAAATAAAATAGAGCTCTTTGTCAGAAAGCCTGAGTCTGGCACTCTGTTCTGAGACAGTTGCTGCTCACTCTCCAGGGAACAAAGGGCACACTTTGTTAGAGTTCGGGAGACAAAGAGTGATTATTTACTGTGTTGTGTGAAACATGGGTCGTACTCAGCCAGCGGCAAAGAGAAGAACCAAAGAGAATCAACACATAATAAGGAGGGAAGGAGGGGAAGCCGTCTGTTGCTACATTTGGTTGTCTTGCTGTAATGTCTGATGGTTCTTTACTATCAGGTTCATAGTTGACTAGCCACAAATGGGATTGTAAGGATACCAGACATTTAAATATTCGATGCCAATACCAATGAAATGACACAATTCTCCACATAGAAACAAAAAACAAATCCCTTGTACTTCAACATAAACCTTTTCCATCTGCATGCTGTTTTCTTTAGGGAGTTAAACCGGTCATCATTACCACTCTAATATATATTCTATATTGCTGTGATTATTACAGTTTCCCTCCATTATCGATATTTTGACAAGTTTATACTTAAACACATCCTAATGTTAGAACTTACCTTTGCCCAATAATCATTTTTACTAAATAGAGCTTGAAAGCATCACGATATAACTCGATGAAAGTCGCTCTGAGCGTTTGTTTAAAGCTAACAGCTAACAGCTAACCCTTCACAATGTACTCATGGTACATATGAGTACTGTAACATTTTCAGAACGTTTGCATCAAATTGGTACAGAAGCTTTGGTTCTTGAACTTCTTGTGACATCCTTAGCCAAAAATCATATGCATAGATATTTGTCTTTCTTGTAGCATCTTTTACGTTGTCTTTGTCTTCTGTCCCTCATGATCTGCCATGAAAGACATTTTGAAGATGTGTGAACATTTAACAATCAGTATTCCACACCTTCACTGACCTCTTCACCTCTGTGCAGTAACTTTTCCAGCGAGGCGAGCCAGGCCGGCATGTTCGGACCTCCGAGCCAATCAGAAGCAGCCGATGCAGCGGCAGGAGGCGCCGTTCCCACCCCTTCTTCTTCGTCTTTGTCCTCCTCTCCTCCATCGTCCTCCACTTCAGCCTTTTGCCCCGTCAACTCCGCCGCCTCCTCCTCCTCCTCTTCCTCCCGACAGATCGTAGAGCGCCAGCCCCGGATGCTGAACTTCAGGGTGGAGTACCGGCAGCGCACGGTGGACCTGGTGCTGGAGGAGGGCAGCACAGTCGGTAAACACCACACCATCTCTGTAAACATTGTACAATCTGTTTTATATTCTATAGAAACATTTATTAACTACTACAAATATACACACAGGGGTCTCAAACTCAAGGCCCGGGGGCCAAATCCGGCCCGCGACTTCATTTTATGTGGCCCCGCAAGAGCTTGCAAAGAATATAATACGTTTATTATACGGTTACATGCTACTTTACAGAAGCAGGTTGCCCATAAACTACATGTCCCACAATCAGGGCTCTCGACTAACTTTTTTCACCATCCTCCCGGAACCGTCCCGAAATACAATCTAAGCCGTCCCGAATTTAAAATATTTGTTTTTCTACATTATCATTAGTTAAGATCTTTCAAAGTGACCTTTAACATAAATAAAACATCATACAAATCATTAGATGATAATTCATCAACCTTTTTATTTGAGTAAATCAGTCAAACACATAAACAAAGGCCAAATATATTTAAAAAAAACACACAAGCGAGAAAGTTGCTCTAATATTGAATCCAATCAAGTCCCATCCAATTAACAAAAAATCCAACACTCTGTCCTGAAGACAGAAGACAGAACCCAGAGTAACCACTAACCAGGATGACAGTCTGTAACACAGTCAGGAGACCTTTACAAACTGCCCCGCCCCCTCGCACACAGACGGGGGAGAGCTCTCTCGTCTGGATTGGAAAGATCGAAAATAAGATCGAAAATACATCATAGACGCATTTTGTAGTCTTATTGCATATTAGAAACGGAGTTGGCCAAACTAAAACTGCAATATAATGTTCATGTAGCAATAATACATATGACATATATGTTTTAAATGTCTCCAGTACCGATAAAAAGACCACTGTTGGTACCACTGTCTTTAATAATTCCGGCCCGGGGCCCGTTTAATACCGGGGCTCGGTACCCATCCCTACATGGGGAGAGGCGCAGCATATTGCTAAGGACTAAATGCGATGGAGAGTTCTCATGTCAGCTGCAATGACATGTCTGGAAACCCCCTCTAGGGTGCCCCATGCATAGCGCGTCGTCAAAAGCTGCTTCATAAGTTAAGTTTCAATTTCTCCGCACCGCTCCGGGGTAAAAAAATGGTAGTTACATCACAGCTGTGCGGCTGGCTGACAGCTGTAGCTACGTACTGTGTGTGTGTGTGTGTGTGTGTGTGTGTGTGTGTGTGTGTGTGTGTGTGTGTGTGTGTGTGTGTGTGTGTGTGTGTGTGTGTGTGTGTGTGTGTGTGTGTGTGTGTGTGTGTGTGTGTGTGTGTGTGTGTGTGTGTGTGTGTGTGTGTGTGTGTGTGTGTGTGTGTGTGTGTGTGTGTGTGTGTGTGTGTGTGTGTGTGTGTGTGTGTGTGTGTGTGTGTGTGTGTGTGTGTGTGTGTGTGTGTGTGTGTGTGTGTGTGTGTGTGTGTGTGTGTGTGTGTGTGTGTGTGTGTGTGTGTGTGTGTGTGTTTCGCGGGTTGCTAAATGCTTTGTGTGTGTTTATGTTGACAAGGAGGTTTAATAACTGTGTGCTACACAAAACGTGCAGTCAGTTTCATTTTCATCATCGTTCGTAGTAGAGTTAGCAGGGTATTTTTATTTTAACTCTCGTCCCAAATTCGTCTCAAAATTAATTTGTATCCTCCCCGACCCGATTTTTTTCGACGACGGGACGTCCTTAAGCTCGAGCCCTGCCCACAATGCATCTCGTTTTGTGACATGCGCACTGAAGAGACTTGCAATTATTTGCCCTAGACTTCTGCTTTCAGACGTAGTTAATTACTAAGTTATTACCCTATCCGATAATAATCCAATTCAGAGGCAATAATGTAATATAATGCATTATTTTATATATATTTATATATTTATATAGTTACAACCGGCCCTTTGAGTGCAACCTTTATGCGAATGTGGCCCGCGATGAAATTGAGTTTGACACCCCTGCACTAGAGAATAACAGAAATCAAACTATATAGTACTTTTTCTCTATGAATCTGTTTTACAGGAGAAATAAAAAAAATCCTCGAGACAGAGCTCGCGGTTCCAGTGTCCAAAATGCAGCTGAAGGGATGGAAGAGCGGAGATGTTTCCGATACTGTGAGTTTACACGCCCTTTAAACGCAAACACAATGCATCATTAAGAAAAAAAGAATTGAATGAACCTACAAACGTTCATATTTTCAATTGTTTGCAATTTGAGTTTATTATCTGTGTTTTAATCCAAATAAATGTGATTATGTTTACATAGTTACATTTTTAAAAACTTTTTTATTTATTGACTTATATCGTCGAAGCATGTGCTTTGTTCAAAATACAAATCTCCTTGTTTGTACATACAGTATAAATACAACACATCAAAGAAGCCAGCTTATTACATGCCTAAAATACAAAAACCTGTTTTGTTACATATCAAAAATATATATAAAAAGCTGGCAAAGATTCCCTTCTAAGCAGCATCTGTGGCCAAGTAAAAATCACATCACTGATCCTCACGGTCGTATATTAACCTGTTACCAAACAATTAGTCCAATTTGATTGACCTGAAAACAATATTTCCACTTCCAACGAAGAAGTTGTTCTCAGTTCTCTCATAATATTCTTTAGGAGATGAAAGAAGTATACATTCAGATGTAGTGAGAACAGAGGTCGCGTTAACCGAATATTTTCCGTCTATGACGTAATTTTTCCAAGAATGACGGAAAACTCTGAAAGCAGTCCGTCATTTTGACAGATTAGAACACAACTCGGAACAGCGCCAAAATGTCCACCAGCGGCCCACATTATATTACATCCTTATGGCCAGGTCGACTGAGGGCGATCTACTGTACTCTACTTTAACTATTATTTAGTAATTCACACCCCTGTCCAGTTGGTGGCGAGTGTGTGCATATTAAGTAGCTATTGTCTAGTCTTGTATTTGACCTCGTTGATTTCCTCGTTGTTTAACCGGCTTTAGCAATCGCAAAATGTCACGGCAGCTGAGTGTCCGAAGCTTTTTTAATAAGCCCAGTAATTGTGATGGTGTGGATAAACGAGGTGAAAGAAGAGGGATTGATGCAGTGGAGGATGAAGGACAAGCCAGTAAGACTAACACTGACAACGTTCAGCCAGCAGCAGAGGGACAAGCAAGTGGCAAGGAAAAAATAAATCATTCATATTCGTTTCGACATGAAAAGTGACCGCACGGTCGGTGTCTCTGTTCATCTTTTTTTTTCTCCATGCCCTTAAAAGTTCTGTATGAATCATAAAAAAAAGGAATGAATGAACATTTGCTGCTTAGTACCCAAACATAAATATTAAATATGTCTCATCATTAAAACATGAAAAATAAAATGACGGGTAATAATGGATTATGACGGAAATGTTACGATCCTGTCCGTCAAAATGACAGACAACGAAAAAGTCTAACGCAACCACTGAGTGAGAACACATATATTCCCTCAACAAATCATCATCCTCGCAGCCAGTCATTCTTAATGAGTTGAACTATTTTTAAGTTGTATTTGTGTGTGTGTGTGTGTGTGTGTGTGTGTGTGATCAGACGGTGATGAGAAGTTTACACCTGCCTAAGAACAACAGCCTGTACGTCCTGACCCCAGAGATCGCCCCTACTGCCAGCACCAGCACCAGCAAAAACAGGTACACAACTCTCACTCTGGTTTTCATTTCTTATCTCATAATTTAAAATCCTCCGCTAAGGCAAGACAAGTTATTTATAAGGCACGTTTCAATAGAAGGCAACACAAATGACCTTGAAAACACATTAAAAGTATTCAGATATAGTGCAACAAAAACACATTTAAAATCACATTTAGATACATTCAAAAATAGTCATTAAAGGTCATGCTATTTTTAGGCAATAGCATAGGTCTCAAATATATAAAAATTAGGGCTGTCAGTCGATTAAAATATTTAATCGCGATTAATCGCATGATTGTCCATAGTTAATCGCGATTAATCGCAAATTAATCGCACATTTTTTATCTGTTCTAAATGTACCTTAGAGGGATATCTTTCAAGTTTTTAATACTCTTATCAACATATGAGTGGACACATATGCTTTATATGTTTGTTTATTATCATTTGAACAATGACAAATATTCTCCTGAATATTAAACACAACAACCTCTGAACATTACAAATATTCGCCTCAATTCAATCTGGAACCTCTCTCATACAATAATACTGTGTGTGTGTGTGTGTGTGTGTGTGTGTGTGTGTGTGTGTGTGTGTGTGTGTGTGTGTGTGTGTGTGTGTGTGTGTGTGTGTGTGTGTGTGTGTGTGTGTGTGTGTGTGTGGTGTGTGTGTGTGTGTGTGTGTGTGTGTGTGTGTGTGTGTGTGTGTGTGTGTGTGTGTGTGTGTGTGTGTGTGTGTGTGTGTGTGTGTGTGTGTGTGTGTGTGTGTGTGTGTGTGTGTGTGTGTGTGTGTGTGTGTGTGTGTGTGTGTGTGTGTGTGTGTGTGTGTGTGTGTGTGTGTGTGTGTGTGTGTGTGTGTGTGTGGACACTGTGATGGATCGTTGGAGCTATGTGCAGCTCAAGGCATATATGCTCGAACGGGAGCTGCCTGAACGCTGCAATCATGTTGCGCGTACTATCCGTGCTGAGTGCGCTGACTTTTCGTACAATGTCCCACTGTCTGGCTACCTGCATAAAGTCAAGTGCTCGGCGCAGTTGTCGGCGAAATGTAATTGAAACAGCTCCTTATATCCGTTAGCGCAGCTAGCTAGCACCAGATGCTAACAACAACAACACGTAAGGTGTGCCTCGCTCGCGCCACACATACACACTCCCTCCCGGTCCTCCCGATGGCCAGTCCGGGCCTGCCAGTGAGCGTGGAAGTGTGGTCTGCCACAAGCGGGCGGTAGGAGCGGGGCTGTCAGCATCAGCTTGTCGATGGTATTTTACACTCGATGCGCTCTGAAACTACGGCGGCCGAGGACAAAAAATACACATGCGTTAATCGCGTTAAAATAATTAGTGGCGTTCATTTTTTGCGTTAACGCGTTATTAACGCGTTAACTTGACAGCCCTAATAAAAATATATAAAAAACATGTCTATGAAGTGTTTTGCTCAAAATACCAAACAGATCACCCATTCTAGCCATGCCTCATATCCCTCTATTTCACTTCCTGTTTCAAAAGAGCTGATTTGGGGTATAAAGCTTTAAAAAAAAAAAATGGGCTGAGCTCATGCGGGACCCGGCAGCTACTGTCTAAACTAAATACTGCCGTGATGAAACGCCATATCATGGATTATCAAGGATTATTTCTGAAACAGTATGGAGCTCAAAGGCTTTCTCTCTTGCCGGTTATACCACAAGGTGAGTTCCTTTTTATTTCCTGCTTCTTCACACACATGCTCTCCAGTACAGGTTAGCTCTGAGTGTTAGCGATGCTAATGTAAACACCGACCATATTACGTCCAAAACAGTCGGCATTGTTTCTGATAGCAACTTTCTGATAGGGCCGTGGGTCCACATTTCAGATATTACGTCATATCGGACGCAAATCTGGATCAGCTCCGTTGTAGCCCCGTTTTTAGAGATTTGGGTACGGAGGAAAAGAGAGAGGGTTTTATTTTCTGACGCTGCGTGAGTTCCCTGACACACCGGGGACACATATTTATGTATGAAAGACATCAAAAAGTGCATTTTGCATGATAGGTCCCCTTTTAAGATAATATAAAATACAAGAATAGAAGTTACAGTTCAGTGTAAGATATAAATAGTTATTTAATTTAATGAAAGGCAGCAGCGATAATAAAGTCTTCAGCCTGGATTAAAAAGAGGTAAGAGTTGCAGCGGACCTGCAGGTTTCTGGGAGTTTGTTCCTGATATTTGGAGCATAATAACTGAACGCTGCTTCTCCATGTTTAGTTTTGACTCTGGCGACAGAAAGCAGATCCTAATGGTTCAGAAGATCTGAAATGTATTCTGGCAGAAAAGCATTCAGTGCTTTATAAAACAGCAGTAGTATTTTTAAAGTGAGCTCTCGGTCCCCTATTATACTGTTTCTCATCAATATATTATAGGTCTCAGATATATACAAACATGTCTCTGATTGGCTGAAACACCAAACAGATCATTGCAGCATTACCCATAATCCCCTCTGTTTCAGCCCTGTTTCAAAAGTGCTGATTCTCTGTCTGTTACTTTAGATGAAAATAAGGAGCCCCTCCCCACGCCCCTCTGAGAGAGATTTGGTTAAAAAGAACACAATGGTGCTCTAGGAGGAGATTCAGGTGATAAGGTGGGGGGGGGGGGTTACCTTGGTTGCTGATTGGCTAATGGTTACACAAGACAAAACATCGTTATGACATCATAAAGTGGCCAAAATCTGATCAGCTCATTTTCAGACAGGTTTTTATATAAATGGATCAGGACAAAAAGAGAGAGAATCTTTGTTCCTGAAACTTTCAGAGTCTCTTTACACAGAGGGGACACATGTTGATGTAGAAGAGACATGAAGAAGAGGGGACACATGTTGATGTAGAAGAGACATGAAGAAGAGGGGACACATGTTGATGTAGAAGAGACATGAAGAAGAGGGGACACATGTTGATGTAGAAGAGACATGAAGAAGAGGGGACACATGTTGATGTAGAAGAGACATGAAGAAGAGGGGACACATGTTGATGTAGAAGAGACATGAAGAAGAGGGGACACATGTTGATGTAGAAGAGACATGAAGAAGAGGAGACACATGTTGATGTAGAAGAGACATGAAGAAGAGGGGACACATGTTGATGTAGAAGAGACATGAAGAAGAGGGGACACATGTTGATGTAGAAGAGACATGAAGAAGAGGGGACACATGTTGATGTAGAAGAGACATGAAGAAGAGGGGACACATGTTGATGTAGAAGAGACATGAAGAAGAGGGGACACATGTTGATGTAGAAGAGACATGAAGAAGTGGATTTAGCATAATAGGTGACCTTTAACGATCTCAAAACTCAATCAATTAATGAAATTGTATTTATATAGCTCTCAAATTACATGTTTCTCTAAAGGGGCTTTACATACAGCATCCTAAGACCCCTGCAGCGTACAATAAATTAACGGATGAACAGACGTTAAAAAGCTGTTGTGTGTATACATTAAAAAGATAATACATTTACAACATAGACAATCCAAATGTCAGGAAAAGATAATGTGTGCATATATATAAAGATATCTGGTACATATACACAAGTAATTAAAATACTACTGGTAATGGACTGAGTGTAGTACCTAATAATGACACCAGGTGGCAGTCTATGTCCAGGTATTGAGAACATGTGTCCAGAATCCATTTTCTCTGTATATTAAGAGACATTTGACCTGCTGGTGCACATTCGTTTTCTCATATCTATTGTGACATTTTGAGAGGAACATCTACCGCTCCATCTCTGTTGTGTAAATAATAATCCCCCCTTCCCTCTTTGTTTCTTTCACCCTGAAATTGTTGCTTGCCGTAGGGTTGTTTTGCATCATACTCGTCAAAGACATACGATCTCCACACTTCATATCTATTATTTATTCCTCTCCAGGCTGTTACATTAGTGATAGTACCCAGTTTGAGTAGATATTTGTTCAGTCAGCTTCATTAAGCCGCTGTTCTCCATCCAGAGGTTGTTCTGTTCATTTCAGTGGATCCGTGTCAGTGTTAGGAACCTTTCCTTTTTGAAATGTCAGGCAGAAATACAATCTCACAGGTGGCATCTGAACATGTGATTTTCCTTTCATCAGTGGCGGGTAAACACCAGCCAAAGAAGTCATAATTCTTCCCTCGTTTCATCTGAATACTGCGGGGTGACCAAGACCTTTTTATTCTTAATTTGAATAGCAAGAGAGCGTTGGACTGGTAAAATGGATATATACAATGAATATCTTGTCTGCGAGCCATATTGGACGGCAGAACTAAAAAAGCAGAAATACTGTTTGAGGACACAATGACAAGAATGTAAATTAGGGAAAAATACAGGCAAACTAGATTTATGTTTGACAATAATGGACATAAAAAATAAATAATTTCATAAATAGCATCCTAAGAAATTGAAAGAAATGATTGGTAAAAGTGAAAACAAAGATAGATAGTGTTTGGAAAATGGAAGAAAGAATTAGCAGTTATTTAGAAAACCATATTTCACCTGTTGATCACTTTTGAATTGCATCTAACTGAAAAAGGATTTAATATAAGATGTATTGCAAACTTTAAAATCTCCTTGAGAGGTCCTCTTTCCAGGGTTCTTACGGTCATTAAAAACCTGGAAAAGTCATGGAAATTCAAAATGCAAATTCCAGGCCCTGGAAAAGTTATGGAAAACAATATTTTTCCCAAAGTATTGGAAAAGTAATGGAAATGTAACTAAAGTTGCATCAAATATAATTTATATTTTAGCTAATCACTGAGATAGTAATACTATAATGATAATAAATACTTTAATGAAACGTAAAATGGCATTTAACTGACGAGGTATTTTGCTGGTGAGAGATTTTTGTTGCTTTAGCGCAGGGGTGTCAAACTCAATTTCATCGCGGGCCACATTAGCATCATGGTTGCACTCAAAGGGCCAGTTAAGACTATATAAAAATACATATATAAATATTTAATATATATAAAGTAATGTATTATATTACATTATTGCCTCTGCATTGGATTATTATCGGATAGGTTAATAACTTCATAATTAATTACGTCTTAAAGCAGAAGTCTAGGGAAAATAATTGCAAGTCTCTTCAGTGAGAATGTCACAAAATAATTTTAAAAGAAAAGCCAAATTCTGGAAAAAAGTCAAATTTTAAAAAAAGGTGACATTTTGGGGGACAAAGTAACATTTTGAGAAAAAAGTCAGATTCTGAGAAAAAGGCAAATTCTAAGAAAAAATGAATATTTTGAAGAAAAAAAGTCAAATTCTGAGAAAAAAGTCAAATTTGAGATGCATTGTGGGACATGTAGTTTATGGGCGACGTGCTTCTATAAAGCGGCATGTAACCGTATAATAAACATATAATATTCTTTGCAAGCTCTTGTGGGGCCACATTACATGAAGTCACGGGCCGGATTTGGCCCCCGGGCCTTGAGTTTGACACCCCTGCTTTAGCCTGTAGAAGCTAGTAAGCCTATTTGATTTGTTTTAGATCGGCACAACATGTTTCATATGCAGACCTTATTTTCCTGTTCCATGTTAAAATAAACAATTTTCAGTGGTACCGCTGAGAAAGAGTAATTTCATGGAAAATGAGGTAAAGGTCATGGAGAAGTCATTGAAAATCATTGGTGAAAAAGTGTATGAACCGTGTCTTTTATTATTTGAATTCAGGTATTAAGTATGGTATCATTTTGTCAGCACAGAAAAACTGTGTTAAAGTGTTATTTAGAAATGCTACAGTTTCTATATATATATATTATCATCACGAGATTGTACAAAGGACAATCCCTTTTGTTTTGTTGACTATCACAAGACTTTTGCCTGGATTTTTTTTAAGATTTAATTCATTTATAGGGAGGCGTGTGGCGCAGTGGACTAGTGCGCTGGTGTTGGGATCAGGGGAGCACAGGTTCAAACCCCACTGCAGTCAGCATGTCGTTGTGTCCCTGAGACACTTCACCCCAAATTGCTCCTGTGGGGATTGTCCACAGTATTGAGTATGTAAGTCGCTTTGGATAAAAGCGTCTAACAAGTGACATGTCATGTAATGTCATTTAAATGTATGGATTTGGAGTTGGCAGTCGTTTTAAAAAAAAAAGTAATCCAGACCTGTAGTTGACGAGTAGTTTTTTTCCGGATCAATCATGTGTTTAGTGACCGGCAGGCAAAGAAAGGTTATTTAATCTTATGCTTGAATTACAATTGGGTATCTTATAATACATGTATTCTGACCCACAGAATATGTTGACTGTGTTTAGTTTGAGGTGTTAGAAGTGGAGCATGGCAATACATTGAAAATAAACTCAAATAATGCTCCTTCAAATGAACGCTATGGCTATAATTGCACAAGGAATTAGTTTTGGCTCAGTCGCTTTAGAATATGTTGGTGCATATAAATACATGGATCTTTCTCTGGATTTGTGACTTATGGGGTTGGAATTGGATCATGTGTTGACTCTGCTGGCTCCGGGATCACTCATTGACAAACTGAGACGATATTCTCATTGAAGCCAAAGACCTTTAGTGGCACGGTTAGAGATGGTGTTCTTAGTCTGGCCGTTGAGGTTAAGCTACGCAAAATATTCGGGAGATTTTGTTAGGAGGGGAAAGTGTGTCTGATTCTCAAGTTAGGATGATTTTAAATGAGTTAATCCCCCTTGAAATGTTGTGACAAAACCCTCAAATATTCAACAGATAAGTAATAATTTGATTGATCACTAATTTTGTCTGAAGCTAATATAATGTGGAGGCACAATGTCCTCATTATTATATTAGTATTTGTTCTGATATCTCAAGTATTATGTAGCATTTTGTTTTATTAGTCAAATATATCTAGGTGGTCTAGAAATATGTTTGTTTGAATTGATGGTGTCTTGCAGTCGTATACTGACAGGGAAAAGATTATTTTGACAGTCTATGAATCAACTATCACTTTAAATGCTTAAAGAAAGGGACATTCTGCTCATTTTCAGGTTCATATTTGTATTTATTGAGAGAAACACAGGCATTTGACCCTTTTTCAGACCATTTACATGCACTAAAACCTATACAACACCATACAGGACCATAAAAGGGCCATTTTGAAAAAAATTTTTTTTTAGTGATGACCTATTTTGATGATAACAGATGGTATAGTCTTAATAAAATTGCCCGTTTTAAATCAGATATGCCCATTATAATGTATGTTTTGACAATTTTCCACTGCACTTTCCCTTTTGCTATTTGGCCTTTATTAGCCATCGCCGTTAATAACATATTTTGCCCCTCTCTTGTTTGTTGACAGTGGATTCCTAATTAAAATTGTACTGTAATTCTCCGCCACATTTCCTCGTGTTAGCAGCCAAGCAAGCATCCACATGTCCCCCGAACACTTGTAAAAGAAGTCATTTGGCAGTTTGCCGCTTCGCCTGCTAGTTAGGCTAAGTGGTAGTTATATTGTGTTGGCAGCTAATGGCCCTCATCTCCCCCGTCCTCTCTCTCCCTCGCCTCCCTCTCCTCGTCTTCTCACTCCCCCACTTACTGCTGTGTCTTTTTAGCAGCGCCGTTGCCATTTCTCCAAGTGTTATCGATATCATTTTGGGTGTCAGGAGCTCATTATCCCGTGTCAGCTATTCCGGTGGAGGACAGTCGGGGCTGAAAGCAGTGGGCGGGGGTCTGTGTGTACGCTCATGCATTTGTGTATGAATGTGTGTGTGTGTGTGTGTATGGTGACCCTGCTGTCATACTGGGAGAGGATAGGTGACAGATCGCAGAGTATGAGGGGGGGAGAGGTTCCCTGTAGCGAGAGCAGACGAGCTGTTAGCATGCAGCAGTAAAAATAAACTCTGGTCACACTTTAGGTCCACAGTAAGAGCAGTTTGTGTGCACTGTTTGCAGATTTGTTGCAGTAGACACAGCTCAGTGCCAGGAGAGGATTCACAGGCACGGAAAACGCACATTCACATCGTGTACCGGCTTTCAAATCTTCCAATAAGCCACTTTTGAGCTGGGTTGATGACAAGCAATTCACAATGAGAAAAGAAAAAATAGGTCTTAAGTCTTAAAAGGTATTTTATTAGCAAAAGGAAAAACAGACTGACTCCTAATATCACAAAACTTAATTGATAATGAATTGATATACTTTCTTGATTTGCGTCATCAGGTGTCGAATACAAGGATGTCCTCGATCACCTGACTTAAAAACACTTTCTATACGCAGCTGCAGAGCTTAGAGATTTAACAAAACCTTTTACCCAATCATATATTTAAGTTAATTTGATTTTTAAGAATGAAACACAAGACCCACTTAAATACAGCTTGTAATAATTAAATCATCAGAAACCATCAGAGAGCTCAAACATTTTGGTTGCTATATTAGATTGCACTTTTAGAGACAGCAATGCATGACTTGATTATAATTTATGATTTTGATGCATAATCCAGAACCACATTGGTGCTACTGGGGGGGGGGGGGGTGTCTACAAGAACAATGCTATAAAACCAGGTGTCTACAAGAACAAAAAAACTCTGATCAAATGATCTTAAATGATATGTTTTGAAGGTTAATAATGAAACTCCCACTGTCTCCTCTATATAAATATATTTGCTAGTATGTAGTTTCAGTGTAAAAACGAATTTCACAATGTTTATTTGCTTCGAATTGTTGCTGAGTAAAAATGCAAATGTCCCATAAATGGTAATATCCCTGGCAATTACTTTGTAGAGCTTGGCTTCGTGCGGCACACACGGCGAAACCAAACTGCCTGATTAAATAGCGCTGCTCTGTCATTATGATCCCGCTGAGCAAACTCCTCTTTAGTCGTCTTGTTTGATTAGAAATGAATCTCCAGGCTTTGGGGAGATTTCCCTCTGAGCACCAATCCATCGCAGGTAGTTATTTAGTTAGCCATGTTAGTCCTGCAGTACAGTCAAAGAAGGAGCTCTTTCTCTGTGGCCATGTTGATGACTGCCTGTGAATACAAGGGGGTGTTGAGGAGGACCTAATCTGTTGCATAAATGATGAAGGGCTGATGAATATTTCAACGGAGCCTGTTTCCTTCCTGGTTTATCCTCCGCTCCTCTCCCGTGTTTACCCAGGAAAGGTTATTTTAATTTGAACTGGCAAAGAAATTTGAAATTGCAAAAATGATTCATTAGGTTTTGTGTGTTTTTACTGCGACTCCCTCTCCCCCCCCTCCCCCAGCCCTTCCTCTCCTCCCTCTGTGTGTCAGCCATCTAGTTGCAGATGCTTTTAAGGTAAGGTAGCTAGCTAGTTAGCTAAAGCAGCCCTGAGGGGAAGTGTCTAGCAGTTAGCATGCTGGTTTACTTTGGGACAAGATGGCAGAGCAAAAGAGAACAGAGCGTCATCGGTTCGGCATTCTTCTGCTCTGTTGTGGATGCAAAATGTGGAAGAGGTAAGAAGTCCTTCATGACCTCCTCTCTCTGTGTGTGTGTGTGTGTGTGTGTGTGTGTGTGTGTGTGTGTGTGTGTGTGTGTGTGTGTGTGTGTGTGTGTGTGTGTGTGTGTGTGTGTGTGTGTGTGTGTGTGTGTGTGGTGTGTGTGTGTGTGTGTGTGTGTGTGTGTGTGTGTGTGTGTGTGTGTGTGTGTGTGTGTGTGTGTGTGTGTGTGTGTGTGTGTGTGTGTGTGTGTGTGTGTGTGTGTGTGTGTGTGTGTGTGTGTGTGTGTGTGTGTGTGTGTGTGTGTGTGTGTGTGTGTGTGTGTGTGTGTGTGTGTGTGTGTGTGTGTGTGTGTGTGTGTGTGTGTGTGTGTGTGTGTGTGTGCTAGTTTAATAAGGTCTAGAGTCTGCTCTGTGCCGCGGGGACTCTCAGCTTAGGCGCCGGGCTTACCTCAGAATGAAACCAATCTGTTTAGCCTGCTCCTCTCCCCTGCAAAACGCTCCATTTTCTCTGTCCATAAAGTTAAATGACATTTTCCTCCCGGCACCCTTATGCCATGTCAAGTACCTCCAGAGATGTTTCAGGCCGACCTGGATGTCACGAGTGTGTGTGTGTGTTGAGCGAGAAAGAGACCTCTGAAGGCAGAAGCAAACACTCAGACATCCACATCTCCCCCTGCGCTGCTTCAAGGGCCTTCTTTAAAGGGGCCCTATTCTGCTTTTTCAGTTCTCCCTTTCCTGTAGTGTTATATGGGTTTCAGTGCATGTTAATGGTCTGCAAAGGCCTCTAATCACAATCACAACAGAGCCGGCCAGCTAACCAATCAGAGCAGACTGGGCTCTGGTTTCAGACAGAGGGTGAAAAGAGGTGCTGCAGCACAGGCAGTATGAGAAAATGAAGAGCTTTTTGAACATTAAAGCATAGAGACATGTCACAGTAGAGACACACAATACTAATATGTACCTACAAATTAGCATAATATGTCCTCTTTAAAAAAACATCAGTGGTGAAAGCAGTCTAGACAAAACTACACTTAAACATATTTAGTTGTTTTGTTTATATATGAAGCAGCAGGCCTCTTCAGACACATGGGACATTCTCTCCTTCTCCCAATGTAATTAATATTTCGAGCAGCTTTATTTGTTCCATGGAGAGCACAATCTCATTTCTCAGAGTAAATCTTGAACAGAACTCCACCCACACGCGCACCAAATGGCTCGTCTCCGTGCCATAAAACGACTGATAAGATGTTCCTTCTTTGCTTGGAAGGACAGAGTAACACTTCCTCTCAGTTTACCCTCTATCTCTGTCTATTTAGGAGTCTAGCTGCCTGCCAGCAGTGGCTCGGGACTGTGTCCAAACATAATCATGATATTAGCTAGATCCTTATTTATGTGTCCCTACCCCTTTCCATCTCCTCCTCTCTCACACACACTCTCGCATGCACAAACATCTCTCTCACCCTTCTGCTCAGCCCCTATTACATATGCATCCATCCTTCCCACTCCACACATTTCCAATCTTCCTCAGTTAGCTACAACAAACATTACATTTACATATTGATTTCGTAGTTTTAGTCAATGTAAATATGCTGTCATTACAGTACATTTGAGCTTCTGTTAACATAAGCTCGTCCAGATCTGCGCAGATTAAGGGTGTGATTGCATAATTAATGTGTGCGCTACATATTAATTCCCCCGTCCCTCTCCTTCTCTCAACTCTTCCTCCTCTCCTCGGGTTCTGAGCCCTGATTAAGTGCCTGCTTCGGCCCTTAAGCCTCCCATTGATATTCAGCCTCACAGACCCGGAGTTTGCTCAAAACGCTACTTAACCTCACAGCTTATTGTAAATGAAGCTTCCAAAAGTTGATTCCCCACCTCCTCCTCCTCTCTACGTGAAGCACACAAAGTGTCCGCGGTGCGTTCACAGCGTCTCCGTCACACCGTCCAGAGTCTGACCTTTCACTAAAGATCACGTCTTTACTGCCAGCTCTCTGCCGATCACCATACCACATCCACATTTCAGGCCAGTGGATACCTGAGAACAGATTTAATGTGTCTTCAATTCCCACCACTGAATGTAATATTAGGGATGCACAATTAATCATACTGTCATCAAAGTCGCAATATGGAAAATATTCTACTGATTCAATTCATTATGAATACAAACATCGATACAGACAAGGTACCAGAAAACTAAATTAGTAGAAGCAGGCGAGTAGAGAGCTTAGGAATAAAATAGCCCTCCTGTGAGTCATCATATTTCAACGTTTTGGTCAGGGAACCAAATATCATGGCAAACTCATACACATATACAGTTTGTACATATATACATATACACACATACTTCAGGTTTCGAGGTAGGATTTTCAAAAGGTCTTTTCTAGGGCTGAAATAATAATACATTACCAAATCATCATCATTGGTAGGTAAACTAAAACATTTGCTAGAGAACAGCAGCACTGTGTGAGTGTGTTACAGTTCAAAATGAAAATTAAATAAATAGAATTACAGTTATTAAATAATAATTCAATAATACATTTTAAGTTATGCAATTTAAATATTTAATAACTTTAGATTTAAATTAATTATTGAATACAAAATATATTGATGGTTCAATGTAGGACTAAGATATAGGCCTAAACTGGTCAAAGAAAAAATATATATATTTAAATCTTGTGAATTTTTGCCTCTGAATCCTGGTTTTAAAGTACATTCAGAGATTTCTTGAGGCTGTTTGTGAAACTAGATTACACTATAATCATCATAAACATATTTTTTTAAAGAAAGTATAGTATATCATAATGTAAAATAATGTTATTTTGACTGAGACATTAAAGGTAGGGTAGGTAAGAATGGAGAAACCAGCTCGAGTGCGCTAGAATTTGAAAGTACGCAGCCGAGAAAAATCTTCCTTACAGAGCCCCTCCTCCAACACACACGAACGCGCACATGACCAATGAGGGCACGAGATAAGTCTGTGCACGAGATGGAAGGCTGACAGGCAGGTAGGCCATCCAGTTATTTTAGCCGGGCCGGCTCAGATGATTGGTCGTACTTTTTACAGTACTACGGCTTCCACAGATGACATTTATTTGATGTATTTATTGTCAAAGCATTTAATATATTCATTGCTATCGGGATGTTAAGAGCATTCCATGGAATATAACAAAAAGTGTTTCTGAAGTGAATTACCTACCCCACCTTTAAGAAGTTGGTGGTCGTCTATTTGCCTATAGGTTTCTGTACATCGCAGTCAAATCTTGCTTTTTTCTATGTAGCTGTGAAGTTGCTGAGCGCTCTCCTGGGTTTCTGTGTAATAATAGCAGGTGTGTCAGCAGTGAGGCAGACTGACGGACCCCTGCTGTGACGGTGCAGGTGGTCTCAGCAGGGGGTCTCAGCGCCGCTCCGGCCAGGCTTGTTAAGACACAGCCAGAGAAGTGAAGTGGGCACCTCACCGCGCGGGGGGGGGGGGCTCCCTGTGGGCCGCAGGATACCGTACAGGACAAGTTTCAGCCTGCCTTTCACATGACTGCGCGCCTCTTAGAATAGAATCTAATCGTTTAGTGTCATTATACAGGTACAATGAGATGAGTAGAGCTACTGGTGCCATCAAAAATACAAACAACAACAACAAGAGACGTACAACATTCAGGAGAAGACGACATACAAACAACAAGCATTCATACTTCAATATGCAGATTGTGATCATGTTTGTTTTTCTGTGCAGAGATTTGTATGTTGTCTGTGTTGTTCAAATCAAATGTACCTACGGGTACAAATAAATAACCTTAACCTAATATATTATTCTAAAATGGGTCAATTTGCATAATCTGTACTTTTACTTTGGGTTATTTTGATGCTAATACTTTTGTACTTTAACTTGAGTAACATCAACATTTTGAATGCAGGACTTTTACAGTAACAGAGTATTCCTACACTCTGGTACTTCTACTTTACTCAAGTACAAGATCTGAGTACTTCTACTTTACTCAAGTACAAGATCTGAGTACTTCTACTTTTACTCAAGTACAAGATCCGAGTACTTCTGCCCTCTCTTCCTCTTGCGTCTTCATGCTGCCTTGCCCATTTGACATATTCCTTATCTTCGTGTTGCCTTTCTTATATAACACTGTGTTCATCCCTACTTCTTACACCTTGTATGTTCTTCCCTCCTCATCCAGTGGTCTCCAGGAGTCGTTAAACCAGAACTTCCTGCTGGTCATCAGCCACCGGGAGGCCCAGAGGGACTACAGTCTCAACTTCCCCGGCTCCAAAACCATACAGGAGGTACGACACACACACCATGCAGCACATCACAGACTCCCTTTATAAGCCTATGACACACACACACACACACACACACACACACACACACACACACACACACACACACACACACACACACACACACACACACACACACACACACACACACACACACACACACACACACACACACACATGGTCTCAGTAACTCACCCACACACCCTCACATGCATAATATTATTGTACCTGATTCTAGTTTCCCATAACACAGCTTTCATTCCGTTTGCCAAACATTGCTAGTCTATCTCAGCCATCGATTCATTATTCATCACAAATGATCACATTTCCGAGCACATAATTACTCTCACAGCTGCGGTCTGGTACCACCCCCTCTTTCTCTCCCCACTCCCCCTGACCCTGCGTCTTTCTCCCTCTCTCTCAGCAGTCTAGAGGGCGATTTTAAATACTGAACATTGTTTAATCTAGGCATGCGGGAGCAGTGGAAACAGACTGAGTCCATTGATTTTCCTCATAGGAAACTAAACAGCAGCCTCTGAAATATTCATAGTAACTCATACTGGACCCAGTGTGACGGCAGTACACTTATTGACCATTAGTTATTCAATTCAAATAGCTTTATTGGCATGACCATAATGACATATTGCCAAAGCTTTGTGGATTATGGATTTAACCTCACATGTTAAGTTATTATCATTTGCACCATATATAGGGTTATAGAAATATCAGTCTTTAGCTGTTTTTAGCCCCACGCCATCATTTTGGACGTTATGTTTTTGGCTCTGGTACTCGTAACTGTAATAAACCTGCATGTACTTTTCATTTAAATAAGCAAAATCAATGGGAGTGCTGGTGCATTACTCTTAATTGACCCATTCTTTAAATTACTACAACCATTTATGTGTGTTTGAGTGTTGACTAAGGTGCAGTGGAAACAGGTGGAGTTTTTTTAAAAGCTCATGGACCAACATTGGAGGATTCCCAACTAAAAGTAATAATACCACAGTGTAGATTTACTACCTACAAGTAAAAGCTGTGCATCACATACGTAACTTAAGCAAAAGTATTGGCAGAAAAATATATTTAAGTACCAAAGTGGCCATTTAAAAAAAATAATATATATGATATCACTGGTTTGAAATGATTGATGCATTCATGTGTTACATTTTGCAGCTGGTAAAAGATGACTTAACACTAATAACGTGTTATATTGCCAGGTATCTCCATCCCTAATAGTACATCATAGTGTATTAGTTGATTTCATTTTTGTGTTAATGATTCACAATTAATTTTACGTCGTAAGAAGTACGATATTAGCTGCCAAAATGTATAGTTTAATGTCTGTAAGTATAAAGTATTATAAAATGAAAATACTCAAGGATAGAACATGTACCTAAAAAATATACTTAAGTAGAGTTTAGGAAATGTAGGAAAACGGGGACCATGTGAGCAGCGCATGAATGCACCATTGGCCTCTCTGGAGGTCTTCTATTTTTAAGAGTGCCGTTCGTTTGTTTGACTTCTTCAGCGCCTCCATGTTTTAACATCCAGCTAATTATTTACTTTCCAGCAGCAGCGAAAGGTGTTCCTCTTACGCTTCTTCGCTCTCTGCGTCCTCTCAGCGTGGGTGAAGATTACACTAATAATAATCAGGCTACTAGCCGGGCTTGTAATGGTGGTAATTGAACAGATTAGTACAAACTGGAGGAGGCAGTTTCTCTCCCTCGCTATTCCTTCTCCTCCTCCCTCTGTCTTCTCTCTCACCCTCTTCTCAGGCAGATGGTTTTGATGAGCACCCACTGTGAACCTTAAGTGTTTCTGCTGGGATTACAAACACTGGGGAGGGGTCCCTGCAGTGTGGGAGGGGGGGAAGCATGGACACAGAAAGGAGGCAAAGGACTGTTGGCTTGGTGGGGGTGCTGTAAGAGGCCATAGGGGATGGAGAGGGGACAATGTGGGCTTAAACAGGCCTTCATGTCGCGCTCCTTTCCTTACGCATGCTTGTCTTTAGGCATCTCAAGGCCCCCTGCAGGGAAAATGAGGCCCACAACTTTAACCTGCAAAGATCTGCACTCTGTTTGCCCCATGTTGACCAAGCTCTTTATTATTTACTCTTTAGCCAGGGAACCGGCGTCCGTCCTTTTTTTATTGCTGCAACGTGTTGGCAAATAATATCAGAAACAGAATCCGGCTAATTGCTAAGGAGGTTTTCAAATACGACAATTACTTTGGTGTAATGGTGCACAACATAAACACAGTCAAATTAGTATTATTATATTATTATAATAAACAAAAATAGGATTATAAACCATATTCAAAAAATAGAAATGTGTACAAAAAATGTAAGTGTAGGCCTAAGAGAAAACTAATGACATATTAATGTGAAATAATATATCCCAATTAAAGTGGAGAGGTTAAGAAGTCTCCATGATATGTTCCTATTTCAGAAGATTTTCCTACACACATGTAAATAAACTCTTTACCACTTTTCACTCTGACAGTGAAGTTTAATCTTTTCTAAATGTAAGTATTGTGCAGAAATGGGCAACATTATCATATTTCAAACTTCAGATGAATGTGCCTTGGTGCAAAGTATACTGTTTTAATCGGAGTAACTTAAACCGAGAGTACACACTATGGAGGGAACATTTCTAAATGTGTAGGAGTCAGAGCGGCGAGCCACAGGTGCGACAACAGTCGACGAAGATTAATAGTAAATGTGGATGAACATAGTAAAGCTGTTTTAGGATTGATGTTGAGTTAGTTTGTGAAGATTTCAAAAACAATAATAACAACAGAGCAAAACAACAGAGGGAGTGTATTCCTGACATCATAGGGAGACTTAAGAAGGCAACAAAGAAGTAACAGCATATTCAGTCGGCCTGACTCCCCTTTCTGCTCAAACTGTGTCCACTCTCAGACACATATGGACTCCACTACAGAGCACCTTTCTCTCCCTTTCTCCCCTTTGTCTTAGCTGAAGACTAGCCGATGGTCCCTGCTTGTGCATATCAATGGGGATGGAGTCCTGTCTTCTTGTTTGTCTTTGCCAAAGGCTCTGGCTTTGCCTTGTGGCTCTCAGGGATCTGCCCTTGCCCCTCCCTTTCTATCCCTTCATTCTCCATCTTTCCCTTCTCTACCGTCTTTCTTCTCCATCTCTGGACTGTGTAGACTCTGATTGGCGTTACCAGACAAGAGTGTGGGGGTAAGTTGCTGGCTAGCTTCTGAGCTAAGCTGCAGAGCAAATGTTTGCCAGCGAAGTAGAGAGGGGTAAGAATGGGGATGGCTGCTGGTTTTCGGGGTGTCCGTGACCAGACCAGTTGTCCTGGGGATTTCCCCTTCCTCTGGGCCTGGGCCCCATCTCCACTCCGCAGCTGGGAGACACAGAGAGATACAGGGCTGCAGAGCTGAGAAGAAGGGAAGGTCGGATCGAATAAAATAATGAAAGAAAAGGCATCTGGCGCCTAAGGGAGACGAAGAAAGACAGCGAGAGAGAGCTTGTGACTGTTTAACGGAAACCTTTCCTCCTCTTTGATTCGCTTCCAGCCAGGGATTACAGGCAATTGGCATTTACAATGATTGGATCATTAATTCTGCCGTGAGGCGTATCGCCCAGCAGCCCTGCACCACAGCCAGTCTAACTCATGTTGTGTGTAACTGGCTCGTTACACCCCTGTCTCATCTCAACACACAAATCAACAGCTCCATATTTGTTACTAAGACTTGGATTTAAATCCTGCTCCTATGCATTTGAGTGTCTTTATATCCAAGTCGCTTTGGTGCCATGTTCTGCGGAAATGCAGTTTGCATCCAGCCGTAAAGTGCACGAGGTTTCAATGAATGCACATATCAGATCTATGTACTATAATGTATACATAAGAATACATGTATTTTGATAAGAGCATATACATATAAGGTGCAGGGTTTATTACGCTATATACAGCCCAGTGTCATATATTCTTAAAATACTCATTTTTAAAAAGCCAACCACGTTTTCAGCTGTTAATTCTCAATAAATCTACGTGCTAAAACTAGTGAATGAAATACAATTGTGTTTGTTTGTTGCAGTCTATGTATGTTATCAGTGACATAGCAGCAGTGGCAGACAGGGGGCAGCATCAGACTTTATTGCTCCTCGTATGCTGTGGCCATCACATGCAATGCTTTGCAACAAAAACTGAAGCTACCTGCAGAATCACAGACGAGACATTGTGTCACCCTGTGTCTCCATTCGTCGGTTGTGTTGGATATATGGTTGCATCCCGATTCTCCTAACTGCAGCATACTTTTCCTATGGTAACCTGTGTGTGTCTGCAGATTCTGCTTGTGTAGTTTCAGGTGTGTTTTGTCTGTGTTGAGTCCAGGTTGTCCTCTGCCAGGTGCCTTTCTCTGTCCGTCTGTCTCCCCCCTTCCTCCTCCACCACCACCTCTCACCTTCATCCTCTCCATGGTGGGCGTCAGTTTGTTGTTTCTCTGATGCTGCTTTAACCTCTGACTGCTGCCTCTTTATTACTAGTGTTTATGCCTCTCCTTTCCTCCTCTCTTTCCCCCTCTATTCATCTGCTGGCCAGCCGGTCAGTCAAATCCCTGTAGTCCGGCTGGTCAAACACAGATATTACACTCTGTAATAACACTGGCCACCCGCTCTGACCCCAGTCTGCCATCCTGGCCGTGGCTTCTCTTCATAAGAGAGGCAGCGAGCAGTGTGCTGTGGGATTTACGATAGAAAGACAAAAGGGTGGACTGTGCCACTCATTTATTATTGTTCTTTTATTTGTTTCTCAACCTTGTTTGTCCTTTAAATTGCTTTGCAGTGCCAGGCCCAGCACAAATGAAATATCGCTTCCTCAAGAGATTGATAAGTTTGATAAAAGTATTTACTGTTGCCTTTAATAAAGGGATACTTTATCATATTGTCATATAATCAGATCTGTAAGCAGCCCCTAATGTGTTCTCTCATACACATACAGAAGTAAATATAAGGGCTGTGTGATTAAAACAACAACAACAACAACAACAACAACCGTATAATGATTATTATGACAGATATTGCTATTATGATCACAAACATTTTTCACATTATCATTGAAAAATATAATGAAATAGGCAAGGCAAGTTTATTTATATAGCACCTTTCAACACAAGGCAATTCAAAGTGCTTTACAAAAATGAAAGACATTAAGAAAACAGTCATTAAAAAGCAAAGATAATAAAATAAACATTAAATACATATGTTTCCAAGAGGATCTGTACCCAATAAGGATTTTTTAATTAAGTGTGAAGTAGAATACTAGCACCATAATGCTTCAACTGGATATTTTCACATTGTTTTCTATCAACAAATTGTGTTTACTGCTATATGAATGTTGCAGATTGTGACTTTGATAACCCTAGTACATTTGCAGATGAAAAATGTAGTTGAAATGATAGTTTTAAGAAGAACGACCCAGGCAGAGCACGCCCCCCGCAGTCTCCTCCACTCAGTGTTCTGCAGCTGCGTTCCTGCTTTGCTTGACATTGGCTTTGACTTTGTGTTTGTAGCGTATTTAAGTTTCCACCTCCGTGCCCAGCAGCCCTGCATATGCCCAAGGATCCATCTCTCTGCAGTGCTTTTTACAAAGACAGGATTTGACCCGTTTGTACAGGGATCTTCGCTCCACAATTGACAGTTTTCTCAGCATCAGTGTCCAGCGCCGCGGGCCTCAAAAGGCAGAATTCTGCAGTAGAATCCACGGCCGCCAGCGCTCAGACGCCGACGGGGGGCTTTGATCAGCTTCGGCTGGCGCACATCAGGCTGGCGTGAGGGCTTTAAACCAACAACCCAGTGGACGGTGTAACGCGGCGGCTGGCTGCTAACTGTTTAAAAGCATGGAATGTTATTAAGTGATGCAGATACAGCGTCCGCGCATGAATGGGGAAAGAGAAATACTGTTCATTTCAGAGCGTGGGGCTGTTGTTGCTGGGCATTAGCTGTGGCATCTGAAGAATGCTGATAACACTGCCTGTCGTTTTTTTATTTTCTTTCTCCTCCTCTCCCCTTTTGACTCGTCTCCTCCTTCATTCTCTGCCTCCATCCTCATGCTGCTGAATAGAGGACACTTTGATGTTGCCCCAGACATTGTATATACTTTGATGTAGCCCCAGACATTGTATAAACTATTAAATAAGGCATTTATAGTTATGTTATTACTTCATACTGACAGGGATGGTAAATAGACCTACAAAATGTAATCTAAATATGTATTAGTCCAATATTAAATCCAAGTAAGCACAATATTTATTAAAGGTTAAATGTGTTTAAATACCATTTTGAATCCCTGCCTAATGCTACAGGCTTAACAAAACGTATATTTGTTACCACTGTGATCATTTTAATACATTTTTCAAAGATACTGTGTATAATGATGATGAAAAATGATTAACCCCTCCAATTTTTTGTAATCATCAACAATGCAATATCAATCTAAAGTTAGTAATTTAGTTATGTATTCTGAATTGTACAGCCCTGATGGAATAAAGCATATATATAATCTTCATAAAACTTCATAATAAATCTGAATGGAGTTTGATAGTTGGGCTTTTTGTATTTTATCCCTTTGTAACTCCCTTAATATTCACCAATAATTAGATATTTCTTTCTGTGTTTGCAGGTGAAGAGAAACGTTTCAGACTTGACCAACATCCCAGTCCGGCATCAACAGTGGGACGGATGGCCCGCCTCAGCATCTGATGACTCGGTAAGAAACACATTAAAACACACAATATAACGTTTGTTACCCAGCCTTACAATAATAGGAACAAATGGAGCACCTTCCCTCACTTCTCTGAGTACGGTAAACGCTACCTCACTCGTTCTGTGATCCAAGATAATGACCTTCTGTTAAAAAAAAAAGCCCATTGTTCCCAAATGATCGATACACCTCATTTTAATACCAATAGTGGAAACAGTTCCACAGTCTGTCGGACGTCACGAAACCATCTGTCAGAAGCATGAGAGTAAGATGTTGGAGCTAATTAAGATGTCAAAGACGGTTCCCATCCTGCGTCCTCTTATCTGTGGACATTAAAGCTCACATCATTGAGTCCCGATGACCTCTCCCGGCCAGGGGTCGCTCTTCCCAGCCATTCACAGTCAGGCTGATCTGAAGCGGCCCTCACACAGAACCTTGAGGAACCTCTGACCCCTTTTGTCTCACCCCTTCTTTGACAGCCTATGTGTTCCCATGCTAATTGTATGGGATGGTTTATCATGCTACATTGAGGAGCTGTTGTGCACACATTCTTGTGTTAACACCTAGCTAACGTTTTTCCTTTTAGATCTGTGCGATTGTTTGGTTTGAAATATTGGTATTGACTTTGTCTCCGAGTGGTATCGTATGTGCAGAACTAGCTCTACTGTAGCAACTAGACTACAGATGATCTGTATATCGTGGTATTGTACTTTTTTAGCTATTATTTAGCTGCCGTCTGCAATAATAATTTTCGACACCTCACCTCTGGCTGGCAGAGAACTCACTGCTACATAGTTTGAGTTTCTCCTTTCTTATAAAAGACCTGTAGTATTTTGGATCCTGTAGTATTTTTGACTTTTTATTTTAATTATCCAGAATATTTTATATTGTTTTTTGTATATTGTTTATATTTGATATCATATTTTTGCATTTATCTATCTATCTATCTATCTATCTATCTATCTATCTATCTATCTATCTATCTATCTATCTATCTATCTATCTATCTATCTATCTATCTATCTATCTATCTATCTATCTATCTATCTATCTATCTATCTATATGTGTCTGTCTGTCTGTCTGTCTGTCTGTCTGTCTGTCTGTCTGTCTGTCTGTCTGTCTGTCTGTCTGTCTGTCTGTCTGTCTGTCTGTCTGTCTGTCTGTCTGTCTGTCTGTCTGTCTGTCTGTCTGTCTGTCTGTCTGTCTGTCTGTCTATCATAAGAATAACCTATTTTCTTTATACATTGTTTTAGCGTTATATAGCTCAATTTTGGTTCAAAAACTCAAAGTGAGTGAACAATAATGGCACCTGCTGTTATTCCTCGAAGGAAAGCTTTGACGATTAACAGTGAGCAAATACATTACAACATTAATGTGTTTCAAAGGGCAAAGGACAAAAGGTTATGCATCCTTTCACTACAGGAGGTTGTTTGCTTTAATTTGTTCCATTACAGCTCAGAGCAGAGGCCCGTAACCCAGAACAAACCAAAGCACTATGATGCAGATTTAGCATTGTTAGCACAATCTTTGTTGTCTTCCAGTTATGTGATCAGTAAACAACGTGGAATTGCAACAGAGACACAAATCGTAGTTTACAAATCTTAGTTTAAATCTGAAAGTACATTGTGGCCATGTGTTAAAATGACTGACCTCAGTGTAGCTTGGCACCAGATTACTTTCTTCTCCATTTTGCTCACACAGCATTGGCTTTATGATCACATGTTTTCAGCATATTGGTTTGCCCGGCCTAGATTTAATTTGGAAATTGTGATGCAAAAAAATGTAATAAATGGATAAACTCTTCAACAGGTTCAGCGATTAAATCATTTTGGATTACGCGGCACATAATATTACAAATGATAGCTTATGGCAGTGATCCATGGAAATTATTTAACATCTCAAACCTAAATAAAAAATATAAATTCTGCTTAAAATGTCTTTACTTCATATTCTCAAATAACTTGCAAAGGAACAATTGTTTAAAAATATATGAAACTGGATTTTGCTATTTATTCATGTATTATTTAATTGTTAGAAAAAGCAATATTTAAAAAAACACATATTATCAAAATAATATTTGATATATTATAAAAAACGACACATTTACTAAAATAGTTATGGAATAAATATTGTGCATTTAAGTGGTATTTGATGTATTTCATTTACAACAAAAATATGTGACATAATACTTAAAAACCAGCAGAGCAAACGGGTTAGTGAATGTCATCTCAAAGCAGGCCCTATCCATCTCTATGCATTGTTTAGATAAGTAAGGATGACGCCTTCCATTTATTACCTTTGTGCTTTTGTGGTTAACCTCGGCCCGATATGAGTGCCAGGGATCATGAATAGATTGCAGCTCATTGTGGCATTTATAGGGCCCGCTTGGCACCTGGCTGACACACATCTGCAGCGTCTGTGTTTCCTGGATGAGGAGATATTAAAAAAAGCACGGAGACAGAAGAGTAATAATGGCCTCTGCTCCAGCCACAGCCCTTCTTATTGAAACGTCTGAAGGTATTAACAGAGAAAGCCCAGGGTTTGGCTGTGGAGCTCATTAGGCCGCTCTCATCTCCCGGGGTTTGAACCAATAAACATGGCAGCCAGAGGCCCCAGATTACACTTAGCTGCGCACACTAGCCCGCTTTTAGTGGAATCGATTACTACTTAACTCTGCTTTTCCTTAAAGTGAGTGATATAACTGTTTACCTGGCTTGCATGTGTGTGTGTGTGTGTTGGGCATATTTGCATTTGAATATAATTTTTTTGGCTTATTGTCATCATACAAAGTTCAACGACATTTCTTTGGCAACTCTCACTGCAGTAAATAGACATAGACATCGACACAAATAAATGCATTTTTACACTAACAGTCTAAAAACGTTCAATGTACAAAACTGTAGTGTATTTTCTAACTGTGTGTTCATAAAGGGTTTTAGTAACCAAAGGATGCAAGTAAAATAGCCATAAATATTTCTAAATAGTAGTGGTTGCAGTCTTAATATTCTATTTGCATTTGTGTGTTTGCAATGGGTTTGTCTTATTGCACACACAGGCGCTGGGTATCAAACCTCAATACATTATTAGTTTCAACAACACTATCGACTTTAAAAAAAAGGTTTCTTAAAATCTTTCCTTTTTGTTTAAGTCTTACTTTTTCAGATATTTCCTGTTTATTGTTTTTTTAAACTATTTTAAGCTTGGTTATGTGACAATGGAAAAGCCAACAAGAGTAGTTTTCTCTTGAAAAATAGATTTTTATCTCAATGAGACTTTGACCTGGTTATATAAAGGATATATATATATATATAGTAGGTCAGATTTTTACCAAAATTGAACTCCATCGGATTTCTTTGATTCCTTTTGGGATGTAAAAAGCAGAATTTATTTTCCTAAAATACACCCCCCACCTTAGCTTACACTTAAAGTCAAAATATTAAACATTTATGCAGTATTTAAAATAATTTTTAACGTGTAATTTAGAGACTTTTGGATAAAAGTGTAATTTTTGTATTGGTACAGTTTGGTAATTTGTAAACAAAGTATCTTATTCTTATTTAAACGCACTAAGTGTAGATGCTGTTGCAGTTACAAGTTGGATGTAAACCTACTTCATTATACACTCCTTAGTGTAGAGGTAGAGGCTCAAGATGCACATATATTTTCTCACTATAGTTCATCTAATTGATCAATTTGTTCAGAGTATCTATGTCAAGTTCTTGTGTCCTGGGAAAGAGACATTTGAGTGGTGGCATTGTTTGTTTATGTATTGTTTGAGGGAATTATTTAGTCGGAGAGAAATTCTCACCTTTCAGGGAAACTAGTAGTTAAGTGTTGTTCCCCCCCCCCCTCTTCCTGATACTGTCCACTCAATGTGTTTCATTGTTTATTGTGCTCTGAGTTGTTCAAGGCCTTATGGAGAGTTGAAATTGGATCATGATGGATAGTGTTCGAGTAGCTCTGGACAACAGATCGGTTCATTCAGTGCGCTGTGTTATTGTATTTCATGTCAGAGCGAGGAGGGAGAGTTTAAAAGGAAGTGTTTTTGAAGCAGTAGCAACGTGAGGTGATGCTCATTTCAGGCAGGTTGTGTTGCCCTGTGTCATGCAGTGCTCTGCCATATTGTTTATGTAGAGTGTATACATCACAGCAGTGTTAAAAACACATGAACTGCAGCATTCATTTATCTCTGTTCCACTTATTTTTTAATCTCATGAACTCGGAAATGTAACCCTCAAATGGGACGCCTAATGTGATTACCTCCCTCTTGTTAGGTTATCAAATTGTGTCCAAATGTAAAAATAAAAATGTGTTTATTTACTTTAATATGACGCATGACTGGCCAACATCATTTGTCAGAAATTTGAATTTTTCTTGAATATATTTGATCCCAGTGTTGCCTTTTTATTTATAGGAACAGTTTGTATTTGACATATGAAGAAGCACACTGTCTTTTTTTGTTTTTGCATTTCTTTGTAATTGTCATATCACATGGTTTACTTCATCACCGCAATGTTGACAGTACTAGTTAAAACTTGATTGAGTTAATTGTACTCCAGGTGGATTTGTACAATGACTAAACCCCTGCATACATAGCAAGTGTAATCATCTAGCTGTGTCTTCCAATATCTCCTGATCCAGCGTTGAAGGTAATGTTTTGGCAACAGTTGATATAAGATGCCAACAGGACATTAACTTCCTGTTGGAAATATTCAAATTAAGACCCGCCCCTTATATTCCTTCGCCTAAACCACACAGCATCATCTCATTGGAGCCTTTTTGATTGACAGTCGTTCCTCCACACCTGTTGGGAGTGATTGACAGCCAGTGGGACATCCTTATTACACCCCCCCATCGCCTCAAACCCCCCCCCCCCCCCCCCCCCCCATCATCCTTCATTCTGGGCAGTAATTGCTGACATTTATGCAGTGTTTCATGGTGTTTGCTAATGTATTAATGCTGCAGAGCCTCGCCTTGTAGGCCAGCACCTTCCTCCAGTTCCCAGCTGGCATTAATGGAATCCTTCTTCTACCTGATAGGGGTCCTATTAAACCCTGGATTTATTGAAGGGGGGAGGGGGGGGCTGACGGTTTCGTAGCAACAGGGCTCAGCGATAAGCTCTGTCCCCTTGTGCGATATGCTGCCTTCAGGTGACATTCAGCACCAAGTTAGTCTTGTCAGTCTCATGTTTTTATCTCCTCTAACTGTTGGGATGCGTTCTGTGAAGCTCACATCTCACTGACATGGTTGTTTTTTTAAAGCAGCAAACATTACACGTGGCTGGAGGTAGATAGTCTTCCTCCAATTGGAAGGTCGTTGGTTCGATCGCCAACACATGCAGACAACATGTTGATGTGTCTTTGGGCAACATCCTGCAGCCTTTGCCTCTGTACGGATGTGTGTGACTGGGTGAATGCAGACTAAATAAGATAAGAAGACCCTTTATTAAAACCCAAGGGGAAACGCCACTCTGTATTGTATACATACACATTAGAAATATACGGATATGGTATGAATACAAATATACACAATCACATGCATTTTTATAGACTTAAAGGTCTGATTGGGTCTTGAACCGACGACCCTTCAGCTCCCAAGCCAAGTCCCTAAAGAATGAGCTACTGCCACTCAGTCCATTTGCCATTTATTGCTATGTCTCATAACTGATCCAACAGTCATTTATGTATGCCTACCGTAGCCTCTTGCTGTATTTGCATTTGTTTGTGTGCGTACATATATAACAAGCACTGATACTGATCTGCAGCCAGCCTGAAACACGGAAACCAACAGGTGGTAAGGGTGGGGCGCACCTGGCCTTCCTGCTTCCTACTCCCTATTTCTTACTCATGTTCTCCGTACTTCCTTCCTCTATCCATCTCCTTCCCCTTCCCTGTCTTCTCTTCCCCACGTTTGCTCTCCGTCCCCCCCCTCGCTGCATCAAAGGCAGAGCGGTGTAAGGTGGTACTGTGGTTGTGGTTGCCTTCAGTGCAGCTGTCAGTAGTAATTATCTCACACTCACAGCCAGACACCTAATCCAAACACTGCCTACACTAGAAAGGGAAATAAATGAGAAACAGAAAGAATGAAGGGAGAGAAAGAAGGAGAAGAAAGGGTTCGAAGGGAAGAGGGAGAGGAAGGGAGGGGGAGAAAATTCTTCCCCTGTATCGGCCCCTGAATGCTTAGAGCCTCAATGCAAGTGTTAATTAAAAGAATCCAAAAAAGAGGAACCCGTTTCTTTTGTGTGGAGATGTGGGAGAGGGTCATTTGGGGGGGTTAACCTCGTCCCCCCCCCCCCCCCCCCCGTGCCCTGCGGCGCTTCAGCCTTGTTTCCACGTTTTACCGCTGAGCCGCCGAGCTGCACTTGTGTCCCTCAACATCAGGAGAAGCCACAGGGTCAGAGCGAAGGAGAGGATTGAGAGGCACTCGACTCATTCCTGTTTTTCACCTCCCCTCCTTGCATCCATGTCAGCTCAAACCCCTCCAGGCTGCCTTTGACGGGGGAAGTGATCAACTTTATTTATACACTTATTAGGCCCTCAGACGAAAGCCTCTCATTGTGAGGAGTCGGGGGGGGGGAAAGGGTTTACGGGGATCCTCTCGGCAGACGCTGTTAAGATTCTCACGTTTGATTGCCACTGGATTGAGGAATGGGCAGAATAGACTTGGGGCCATGCCTTCACATCCTTCAGGATCAGACCCTGTATGTCTTTGTCCCGCTCAATACCTACAACGCTCTCAGAGATAATTCCACCCTCAGGCCTGAGAGCCATCGTGTCCTCAATAACGTCTCCTAAGTCACAGTTGTCTTTTTCTTTCCTTAAACAAAAGGGTTTTTCTAACTTTACTTCTTCCATCACTTTGTAAAGTTCTCAAATAATCTGACTAACAGCAGCGGACTACTTTTTTAGTTAGTGCTTATTCAACTGAGACCCACCATGTCTCAAACTATTTTAGTCACAGTCAAAGTTCTCTTTAGTTCAACCAAAAAGCAGTCGTACCTAACTTTACTGTTTTGGGAATGATGCTAATATCCATACTTTTGTAAAGAAATCTAGAAAGTATATGAATAACACATAGTCTAATTAATAGGATCAGACTTGATATTAATTAGAGTCAGAGTTAATTAGACCCTCAAGCCTGAGAGCCATCATGTCTTAAATAACGTCTCCTAAGTCACAGTTGTCTTATTCTTCCATTGAACAAAAAAGTATCACTAACTATATGTTGTTGGGATGATGTTTTTGTTTAATCGAATTATAAAGTTCTCTGGCAAAATATGACAAAAAAATGGTTTATTAACAGGACCAGACTAAATTAATTACAGTTATTGTTAATTAAACAGACCTGAGACCCACCATGTCTTAAATAACGTCTCCTAAGCCACAGTTGTCTTTTTTTTTCGTTAAACCAAAAGGGTTTTCTAACTTTACTTTTGGGGAAAGTAATGTTTTTCTTCCATCACTTTGTAAAGTTCTCTGGATCACGCTTCTAAATTAGATAGTCTCTAATTCATCCCTCAGGCCTGAGACCCATCATGTCTCAAATGGCGTCTCTTAAAGGTCCCATGTCACGGCCATTTCTACTGATCATAATTCCATTGTTGAGGTCTACTAGAATAAATGTATATTGTGCAATTTTCCAAACTCACATTGGTTTCTCATACAGCATCTCTGTATAGCATGTGTATTCACTCTCTGTCCTAAGCGGCTTGTTGGAGCTCCTCCTCCCCCCCCCCCCCCCCCCCTCCCTGTGAGCCCAGTGGCCGTCTGCGAGACAGCGAGACACAGCGAAACCCAGCCCGAAACACACACACACCCGCAGCCTGGCTGGGAGTTTGTGTGTGTGCCCAGGCTGAGTTCCGCGGTGTCTCACTGTCTCGCAAGCAGCGAGCCTCGCAACCTCCCGCCGAGTGTGTGTGTGTGAGGATGTCCGCGGATTGGTCCAAACGTAACGGCGCCGCGGACGTAACGTCACTATACCCAGGAAGAAAAAGAGAAATGTCCAACGAGGCGTTCTGGGGCAGCATAGACAGGTCTTTTCTGTGTTAGAGTTTTACTCGCTACAGGGTGTACTTTGAGGGTTTGTGACTCTGCAGACCGTTTACATGCAGAAAAAGCTTCATAACACACAAGGGGACGGGTAATAACCAGAAAAGCATGACATGGGACCTTTAAGGCACAGGTTGAGGCAAAAAGTTTTCCTAACTAACTTTACTTTACTGTTGGGATAATGTAGTTTTTTCCCATTATTTTGTAAAGTTCTGTGGGCTCACATCGACTACTTAACTTAGTTAGTGTGTCAGTGCTAATACAATCTCATGCTTGAGACCGGTCATGTGTTTAATGGTGTCTATGTGGTGAGTCATTGTTGTTTTTTCTTTTGTTGAACAAAAAGTATCGCTTACTAACTTCTCTGTTGTTAACTAGCTACTCTCTCAGTGCATATTTAACCCTCACGACTCAGGTGGCATCTCCTTAAGTCATAGTTATCTTTTTCGTTCGTAAAACCAAAGGTATGGCTAACTCACATTAGTTTTACTTGCTTTTTCCCGTTACTTTATAAAGTTCTTTGGCAAAATATGAATAACCAAACAACTAAATGAGTTAGAGTCTCTCTTTGCCAATTCAGCCCATAGGTCCGAGACCCATCCTCTTATATAGCGTCTCTTTAAGTCACAGTTGTCTTCAACACACACTGTTCCTAACTCACTTTACTTCTATTGTTGGGAGAATAATGTTTGTTGTTCCATTACCTTGTAAAGTTCTGTAGAAAAATATGAATAACCCACAATCTAATGACCAAGACCAGACTACTAAATGAGTTAGAGTTAAGTTACACGAGGCAATTCAGATAAGTGTTCTTCGTAGGTGTTCCTCAGTTGTCCTCGCTGTGACGCTTACACACTTCTAATTGTCAGGAGTACACTCGCTACTAATCGGTCAAACACAGGAAATACAATCTGTTTCTTCTGTTATCTCTGCGTACACCTGTGTCACTGTCTCAGGGTTGATTGACTGTTTCAGGCCTCTTAGAAAAGATGTGAATCTGGTGAGAAGGAAACGTCATATTTCCGTATATACACTTGTTATGTGTTTCAGTGTTAGCTTTACCCTTTAGCTGTGATGTCACTCTTTGTTTGTGTAGTTTCATCGTTGCATGGCAGTCTCTAGCCTCTGCTTTTTTTGAGCGGTTTTCTGGGCTTGAGACAACACCGAGAGGGAACACTCATCAGGATATTATTCATTCTCTAACCGTCAGGGGAGATGCTGCGTTTCTCATATCTTCTCCTTGGTTACTGAGCTGCTGGGAATTTAAGACACAGTGGTTCAAATTGTAATCAATATAGTCAACAGTGTTTTTCTCAGGGTGCAGTGATTTGTAAAATGGTTGTTTCTGTCCTGGGGATCAGAAGAGTTCATTATCTCAGTTAATTAAACATTCTTTTAAAATAAGTAATATTTGTACAGTATATAATATACATTTAACAACAATGACAATAGCTATTCTTCTTCTTCTCCTACTTCTCGTGTCTTTTTCTCCTACTTCTAGGGTGTTTCTCAATCGTGAGTACGCTTGCTTGGTAGCACATGTCTGCCGAGCATCTTGCTTCAGAAGCGAGTCAAGAATCCTTCCTGCCATTCGGAAAACGAAGAGTGGAACAGGCTAGCAAGTGTGCAGGTGTGCGTCATATGAGAGCCCCCCTCCTTACATCTTCCGCCACAGATTTGGGGAAATTGGTCCGTGCGCAAAGCATTGTGGGGATTTTAAGACCGCGGAGTCTACACATGTGCAGCCTCGATATTTCTCCAAACGGAGTACGCCGGGCTCGGTAGATTTCCAAGTATGCTGGAGATTGGAAGAGTACTTCGGCGGGACTCGATGACGTAGTATGCTTGAAATAGTGGCTCTGAAGCAGCCTTACTCAACATTGAGAAACACCCCCCGTTTGTCTTCTACTTTTTCTTCTTCTCCTACTTCTAGTTTGTCTTCTTCTTCACAATATTATTATAATTAATAGTCTATCTAATTATACAGTATGTTTCCTGCTAAATCCAATTACCTATTGATGCAAAAACATGTTTGAAAGTTTGTTTAAGTTAACCTAGTGATCACATCATATTTCAATTACCATGAAGCAGCCATCCTCAATCGAAGTTACTAATGGGATAGAAACTTTAATATAAACACTAGCGTTAAAATCTCGAACACTAGACACATTTTCATCTTATTTCCCAACACCAGTTGCCTTCAGTCACGCGTGTCGCTCAACCACTACTGTCCAAATGTTTTTTGTTCGCTGCAGCAAACTTACTTTTCTAAACATTGAAAAGATAAGGAAGTGTGGAAAGATGGATAGCCGACTGTGAATGCCCCTTTTTTAAAAGAAACATGGTCTTTATCAGGGTCCAAGTAAACAGCAGTGCTCACAAGTAAGTCCATGTTGCTGACAGGCTCTAGTGGTTACACTGTTGTGAGCTGCTATAGAAGCGGGGGCCAGCGTGAGGAGCCACTCTTCCTTCAGAGAGAGTAACTCCGTGAGGTCCGTGTAGCTCTTTTCAGACTCAATTGGCGTTGCATGTAATCGTCTCCCGATTCAACCACGTCCAGCTGCTCTTTGTGTGTCTTAGCGGGTGACAATGGAGCAGATCACGAGACCTCTGCAGGGAGACACAGCTTCTCTGCCGCTGCCCTGCTGTTTAGAAGTTCACTCTCCCAGAAAACTTTTTGCATCTGGGCTTCTTTTACGCTCTGCTCTCAACAATTAGTGCGTCAGTGGATGTATTGTTGCGTTATTGTGACAAGTACCAGTATGTTCAGGCTAGAAGTCATGGTTGGATTGTTACCAGTCCTGCGTTTGGTGGTCACAATTTGGGGGAAAGAAACCTTAAGTGTGATTATTTTTGACTGATATTCCAAGAGGCAATGATTGTTTTTCAAACATTCTTCACATGATAATTAAAAAAGTTATTAAAATGATCTTGTAGTCTGTAGTTAGGAGGATGTGTACCAAGTAAGATTTTCTGTAGAAGTGTGTAGAATGATATTTTCACTTGCATTACAGCCCTTGTGGTCACTGTGACAAGAAGGAACAAATGTGTCTCCATGTTGAATATATAAGTTGCATTTCGGTTGTTAGATGATGGGAGTCAACCTTAAATCCTGCTCTTTTAAAGGCGGGTATCTTCAGTTTTACTGCAAACTGCCTCGCCTGTATTGTTGTCGTCCCTCGGGTCTCAGCCAGGAGACAGCAGCTGTAATGAGTCCCCGCTGAACGCTGACATTTACAGTCCTGCCTTTGGATTTGGGAGCTCATTAGTCAGGTGTTCTCTTACTACAAAACCACCATCACAGCCACTGCAGGTGTTCATGAACCTCATCATGCTTTTCCTCTTATTAGAGAAGTGAGAAGGCTGTGTTTGGAAGTCATTAATCAATCCTGCACTGTCAGGTACTCTCAAAAAAGTCCTGTAACGGCAAAAAATAAATACATTTAAACATTTTCTCAGTTGTACATGGGTAAAAATGTACTAAATGTTGGCCGGCAGCGAGAGATATAAGAAATGAAATGATTGTGTAGTATTTTTAACATCTTAAACTGATAATATTATCAAAGTCATCTCCTACCAGGTTTTTCTTTTAAATTCTGAAAGCCTGTCTGTGATTGTTTTCAATTGAGCACAACCAGAATCATGATTTTAAGTTCAAACCAGGGTTTTAATAAATAAAAAAACTAAGTCTGTAACTGTGTGGTCCAAATGTTTAATGAGACTTACTTTAACGGGACTTGGTGAAACTTGCAGATATAGTGGTTTGTTTCAGAAACTAAGATTCCCAGTTGTTGTTTTGATACAACTGGACTTGTGAAGGACTCTAACTTTGAGTTGACATATATTGGGGCAAGTAATCAAAAATGGTTTAAGATCTCACACCACCAGTTGTCCTTCATTGTTAGGCTAATGACTCTCCCTTTGTGTTTTTAGATGACGCTAGCTGTCTCTGGGATCACCTTTCCCTGCCATCACCTCAGTGTTTGTCGAAGGTCCTCACCAGCCAATTCCCAGGAACCCACAGAAGAGGTACACACACACACACACACACACACACACACACACACACACACACACACACACACACACACACACACATACACTACACGTACACACACGCACACGCACACACACACACCTTGGCACTAAGTACACCATGCTTACTTATATAGCAGGGTAACAAAATAATTGTGTTAATAACTTCTGTCTATTTAAGTCTCAATATCGTTACATCATTTGTTTAATGCTACCTTTTATAAAACTGCAGAGCTCAGATATTTTATTTTCCATAGTATTTGTCTTGTTCTTGTTGTACATGACACAGCTCATGATTTGGGGTGTTTACTTGCAAGAAAGACCTCAGACATACAAAACAATCTCTATATATATATAGTCACCGATTACCTTGAGTAACTTGTAAGTATTTTTTCAAAGGTTCTATATTTGCTTATTTTTACAACTTCATTTCTCTTACTGTGTTTGTGTATGCACCATTACACACCAATATAAATAGCTTGTACGTGTAAACCTACAATAAACCTGATGCTGCTTCATGTCCACAGTGTGCAGATGTCCATATGGTCAGCGACAGTGACGCGGATGATTTTGAAGACGCGTCAGAGTTCGGGGTGGACGATTCGGAGATGTTTGGATTGGGATCCTCTACCTGTCGGAAAGCACCTATGAGTAAGTATTACAGCATTGGAGATGTTAATTTCCGCTCCAGGTTTTGTATTGAACACCAGGGACATGCATCTCAGAGTTTGACCATAAAACCTTTTTTTTTTTACAGTGCCAGAAAATAGTGAGAACGAAGCTGATGCCTTACTGCACTTTACTGCCGAATTTTCTTCAAGGTAAGAGCTAAACGTCAGGTTCTCATTTGAAAGACTTTGGTAGACAAAAGAAAGCCGGCATGTAACAATGTCTTTATGAACTGATCTTTGTGTCCCTCAGGTATGGAGAGACCCACCCAATGTTCTTCATCGGGACTTTGGAAGCTGCGTCTCAAGAGGCCTTCTATGGCAAAGCCAGAGATGTAAGTGAGCTGAAATGTTTGAATGTATTAAGATACTGTACACAATCTTACATATCTTTGTCACTTAAAAGTCAAACGATTGAATTGTAAAAAAAATTTAGTGTTGGTTTGAGGCCCTATTAGGTTTTTTTTCGGTTTTTCCTTTACTGTAGTGTGTTATGGTTTTAGTGCATGTGAATGGTCTGCAAAGGCGAAAATCCCAAAGTTCCTTAGACTCCTTTGTTTACTGTTACAAAGTGACATCACTAAGTAGCACTCACACTTTTATGGCTAGCGCTCCAACACATTGTTTTTGATAGGCTAAGGGGCGGGACATCTCTAAGCTGGTTGACCAATCACAACAGAGCCGGCCAGCTAACCGATCAGAGCAGACTGGGCTCTGGTTTCAGACAGAGGGTGAAAAGAGGTGCTGCAGCACAGGCAGTATGAGAACAATAAAGAGCTTTTTGAACATTAAAGCATGGAGACATGTAAAAAAAAAAAAAGCACAAAATATGGACCTGAAAATGAGCATAATATGTTCTCCTTAAGCACCAATGTCATCCCTTCTTTGTGTAGACCAGCCGCTGCTTTTGAAATTGTATTTTGTTATCAGTTTTCCTTGCATAAGTCATCACATAGGATCAATTTATAGTATACGCCGTATGTCTGCAGTGTATTGTGTGTGAACGGTGAACTTCCTGTCCGGTGAAATGCATTTTATTAGTTTAGCTAAATCTCTATGTCAACACCCAAACACAATAAAAAGATGGAATATAAAAGAGAGTAGAGGTACCTTGTCAAGGATTTTGCTTCTTATCAGTACTCACCAGTAGGCTCGGGCGGATCTATTTATTTATAACTTCATACATTCCTGACATGTCACCTGGGTATATGAAGTATTTGTGTTAAAGCGGAGCTGCTTGTCACTCAAATGAGAAAACCATGTCCATCTTTAAAAAACAAAGCCCACATTAAAGGATCCTGATGCTATCGCTAAGGCTAACCCCCTTCACTTTAATCATTAGATGGCAAGCAGAACATGGCCTGAGTCTTGAGGACTTTAAGCATTTATTCACTTATAAATATACTAAACTGTGCTTTGTTAACAGCCAACAACAACTGCTTCTTTTATAACATATTATGGTTTAAAAAACAACTCAAAACTACATTTTAAAATATCCCAGATGCTTATAAGTGAAGGGTGATTCCACACTAACTGAAACCAGGTACTAATTATTCTTGCAAGAAGGAGCAGAGTTAAGTCACATACAAAGGATATGGTTCAACTCACACACATGAGGTATGCTGCTCAAAGGAGCAGGAAGTAACATCAAGCTTATATAGTCTAAAGTCAGGAGGTAACTACAAAGTCGTGAATCGGTTTGGCGTCGGGAAGGTGTCGGGACATCTCTGGAAAGTCACGTCCTTCCTTCGCGCCACTGTTGCTCTTTGCCCCTCGAAGAAGTGAGGAGACGAGGAGTATGTGTCCTCTCATCTGGATCAACAACATGAATTATGCCCTGCCTTCTCCTATCTCAGAAGAGGCAGCTGCAAGGTCATACACAGTGCAAAGTCACACAGTATCAGTGCATTCAAACCCATAAGAGGAGACAACTTGCATTTTCTCCAACATATCCCTCCTAATATAGAATTGAAACATACAAATGATTATAAAGATTAAAATTCATATACAAAAGTACCCAAACGCTTAAGGTAGGTAGATTGTATAGGCACATGTTTTAATAGTATCAAAACATTTTTGAGGTAGATTATAGCAGCAGCCCACATTCGAGGTAGAACATGATTTTATTCACACTTATAATTGAATAGGTCATACACAGTGCAAAGTCACACAGTATCAGTGCATTAAAACCCATAAGAGGAGACGACTTGTATTTTCTCCAACACTCGTTCATGCTATTATACCGTGATACATACTATAGACAACCATGAAGAATTCCTACTGAGATCTCATTAGAAGTGGACTGAAAATAGCAATATGTTTTATAAGAAGCAATTGGTGTCATTGGTAAAGTATATTCACCAAACAATCCATTTGTGGTTTTAATTAATATTGCTGTGTAGTAAATGTGTATATATATATATATATATTGCTTTTTAGCCAGATCTCCCTTTGCTCACTGGAATGGCCCCCTGCTGTCTTATGAGTGGTTTTATTTATTTGTTCGACACAGAGCTTTTGTTTATCTGAACGCAGCCTTAGTATACAATTAGTGTTAACACCAAGAGAAACAAACACACTTAAACCTGAGGGTTATTTAATAATGATTACAAACATTCCCTTATCTTATCTTATCTTAAAATGCAGGACTTTTTTAGCCTTAATTCTATTTAGATCCAAAGGAGACCAAATAATCTAAGAAGTCTAAAACAAATCACATATGCCTATCGCTGAATTACGCTGAATTACTGGACTTAATTAATAAGGAGGAACAAAATAAATGTAAACAACATGCATATGATTGACATTAAAATCTTCAGCTTCTGACAAACCGTTAATGACCTTTATTTGCAGAGTGTTGGCAATAATGGGGGTCCGTCCTCACTATGTTTACTGTTATGTCCCCCCCCCCCCCCCTCTGTGTAATGCTGTGTGGAGAAGGCTTTACAGCCACATTGATATCATTCCCTCAAAACCCTCATCACATTTTCACCCCGACAGCTGAGGCTTTATTTTTAGCTGTCCACTTTTCCCGCCTTGTTTTTTGGCTTTTGTCCTTTTAAGGGATGCTTGTATCAACTGACAGCTTGTGTGGATTACAGCCTTATTAGACTGTGAGGACACAGCAAGATGTGAGGGGGGTGCAGACCACCAGAGAGGGAGGAAGGGATGACACCAGGGCACAGCACGGAATAAAATGGGGTCTGAGAGGAGAGGAAGGGGGGGAACAAGTCAGAGGAGGAAACTGAGTGAGAAGGAGAGGAATTAAAACATGAGAGGTTGAAGTGATGTAAAGAGTGTGAGATAAACAAAGCGGGAAACAACGTGAAGAGGAGCTTGGCGTGTCGCCTGTTTTCGGCTGATCTCCTCTCCTAAGCCAGCACAATATGGCCGACGTCTCCCTGGTGTTCGCACACGCTGTACTGTACCACTGTGCTCTACACCGCGCGAGGGCAGAGAAAAGTATTCATTTTCACTGTATTTCGTTGTATTCTGGGTGAGCTTGACTTAGTCTGCCAACTGTGCCGTGGTTAGAATGGCTTTAGGGAAGCTGGAGAAAGAACTCCGCACGAAAACAGAAGCTATTTGATCTGCTCTGTGTTTGTCCTGTTTTGTCACAAGCGTCCTAGACGACAGGACAAAACATGCTGCTTTTTGGCGGTTTCATTACACAGTAGCATATGTGCGCGACTACGCACTCCCTTCTCCTCCGTCTACCCCTTCTTTTTGCTCTTTGGCTCCATTTGAAAAGGTGGTTTTTGTGTTCCCCTCGCAGAGAAAGGCCTACTTCATTAAGGGGATATTGGAAAAGGGCAGATTTGACTGCTCAGTGGGTTTATAAACAGAGGAATCAGTCTCACTCTCTCAAAGCCTGGGAGAGGCTAATCACTAAGCAAAACACTACATTTGATGAAGTGTTTCTGAAGGTGTGTGTTGGGGGACTGTTGAGATAGACTCAATCCATCCTTAATGAAAATGCTTTGGGCTGCTGAGCTGAGCTGAGCTGAGCTGAGCTGAGCTGAAGCCTCTTGGGGATCAGCGGTTAGTCGGGGAGATAGGCCACCCATCACTAACCACGATCCGCTCTAAATCCCCATCAACGCGCTGGTTAATCACTCTAACCCCACTCTGCTTCCCTCTCCTGTCTGCCACACACAAAGACACATCAAAATTCATAGCCTTGCTGGAGAGGGGAGTTCAGGGGATTTATCACCGCCAAGTATCCGCTTTAAAAAAAACCTGCAGTCGCCTCGCAGAGTCAAGAGCAGAGCGGGGGAAAGATGTTCATTTATCTGCTAGGGCTGGAAATCACAATCAACACCCTTTTAATTGTGTCTGAACAGTAGAGTTTAAAGGACAGGAAGTAATAGCCTTTGTGTACGGCTTGGACATGTTTTTTTTATTAAGATGTATCCTTTAAAACGTATGTAAGAATTATTGTGTATGCTTTTTCCATTAATTTTGCTATTTTCATTCAAGCGTAACGGTAACTAGTTTCAGTAATGCCAAAAATGTAATGATTATTATTAAAAAGTATACGACTATTTGATCTAATTCTTCATCTTACACTTGTAGCATTACTTAAGTAAGCTGCACTAAGAGCTATAATGTTGTTTTAATACCTATTTCCTATTTTAATCTTTAAATATTTTGGGAGGCGTTACAAATATAGGGGGTAAAATATACTCGTAATTTATCGAAGGCGTCTGAAATAATTCCTTTGCATACGCAGATGGAGTAAATCAGTAGAAATGTAGGAAATGAAGGTTAGAATATATAAATACATTTCCTTTATGTGAATATATTTAAGATACATTTTATTCCCCTAACCATTAGTAAGGCATTGCAATGAAAACCTTAAAAGCATTAGGATAACAGTCATTAAAAGCCAAAGGACTTCACTAAAAATAAGATTAAATACTAGAAAAACATCGCGGTGTAATAAAGAGTTATTTGTTTTAATGAAAGGCAGCAGCGACCAGAAAAGCCTGGATTTAAAAGAAGTGAAATACGTAGTTAATCAGAAGTTGTTATAGCTAAAAGATAGCCCCTTAGCTTCAGCATGTGATTAATTTAGTCAGTTTAATCACACTTTGGATAGAGTTTCTGTCCCGTGTTTTCAGCCACGTACAGAGCCTCCTGTGTGGCTGGCCATCGATCTGAATGTGTTTTCCCCGCTGTGTGTCCAAGGTCATTAGATCAGTCATTTGAGCTCTTCATTTTGGAGTGTTTGCTTTTCCAGACTGAGCCTGCCATGTGTAGAACAATCACTATCTGGACTCCCTGCTTCCTCTCTCACTGTTAAACATATTGCACCTGTGATTAAAAAGCCTCGTCTTGATGTGATACAAACACCAACCGCAGGAAACGAGCCTTTTATCAAACCATTAGCTGTCTGTCGGGGAGAAGATAACATCCAAGCCTTAGCGTTCCCCTTTAAATTCCCACAAAGAGGCTTCCAATTTAAACAAAAGAAGTCCACACAGTGTGATAATGTCATTGCAATTAAAGACAAGACATTTGAGACATCATTTGGGGTTTTGTTTGTATTAATATTAGCTTTCCCTTAAATGCAGAGTGCCCTCCACAGCTGTGCATGTGACTTCATTTAGACTATTTAGACCAGGGGGGTCAAACTCAAATACACAGTGGGCCAAAATAAAAAAATGGGTACTAGTCGAGTCGGACTGGTTCAATGTTTATTGCAGAACTTATTGAAATTAACTTATTGCACATATTAAACCTGGAACTAACAAAGCTTAAATGATTGCCTATAAAAACAACATTAAACATTAAATAATCAGTTGCAGTCATTTCTTATGATTACATTTTCCCACAGGCCAACAGCTTAAAAAAAACTATTTCCCTCAAAGAGAAAAGCCCAAACATGCCCTGTTGTCGTGAGAGAGAAAGTGCAGAAGGAAACATCCATTGAAACTCAGTGTGCTGCTCTGTGATGCTAGTTCAAGCCAGATACTTGGCATCTCATCTTGGGTGCAAGGTCATCAATGTTTGGGCTCAGGCTCTGAGCTGAGGAGACCCTCAGGATGGAGTGAAGGTGTGCGTGCAATATACCGGAGGGCCAGAACTAATAGTAATTAGAAATTATCCTGCGGGCCGAAATTAAATCCACCACGGGCCTGATTTGGCCCCCGGGCCTTGAGTTTGACACGTGTGATTTAGACATTTAGGCTGAGTGACACTTTGTTGTTGACGGCTAGTTGGGAGGAGAGTTAGTTTGGTTGCATTCAGGGTGTTTTGGAGCAATACGTTGTGTACAGATTTGATTTAAAATGTGCTATAAAAATAAACTAACCTTAAAGCTATACGTGCTGTATTGTAGCTACTTCAAATAAATGGCAAAATATATAATAAAGTTGTATGATTTAGGGCACAACGTATTAGTCGACATGGAACATATCATCTTTTAATACAATCAGGAAACTCGTATGTTTAGTTTGACTCATTTTATCAGCAGTGGGTACACATTTGTATTTTTCCTCCATGTCTCTGAAGAATAAGGTTGGAAGGGAGCTTCAGTCGACAATCAATAATTATAGCTTGGCTTCTTTTTATTTTTAAATAGATAACCTCCTCGAAGAGTCAACCATATAACGATATTAACTGTTTAACTATAATCAACATATTCTAGTGTTGGAATGACAATGGTATTTGGAATTACTGATTGAGAACAGTACTGTGAAAGTGTAGGGATTAAACAGCCTGAGATTTAGTTTTACTATAACGTTATTGGCATTGTAAATGATGAACCTATGTCAATGAAGCTGGAGATGTACCTTCAGAGTAACATTGGTTAAACAGTCAGGGGCTAAAACTCACAACTTCCACACATCCTCACCCACATTACCTACTAAATAATTATAGTTTTTTTATTTAAATATATGGTCGATATTGTGGGGAGACCAAAAGTGTTTCCCATGCCTGGATTACTTTAATGAAATAACAGGATAATCATCAATTTAAGCATCAAACTTTAGGACTATTTCTTCTTCTTTTTTTAAAGTGTAATGGCAACTATTTCACCTTTTTCCATTTCAGCTTGGCTTTACTGTGGTGTTGAATTCACAGGAGGCTACGGACAAAACCCAGGACGGTAGCTACAGTGCAGTGCAGTAAAAAATATCCATGTTATTGATCACAGATAATTATCTGTACCTTCAGAGTACGAGGAACATTAAACAGTCAGAGGGTTTAACTGACCTAATGCTAACACTGTTTATTGATATATAGATGGATGGATGGATAGATAGATAGATAGATAGATAGATAGATAGATAGATAGATAGATGGATGGATGGATGGATGGATGGATAGATGGATAGATGGATAGATAGATGGATAGATAGATGGATGGATAGATGGATAGATGCTAGTGGATCGATGGCTGCTGCTGACTAGATGATTGCTGGATCGATGCTATCGTGGCTGCTGGCTGGCTGGTGCTAGCTGGCTGGCTGATCGCTGCTCGTCGCTGGCTGTCGATGGCTCGCTGGTGATGATGGCTCGTGGCTCGCTGGCTCCTCGCTGGCTCGCTGATGCTCGTGACTCGCTGGCTGCTGGTGCTGGCTGTGGCTCGCTGGCTCGCTGGCTGCTGGCTGGCTGCTCGCTCTCTCGCTCGCTGCTGGCTGGCTTTCTGGCTTGCTGCTCGTGGCTCGCTCGCTCGCTGCTGGTCTCGCTGGCTCGCTGGCTCGCTGGCTCGCTGGCTCGCTCGCTCGCTGGCTCGCTGGCTCGCATGCGCTCTGCTCGCTGGCTCGCTGGCTCGCTGGCTGGCTGCTCGCTCGCTCGCCTCGCTGGCTCGCTGGCTGCTGGCTCGGCTGGCTCGCTGCTCGCTGGCTCGCTGGCTCGCTGGCTCGCTCTCTGGGCTCGCTCTCTGGCTCGCCTGGCTAGCTGTCTCTGCTCAGCTGGCTCGCTCGGCTGGCGTCGCTGGCTCGCTGGCTCGCTGGCTCGCTGGCTCGCTGGCTCGCTGGCTCGCTGGCTCGCTGGCTGGCTCAGCTCGCTCGCTGCACTCGCTCGCTGGCTTGGCTCGCTGGCTCGCTAGGCTTCGCTCGCTCGCTCGCATCGCTGGCTGGCTCGCTGGCTCGCTGGCTCGCTGGCTCGCTTCGCTTCGCTCGCTGGCTCAGCTGGATCTTGCTGGCTCGCTGGCTCGCTGCTGGCTCGCTCGCTCGCTGGCTCGGCTGGCTCGATGGCTCGCTGGCTCGCTCGCTCGCTCGCTCGCTCGCTCGCTGGCTGGCTCGCTGCTGCTGGCTCGCTGGCTCGCTCGCTCGCTCGCTGGCTCGCTGGCTCGCTGGCTCGCTGGCTCGCTGGCTCGCTCGCTCGCTGGCTCGCTGGCTCGCTCGCTGGCTCGCTCGCTCGCTCGCTGGCTCGCTCGCTCGCTCGCTCGCTCGCTGGCTCGCTGGCTCGCTGGCTGGCTCGCTCGCTGGCTCGCTGGCTCGCTCGCTCGCTGGCTCGCTGGCTCGCTCGCTCGCTCGCTGGCTCGCTGGCTCCTGGCTCGCTCGCTGGCTGGCTCGCTCGCTCCTCGCTCGCTGGCCTCGCTCGCTCGCTCGCTGGCTCGCTGGTCGCTGGCTGGCTCGCTGGCTCGCTCGCTCGCCTGGCTCGCTCGCTCGCTGCTCGCTCGCTGGCTCGCTTGCTCGCTGGCTCGCTGGCTGGCTCGCTCGCTGGCTTGCTGGCTCGCTGGCTTCTCGCTGGCTCTCTCGCTCGCTCGCTCGCCTCGCTGGCTCGCTCGCTCGCTCCTGGCTCCTGGCTCGCTGGCTCTCTGGCTCGCTGGCTGCTGCTCGCTGGCTCGCTGGCTCGCTGGCTCGCTGGCTCGCTCGCTGGCTCGCTCGCTCGCTCGCTCCTGGCTCGCTGGCTCGCTCGCTCGCTCGCTCGCTGGCTCGCTGGCTCGCTGGCTCGCTGGCTCGCTCGCTCGCTGGCTCGCTGCTCGCTGGCTGGCTCGCTCTCTCGCTGGCTGGCTCGCTCGCTCGCTGGCTCCGCTGGCTCGCTCGCTCGCTGGCTCGCTGGCTCGCTAGCTGGCTCGCTCGCTCGCTGGCTCGCTGGCTCGCTCGCTGGCTCGCTGGCTCGCTGCTGGCTCGCTGGCTCGCTGGCTGGCTCGCTGGCTCGCTGGCTCGCTCGCTCTCTCGCTGGCTCGCTCGCTGGCTCGCTCGCTGGCTCGCTGGCTCGCTGGCTGGCTCGCTGGCTCGCTGGCTCGCTGGCTCGCTCGCTGGCTCGCTCGCTGTCTCGCTACGCTGGCTCGCTGGCTCGCTGGCTCGCTGGCTCGCTGGCTCGCTGCTCGCTGGCTCGCTGGCTCGCTGGCTCGCTGGCTCGCTGGCTCGCTGGCTGGCTCGCTGGCTCGCTGGCTCGCTGGCTCGCTGGCTCGCTCTGGCTCGCTCGCTGGCTCGCTGGCTCGCTCGCTGGCTCGCTCGCTGGCTCGCTCGCTGGCTCGCTGGCTCCTGGCTCCGCTGGCTGGCTGGCTGGCTGGCTGCTGGCTCGCTGGCTCGCTCGCTGGCTCGCTGGCTCGCTCGCTGGCTCGCTCGCTGG
>NW_022987792.1:1242640-1265140 GCF_902827165.1 Trematomus bernacchii | reverse complement strand
AACGACCAAATGTGGAAGTAAAATGATCATCCTTTTAACTAACATTAAGTCCTTACTAGAATCAAACAATTACTAAATGATGAATAACTAGCGTATACTACAAATAAATATTAATTTGCAATCATTCATTTGTTGCTGTTAATATTGTCTGTCGCGGTAAATGGCTGTCTCCCTACTACAACTATTTTATTCCAAAACCCAATAAACTAAGTTAGAAAAAAACGAAACAAATAAACAGTCATTTATAATAATACATATAATAGTAGAAATATAAAAATGTATGTTTCACAGTGCTCAAAAATGCTCTACACACACATAAAGATAAATACATCATATTAATAATAACATAAGTAGTCTTTGTCAAACATAAGTCCATGTCTGAAACTACCTTAAATTGTATATGTATCTATCCTGCACTGTTTAATCACAAGAAATTGGGTATTAAAAAATACAAATACAATAATATAAATTAAGTGAAATTCTTTGCCAAGCGAGATTTCTACTTCCACCCTTGCGTACCTTTTTGTTTAAAGTATACATACACACAGACACAGTTTTTATATAGCAAATATTATTGTTGAATTGGAGATATTGTGTTAACCGAAGTTTTAACCAATCTTTGGAACAATATGCACCATTACATTACATTTCATTACATTACATTACATTACATTACATTACATTACATTACATTTCATTTCATTACATTACATTGCATTTAGCTGACGCTTTTATCCAAAGCGACTTACAATAAGTGCATTCGACCAAGAAGATATAAACTTGAAGAAAACAGGTTTCATAGAACCAAAACATTTCAAGTGCTACTCAACTAGCTTTAGATAAGCCAGTCCTTTATTAGTATATAAGTGCTTTATTAGTCATTTTATTGCTCGAAGTGGAGTCGAAAGAGATGAGTTTTCAGTCTGCGCCGGAAGATGTGTAAGCTTTCTGCTGTCCTGATGTCAATGGGGAGCTCATTCACCAGCAATGTTTTCCAATGGCTCTGTGCGTGGCTGTTTTCTGTATCATATATATTTTCACATTAGTTAACATGAACCTTCTTTATTTCTCTGTTGAGTGTAGAGAGATTCCCATAAAATCTTCAGTGTCACTGTTACACTTCTGACAAACTCAACCAACCACGGGAGCATCTCTGCATCTTTTCAGATTTCAAGATTCAAGATTTCAAGGCTTTTATGGTCATGTGTACATAGCTACAGTGTAGTTATGACAATGAAAATCTGAGGTCACAGGCTCCTCCAACAGTGCAACACAATAACACAGATCAAATAGTGTCCTTTAATAGCCTAATGTTAGCTTTTTACTTTTAAGATTGCATTTAACCGTTATAAAAGTAGTATTAATATGTGGAGAGTGAGACTATCAAGCTGCACAAAATGTTTAAGTATCACAGGCAGATGCTACCTTCAGGGTCAGCTTACAAAAAAATAGGTCTTCCATGCAGCACTCTATTATCCTTTAGATTCAAGGCTTTTATGGTCATGTGTGCATAGCTACAGTGTAGTTAGGACAATGAACATCTGAGGTCCCAGGCTCCTCCAACAGTGCAACACAATAACACAGATAATAGTGCAAGTAAATACAATAAAATAGAATATAGTAGAAATAGTGCAGAATAGTCTATAAACAAGTAATTGGAATATTGCAGTGTTCATTTCGTCAACGAAAACTATGACGAGACGATGACGAGCTAAAAATAGATTATTGATAATAAAAACTATGACGAAATGTATATGTAGTTTTCGTTGACGAGACGAGACGGGACTAAGGTGTTAATGGTGGACTATCGGACTTTCAAAATGCAGGATATTTTCCCCCAATTGTCCGTCTTGTCTGTCAAAATGCATCTTACGGGGGCGGGGCCTAACAGACACACTGCAGCGGCGTGCACACAGAGTTTTAAGAGTAGTAGTACCGTTAAAAACCTTAACGATACCCATCCCTAGATATTACACAAGTAAAGTGTTAAAGGTAGGGTAGGTAAGTTTGAGAAACCGGCTCGAGATCGCTAGAATTTGAAAATACACAACCGGAGAAAATCTGCCACTTCCTTACAGAGCCCCTCCTCCAACACACACGAACGCGCACATGACCAATGAGGGCACGAGATAAGTTTGTGCACAGATGGAAGGCTGACAGGCAGGTAGGCCATCCAGTTACTTTAGCCGGGCCGGCTCAGATGATTGGTCGTACTTTTTACAGCGCCACTGCTTCCACAGATTACATTTCTTTATGGATTTTTAGTCAAAGCACTTCAGATATTCATTGCTATCGGGATGTTAAGAGCATTCCATGGAATATAACAAGTGTATCTCGAGCCGGTTTCTCAAACTTACCTACCCTACCTTTAACATAGTGAAATGTTGCTTTATGAATTTCAACACTTGATGCTGTCACCTTGATTCCAATTTCAGATTCCTGTATTTGCCAAACTGAATTAGTTTAAAGAGAGAAAACATTTTGACTAAAAGTTGACTAAAATGTAATGATTTTTCATCGACTAAAACTGAACTAAAACGTTTTCAGTTTTCGTCGACTAAAACTATGAAGGATCAAAAGGACTAAAATGTGACTAAAACTAATAACCATTTTCATTTTAAGACTAAATCAAAAATAGCTGCCAAAGTAAACACTGGAATATTGATATATATAAGTTGCAAACAGATGAATGTTCTTTCAAAAGTTCAGTTGTCTTCCATGTGTGTTGGGCCGTCAGTGTTTGTATCAGGTTTTTTTTTTTTCATGTTGTAAACTTCTCCCTCCCCTCACACTCATTCCTCTCTCAAGACTGAATTTGCTTGTCTTCTCAGCATGAGTGTTTAATCTTTTCAGGGCCCGATGAATGAGTCCCCGGCTCCTTCTCTCTAGGAGCCCTGGAGATTATTCTAAAGCACTAATCGTTGAGCAAACACAGCAGTGCTCTCCCATTCCTATTCTACACAGGCCACAGTATAGCACAACTTCTCCTTTCACTTCCCCTCACGTCTTTACGCCCTGTGTAGATTTTTTTTTTTGCTTTTTGGCGTACGTAGCCTAGATTACAGCTCCTGAGAAACGGACCTCTTGACTCCCCCGTTCCACAGTTGAAAAAAAGACTGAGAGAGTTTTTTTTATTTGTTCTTATATAGCAAGAGAAGTGACATGTAATTTAGAGAGCATTATTTCCAACATTGTCCCCTGGAACCTTTTATGTTTGTGGGTGTGTTTGCTTTTTAATTAGATCGTCAGGAGGGAGAATCTGCCGGGCTTATATGATGGTGTCAATATCCTCGGATTTGGAGCTTCGTCAATATTGTCTGGCCCTGCCGCTACTAACCTGAACAGGCTGCTGGCATTTGGTGTAAAATAAATAGAGTGATTTGTCTGTTTTGTTTTCTCCATATCTTCGACGCCTCCTTGAGAAGTTTTATTTACACCGCTCTCCATTTGATTTTGGTGGTATTTGCTTTTTTCTGGCTTTTTTTTTTACCCAGTTGTGGCCTCTGAAGAAGTCATGTTGGCTCTGAACCAGCGGACCCTCGTGTCATTTTATGATCATGTAATGTGGGGATGAGATCTCACATGTGCCTGACACTAATATCTGAGAACAATGGGTTTTTTTAATATCATTTTTCGATGTCTTTGTGTTGTAGCTGGTCATAAAGCTGGTCATTTAAGTCCATTTTACTCAAAATTAACAAAACTGAACAACTGTCTATTAACAGCCAACTTGTACTTATAATACTTGCTGTTTTGTTCCAACACTGACAAAAACAAATCTGTTTCTCTTTTTATTCTCCACCTTTTCAATTCCAATTTTTGTATTTATCGGCACGACCATTTTGACATACATTATTGCCAAAGTATTGTACGAAAAATTGATTTACAGCATGCATCTACACAGTATGGAAGTAAAACAAAAATGGTCATCCTTTCAACTAACATTAAGTCCAAACTAGAATCAAACAATTACAAAATAATATACAAATAAATACATTTGTTGCTCTTAATATTGTCTGTCACGGTAAATTGTTATCTCCCTACATTTGGAATATATGGTTGTGTTTTTATGTATTTGAACAAAAGCAGATTATGTTTGTATACATATTTGTCTTAATGTATTTTGTATTTGGGATTGTTGGAAAACGTTATTTCGATGTCTCTGTCCGTACAAACACACAGAAAAATTGACATTAAAGTTGTCTTTGACTTCTTTACAATGTACTTTTTAAAAACATGAACAAACGAATTCAACTAAAACACCCCTCATTCCCCGTCCCATTTCTCTCCCCGTAAAGTGACAAAGACAGAAATGAAATGAAAGACTATTGTGCAGGATATAACACACTTTTCTTCCTCTCGTGCTCCTCAGAGGAAGCTGCTGGCCATCTACCTCCACAACGATGACAGCGTCCTCAGCAACGTCTTCTGCTCTCAGATGATGTGCGCCGACTCCATCGTCGCCTACCTGAGCCAGAACTTCATCACATGGGCCTGGGACGTCACTAAAGAAGCTAACAAAGCCAGGTACCACACTTCGATGACTTTATTTATGTATTAGTATTGTATTCGCGTGACTTGCTGGTCATAGGGCTGCGGTATTTATCAGTTAAAGCTGAAAAATGTTGTATTTTTCTCCCTTATCTGTGAGTATCTCGCTGAATTTACTACATTTTTACCATTGTGGTATGAATGAGAACACCTAAAAAACATTATTTTGTTTACTTCATTTGTGATACAGATACAGATACAAGTTACATTTTGACTGAAATAAATATACTCTTTTCATTTTTTCAAGGAAGGGTTTAACACTAGTAATGTCATCTAATTTATATTTGCTTAGATACATTGGTACTTCAGGTTGCAATAACACGTGGTTTATTTTATAAAGTTTTAATTAGACTACTAAAAGGACATGGATGAGTCAATTCAATTGCAGCACATGTGTCAAACTCAAGGCCCGGGGGCCAAATCAGGCCCTTGGTGGATTTCATTTCGGCCCGCAGGATAATTTCTAATTACTATTAGATCTGGCCCGCCGGTATATTGCACGCAAACCTTCACTCCATCCTGAGGGTCTCCTCAGCTCAGAGCCTGACCCCAAACATTGATGAACTTGCACCCAAGATGAGATGCCAAGTATCTGGCTTGAGCTAGCATCAGAGCAGCACACTGAGTTTACATGGATGTTTCCTTCTGCACTTTTTCTCTCACGACAACAGGGCATGTTTGGTTTTCTCTTTGAGGGAAATAGTTTTGTTGAAGTTGTTGTTGGCCTGTGGAGAAATGTACTCATAAGAAATGACTCTGGAAAAGCTGCAGATAGAGCCATAAGAAATGAATGCAACTGATTATTTAATGTTTAATATTGTTTTTATAGGCAATAATTTAAGCTTTGTTAGTTCCAGGTTTAATATGTGCAATAAGTTCATTTCAATAAGTTCTACAATAAACATTGAACCAGTCCGGCCCTCGACTAGTACCCATTTTTTAATGTTGGCCCACTGTGTATTTGAGTTTGACACCCCTGCTTTAGACGATCACTTTTAGAGTGATTTAAGACGTGGTCATGCAATCACAGTAACTAGCAGTATATATTCTTTCAGTTCACAGTTTGATAACCACATTTATGTCACATGGACATTTAGCGCAGAAAGTATAACATCCCTGCTCTGATTCTTATAATGAATCTATAAAGAAAACAGTTCTCATAATAGATTACATTACATTATCCAAAGCGACTTACATACATTCAGTACTGTGGAAAATCCCCACAGGAGCAATTTGGGGTGAAGTGTCTTCACACAACGACCTGCTGACTGCAGTGGGACTCAAACTTGCTATCCCCTGATTAAAAGTTCAGCGCACTATACCACTGAGCCACAGCCTCCCCTAGATGACCAAAACTATAACACCAAGGCTATTTAAAGAAAGGTCACTGCCTTTTAATGATTTATTTCCCTGGACCTCTCCTCGATCCTGGCTCCTATAACAATCATACTGTTTAGTATTTCATTTAGCCAGCTGTGAAGTCAAAGCGGAGCAATAACTGAGCCACTAAGCCCCGACTGCAAGCTCATGTTTTATGTATGTGTGACTTTCTGTGTGCAGGAGTGGACTGTTTGCATACTGACATGTATCTAATAAAAAGCATATTGAATGTATTTCAGTCGGAGAGCGGCTTGATTGTGTGCAAACTGTCAGAATAAGAAATCTGCTACTCTCTCATTCCAGTATCAGTGTCTTGCTTCCACCAGAGGAGGTTCATGTAGTGTGAATAAGTGGAATTTATAGTTATGTGTAGACGATGAGCTTTTAGAAAATGATCTAAAATGTTGGATGAAACCCCGTTTGACACATGAACAGCGTTTTCAAATCTACTCGACTTAGTGTGGCCATGTCCTTAATTGCTGGCATTCAACTCCCGCTGCATTGCTCACACCCCGCATCTCTGTCTTCTCTTTCTCTCCTCCACTTCATTCTCTTTTTGAAGCTCCGAGGTTGCATGCTAACAAAAGGCGTTGTGTTTGCACGGTGAGGCCCCTGATTGGGCAATCTTGACTAAGCTGTCTGAATGGAGGGTCAGTGGGAGACGAGGACTCCCTCTGAGTCCAAACGTCTCTATCTCTGTGCGTTGGTGCAGCTCCAGCAGCCTGTGATGCTAACTGTGCCACACCTGGTTATTACACACCTCCTGCTTATCAAATACTACTTTATTTATACAGAACACAAATCAAAAAACAATAGACTCAAATAAAAACAACACTTTTTTTTAGCTAGATCCAAACAGAAGTCAATAAGCACAGGAGTGAATAAAATAGCAATAAATACAATTCAGTTAAAAGCTTATTAAAAATTTAAAGGTGGTTCTTGAGTGTACTCCTAAAATAATGACCATTCCCTTCTCTCATTATAAGATATATATTTAATGTACACATACATTTGTTTACAGTCTACATCATTATTAATATATTACCATTTGTAGTATTTTATTTTCTTCGACTGTAAAGTATTTCATTTGAACTTTTTATTGACATTTCGTTTTCATTATTACACAAATGTATAACCCCTAAAGAAGACTCATTAATAAATGAATCAATACAGCAAAGTGACACTAATAAATAAATAACATACCCATTTTCTATTCTAATTTTTTACAGTGTTATTGCACCATTGTGTACCACCACCATTTGCATTTCTTTTTATACCTTAAGTATTACATATGGTGCTCTGTTGGACAATATTGCAAAACTAAGCGGTGGCTATTGTGCATATGACAATAAAAGCAGTTGACTCTTGAATATGTGTACCTGGATGAAACCTTCTGTAAAAACAAGAGATGTGTAGGTATAGGAGAACTAACTTGTGGTTTTATTGGGTTTGCTCATTACCATTGTGCCTGGGTTCTCCCATACTTCCCCTCATCTTTCTGTTACAACTCCCTCTCTCTTTATCCCACCGCCTCTCCCTCTGCTCGGAGCCTCCGGAGTTAAGCCTGCCCTCTGGTAGCAGCCATTTAAGAAAGACTCGCACCCTGACCTCACCCCTCCATTATTTCTTTTAAGGAAATTCCCTCCTTCCCTCCTTTTCTCTCACATTGGCCTCCTTTGCTTTTTGCCCCAGCTGAGCCTTTTTATTGCACATTAAAAGGCAGGCAACATCTGGAGCTTTTCATCACACACAGCTAGTCGCAGCTTTGCCGCTAACGCACACACACACACACACACCACTGCCTCTCTGCATTCTCACGCTCTCCGGTTGATCCAAACTGACTGGTGATTGGCATCAATCTCACAGGCTGTTAGAAAGGTATCGTGTGTGTGTGTGTGTGTGTGTGTGTGTGTGTGTGTGTGTGTGTGTGTGTGTGTGTGTGTGTGTGTGTGTGTGTGTGTGTGTGTGTGTGTGGTGTGTGTGTGTGTGTGTGTGTGTGTGTGTGTGTGTGTGTGTGTGTGTGTGTGTGTGTGTGTGTGTGTGTGTGTGTGTGTGTGTGTGTGTGTGTGTGTGTGTGTGTGTGTGTGTGTGTGTGTGTGTGTGTGTGTGTGTGTGTGTGTGTGTGTGTGTGTGTGTGTGTGTGTGTGTGTGTGTGTGTGTGTGTGTGTGTGTGTGTCCTGCTGATACTGGAATGTGCCTGTTGCTTCGCTCTCTGTATTCTCACAGGCCTGCACTTAAATGATTAATTATGCATTAATGCGGCTCTGCTGATTGGACGACAGTAATAGTCACCCACGGGAAATGAATCTGATATATTATACCGGCGTTGTACTGTCATTGTGACATGGCAAATATTGTAGCTATAAGTGGAAAAACACTCTGATAGTAAATGATTCTATCAGTGTAGGTATTGCTAACTTGAATATGTATTTTTGTGACCAACGTTTAACGGATTTTGAGAGCCAGCTTCACAAGATGGCTCTGAAAACATACAGAAACAACTAAATACAGAATAGATAAATACAAATCTATTAGCCTCTTGCCCACACCTCCCCCCTAACTCCTCTTGCCGTTACACAAATATTATAGATAATGGTTTTTTACAGTTATTTTAGTTAATCAATTGACACACATTTTAAAATAAAATGTCATAATGTACATTAAGTTGGCAATGGACCGTCTCCTCACAAGTTTTCCAAATATACGGTATTTTTACAAAAAGGAAATAATCAGGTCGGATCTTTTGGTAACCTCAAATGTTTCTCCTTTTCATTGTTTACAGATGCAATTTAAAACATCCATTAATTAATAAATACAGTGTGTGGGGAATGCAAATTCGTGATTTTTGGCCCCTTTTTAAGCCAGTTAAAAGCACCCTTTTCTGATGGTTTAATAGATTAAGTAAATAATCATCATTCAGCATTACAATGTTTGTTTGCATTACTAAACTTTAACGTATTTAATTCCAAGCTAGCATATCTGTACAAGAACCCCCCAAAAAACAGACTAAAATGACTATTCTTTCTATCCTCACACACTCACACATACATAAAACAAAACAGCTGATCACTTCATGTTAATACCTATCCGGTACGAACCATCATTAAGCCAGACAATGAAGTAATACCATTATAACGACTCTCCTTTCTATTGCATGTCATGTTAATTAATCATGTTGAGCAAACTGCGTGACAAACCGTTCCCATAATACTTTTTGTAACAACGTCTAGGTTACATTTCTGGCAACATTTCCCAAAGCAAAGGTGGATCTCTTCCTGACGGGGAATCAGCTCAGTGTTGTCTCTGTAATTCGTGTTTGTATCAAGATGGTAGCACTCCATTTGTGAAACTTTGAGAAAAGCCTTGCGAGGGTCGCTGCCCGATGACCTTTACAAACCTTCGAGGTCAAAGCCTGACCTTAACCGTTGTAGATCAGCGCCTCACTGAGAAACACAGGTGTTCATGTTGTTCTTAATGACCTTTGACGTTTAAGGGTGTTTTTTAACAGCTAAGAGCAACATGCAAACCTGTTCTGCACACTTGACTTCACCTCTTGACATCCTCCAACCTGAAAACATAACCGACTGAGGCGTAGAACAAAATGTCATTTTCAAATCAAAACATGTCCATTTTCGCTCTGAAACAAAGTGTGTATGACACAGTGAGCAATCGGAGCATCCGGTTCCCAGACACACTCCCGTACAGGTGGCTGCCAGAAATGTTCCCTGCAGTGCTACTGTGCTCATCAGCTGCTCGGTGGAGCGAGTGTCAGGCCGTCGACTCGCATCTTCAGCCATTACCTTGATGTGCAGAAATGTGGACTGACAGTGCAGGGGAACATTAACTGTTTTAGATGTCTGAGACACGGAGATAGGTGACAAATTAGAAGCTGTCAATCACATTAAGCACCGACGCGGAGACTTTAAACTCACGTTAGCTTCTCCACGCAGGTGTTTCCTCCACATTTACTTACCCCTGAAGGACTTTGAAAGGTCTGCTATAGGACTAAGCTACATTCTTTACCGTGTTATGTTATGGCTGGATGGGACTGAGCTGAACTGTTCACCTCAGTTCCTGCAGCAGCTTGACTTCCTGCTGCCCTCAGAGCTGTGTCCATACTTGTTCTCAATGTGGATTCATGAGTGCTTCATATCCTGCTTTCAGCATGTCTGTCATTCTTAGAAACATTTGATTTAGGTTATGTTTGAAGGTTGAGCACTTTTTAAATCTTTATTGTCACATTATACATGGCAATAAGATGCTGGTTACAACAACCTTACAATCATGTAACAAAAGGCCAGCAAGGAAATACAAATAAAATAAAAGGCTATGGATATGTCTTCATTAGCTATTGTTCCAGTCTAATGTCTTTGTTTTGAGTCCATTTTCCCCACTTTCTGTTGAGTTGTGTTTCTTGCAATCTCAATGTATAAGTCAGCTTCACTGTGTTGGACTGACTTCCTTAGTTTTGAGATAGAAACCAAAGCAGGTTGTCTTGTGTTTGATGGGAGATTTAAGATTGGGTTTCCCTTCAAGTTAGTGTCCATTGTTCCCCGGCCTCTCATTACAGGTTAGAGTTTCCCTCCTGGCTATTGTTATGGTCCGCCTGGAGGTCGAGGACTGAACAGAGACTAATGTCAGGACAAAATGATCACTGGGATTTAGGGTTCCCCGTCTTTCTTTATTTCAAGACGTGGGTCACTCAAAGTTCAATGTTTTAAGTGTTTATGACTCATAATCCTAAAACAACCTAATTGTAATTCTGCTTTGAGCTCAGGGCTTTTAAGGTTTCACAATTTGGGAAAAGAAAAAACGTATCACAATTATTTTGACTTGTATTGCAATTGCGATCATTCTCATTATCTATATAAAGTATGTTAGATAGGGTGTCATTTTAAGAGGATCTGTATCAAACAAATATAGTTTCTTAAGTCTGTGCAAAAATGATTTGTAGGCCAGGATATCTCTTAACCTCCTCAATGCCTTTAACACATATTCTACATCTTGCAAGTTGAATATTGCACTAGTCCATCAAGTTGAGATTATGAAAACATTTCCATGAATTCTGCTCATTTTTAAAGTTCATATCAGTATGTAGTGTCTCTACTTTAAAGAGTCCTCTCCTGCTGATGTTGATGTTCAGGTGTATATTAGTATGTAGTGTCTCTACTTTAAAGAGTCCTCTCCTGTTGATGTTCAGGTGTATATCAGTATGTAGTGTCTCTACTTTAAAGAGTCCTCTCCTGCTGATGTTCAGGTGTATATCAGTATGTAGTGTCTCTACTTTAAAGAGTCCTCTCCAGCTGATGTTCAGGTGTATATCAGTATGTAGTGTCTCTACTTTAAAGAGTCCTCTCCTGCTGATGTTCAGGTGTATATCAGTATGTAGTGTCTCTACTTTAAAGAGTCCTCTCCTGCTGATGTTCAGGTGTATATCAGTATGTAGTGTCTCTACTTTAAAGAGTCCTCTCCTGCTGATGTTCAGGTGTATATCAGTATGTAGTGTCTCTACTTTAAAGAGTCCTCTCCTGCTGATGTTCAGGTGTATATCAGTATGTAGTGTCTCTACTTTAAAGAGTCCTCTCCTGCTGATGTTCAGGTGTATATCAGTATGTAGTGTCTCTACTTTAAAGAGTCCTCTCCTGCTGATGTTCAGGTGTATATCAGCATGTAGTGTCTCTACTTTAAAGAGTCCTCTCCTGCTGATGTTCAGGTGTATATCAGTATGTAGTGTCTCTACTTTAAAGAGTCCTCTCCTGCTGATGTTCAGGTGTATATCAGTATGTAGTGTCTCTACTTTAAAGAGTCCTCTCCTGCTGATGTTCAGGTGTATATCAGTATGTAGTGTCTCTACTTTAAAGAGTCCTCTCCAGCTGATGTTCAGGTGTATATCAGTATGTAGTGTCTCTACTTTAAAGAGTCCTCTCCTGCTGGTGTTCAGGTGTATATCAGTATGTAGTGTCTCTACTTTAAAGAGTCCTCTCCTGCTGATGTTCAGGTGTATATCAGTATGTAGTGTCTCTACTTTAAAGAGTCCTCTCCTGCTGATGTTCAGGTGTATATCAGTATGTAGTGTCTCAACTTTAAAGAGTCCTCTCCTGCTGATGTTCAGGTGTATATCAGTATGTAGTGTCTCTACTTTAAAGAGTCCTCTCCTGCTGATGTTCAGGTGTATATCAGTATGTAGTGTCTCTACTTTAAAGAGTCCTCTCCTCCTGATGTTCAGGTGTATATCAGTATGTAGTGTCTCTACTTTAAAGAGTCCTCTCCTGCTGATGTTCAGGTGTATATCAGTATGTAGTGTCTCTACTTTAAAGAGTCCTCTCCTGTTGATGTTCAGGTGTATATCAGTATGTAGTGTCTCTACTTTAAAGAGTCCTCTCCTGCTGATGTTCAGGTGTATATCAGTATGTAGTGTCTCTACTTTAAAGAGTCCTCTCCTGCTGATGTTCAGGTGTATATCAGTATGTAGTGTCTCAACTTTAAAGAGTCCTCTCCTGCTGATGTTCAGGTGTATATCAGTATGTAGTGTCTCTACTTTAAAGAGTCCTCTCCTGCTGATGTTCAGGTGTATATCAGTATGTAGTGTCTCTACTTTAAAGAGTCCTCTCCTGCTGATGTTCAGGTGTATATCAGTATGTAGTGTCTCTACTTTAAAGAGTCCTCTCCTGCTGATGTTCAGGTGTATATCAGTATGTAGTGTCTCTACTTTAAAGAGTCCTCTCCTGCTGATGTTCAGGTGTATATCAGTATGTAGTGTCTCTACATGTCTCCATGCTTTAATGTTCAAAAAGCTCTTTATTTTTCTCATACTGCCTGTGCTGCAGCACTTCTTTTCACCCTCTGTTTGAAACCAGAGCCCAGTCTGCTCTGATTGGTTAGCTGGCCGGCTCTGTTGTGATTGGTCAACCGCTTACAGATGTCCCGCCCCTTATGCTATCCTTTTAACCTTTGCAGACCATTTACTTGCACAAAAACCTATATCACACACTACAAACCCCAAACTGCATCATATGGCCCCTTTTTTAAAAAGCACCACAATGAGATCCTGTACTTTATTTCACAGTTTGAGAAGTCTGCCAGTCGCCCCCTCAGCTTCATGTTTTAATGAGTTGCTCCCCTTCTCAGACAGCATGCCTCCCATCTCTCTTCTCCTCCTGACCCGCTGTCCCTCCATCCATTCCATCACTTCTCTATTTTACCAGCCAGTTATTAAAGTAAATCTTATTAAAAGCGGGAGAAGAAGCTAATCTATATTTGCATTCAGTCTATAGCAATTCATTAATATTATGACATTTACAGGGAGCTTGGCGGGGCCCCGGCTGCCTGCTACCCTTTTCCCTCTCGGAAATGTTAATTTAAAAAAAGTTCTGTCTTTGTAATGGAATAAGAAATCCTCTCTTGCCCTATCAATTCTGCGCGTCTGGTGAGGAATACTAATTCATCCGCGCTTCCAATTGAGAAAGCATGTCACTCTGATGGAATAAGAAAATGCAGAATTGGTTTTAAAGTCCTTAATGCCACGAGTTGTGTGTATTTCTCTTTTAATCTGCAGGAGAAAAGATGGAGGCCTGCTTTCCCATATGTTGTATGATTACATATGTGTGTGTGTGTGTGCTTTTATGGCTGTTTTTTTTTGTGTATTTCAAATAACAGCTTCTGAAATGTGTGTTTAAATCAAAAATCAATAATCAAGTGAATTAAATAGGGTACAAAGATGTATTTTAATTGTTAATTTCTCTGTGTTTCAGACTACTCACCATGTGTACGAGGCACTTTGGCAGCGTGGTCACACAGACTATACGCACATACAAGACAGACCAGTTCCCCCTGCTGCTTATAGTCATGGGAAAACGCACATCGAATGAAGTACTAAATGTTATTCAAGGTAATCACCACTTTATTATATGTAGTATTAACTGTAGCATGTATATACATGTCTGTAATTCATGTAAAAACACAAAGGAGTACATGACACCTTGTTTTGTCTCCAGGTAATACGACAGTGGACGAGCTGATGATGAGGTTAATGGGAGCGATGGAGATCTTTACAGCACAACAACTAGAGGACATCAAAGACGAGGTGAGCTTTGAGTTCAAAAGAAACACAAACGTCAAGCTGTGACTCTTAAACATGTAGAAAATGCTTTGGTTTATTACTTAAATCAACTTTCTATGACATGTACTGGACCTTATTCTGTTTTAAATGAAAGAATCGGCTGTTGATTTTAATGGCTTGGGTGTTGCTTTTACCTCTTAGAATATTTAACAAATTGTACGGTGTCCTTGGGTGTCATGAAAGGTGCCTTAAAAGAAATGTATTATTATTATTTCAGACTCCATTTAATAGCTAGACGAAGTATACAGTGCCACAGTGACACGTCCTAAAACCCGGAAGTAAGTTAGCATTTTACCACTTCCGGTTCCTTCGACAAAAAGCAATGCAATCTCTCCATAGGGTTTTGGAAAACAGCTGAAATAAGGTCTGTGGTTTTGAGACGCGTTGAAGAGACGGATCACGTTTTGTTCTACGACATTAAATCCATCAGCAGTGACCCCACTGGTGATTTCTGAAGAGTTGACGTGTCTGAGAAACGATGGTTGTTACCAAGTGGCTGAATAGGACTACAGAAGTCGTGGAGGCCGTTGTACGTCATTACGCCGAACACGTAAACACTCTTCTAAGTTAGTTTGCCCTGTTCTGCTTGAAAGCAAGTACCTGCCTCCTGCTAACTGTTCAAACAAACGCTTCAACTCGTTCCATTTAGAATCTGTATGTTTGAATATGGATCTTAAGTTGGCGTGACGTTGAAGCAGCGACCCTGCTGTAGTTAATTTATAGCATAACGTTAGCATTTTGCTTCTGGCGACTAGATTTATGATTAGAACATTATCAAAGTAGGGTAGACATGTGGAGATTATCCGACTGAACAAAACGTGATCCGTCTCTTAAATGTGTCTCAACCACAGACCTTATTTCCAGATATTTTCCAAAATCCTATGAAGAAATTGCATTGCGTTTTTGTCGAAGGAACCGGAAGGAGTTTACTTCCAGGTTTTAGGACGCGTCACTGCGGCACTCTATAGAGATCTGGTTCTCAAGGCTTATAGTACAGTGTATAAATGCAAAAGTTTTCTCAAATAATGTTTAAAAGTATTAAAATCAAATGTATTTATAGTTTGAAAAGTGAAAAACACTCATTCTGCACAACAGCACATTTCACATAACATAACACATATTATTGAGTTATAATTATCGGTGGTAAAGGAGGAGCTTCTCTTTTGCACACTGCACTGCCAGGTAGCATATACATTTCCCTGAGGGATCAGTAAAGTGTTATCATAACTTTAAGTAATACTGTAAACATTATTTGTGACTGTATGTTGTATGCATCGATCTAAATCTGGATCTCAAAAGTCACTACATTTTTCACATAACTGTAGTGGAGTAGAAAGATCAATCTTTGCCTCTGAATTTTATTGGAGTAGTTGAATAAAGGAAATGGAATTTCTCAAGAAAAGTACCTCAAATTTGAATAGCACTTTTTCAAATGTACCTACTCTTCACCACTCATTCAGTCATCATTCGAATTGTGTTTATCTTAGTATCCTCGGTTCAGACTTTAAGGACAGTATTTTAGGGTTCATGTACCTACTGTCCACTACTGGCTCCAGTAATATAATGTCGCGTTTCCACTACTCGGCCTCGCTCGGTATGGCTAGGCCTCGTTAGGACTGGCTCACTTTATGGCGCATTTCCATTACAGTTTAGGAACTGGGGTAGTATCTATAGTAACGCAGTGTAGGCGGAGCCGTGACGTCATCTTCAATGAGAACCCCAGAAAAACAACACAGCCGTTAGCTGTTAGCCCTCAGAGCTCACAGCTCCTCATATCTGTTCAGAAACTAGACAAAAGTTAAACAAGTACAAACCACAGACTGCCTGTGTCATGGTGAATACAGTCGCTGCTTTATTTATGTCTGTATAGGCCGTTGTTGTGAGTGTGGACGGTCGGAGCATATACTGCGTTAGCTTAGCCAATCTCCATTTAGAACACACGCATTTTAAAAGGTTTTTCACCTGCCGTCTGTCTGCAGACTTGTCAAAGCATTAATTCATGGTTTTTACTAACCGGTATCAGTATGTTGTTACTTCGGCATCATTTTGAAACGTGTATTACAATTAAATCACGGTCAAATATGTCCATCTTGTTGTAGTTGTAGCCCCCTTGCCAGCGATGCTCTCTCTAGTTTAGCATACTCAGCCCGACTCAGCCTCGTTGTCTCTGGCCCTCGACCCACGATTTTATGAGGCCAGAAAAACTGTGAATTAGGACCCGCCGGCCGGCACTAGGCCAAGTGGAAACGCAACCAAAGACGGGCCGCTGACGTCACAGCCCTCTTAAACCGTGCTCCGCGCTGTAGTGGAAACGCGCCATAACAAACCCTCTTTATCTTAGTTTATTTAGCCCGTGACTTTGGCCACATTCAAGGATCCTTAAGGGACGGTTGAGCCAGTGTTTAACATCCTTTTTTTAAAGATAAATTGTAGCATGCTTGGACATATCAGACAACAGTGTTTAACTGTGGCATTCTTGTAATGACGGGCAGTGAATAGCTCACCATCTCTCCTCCTTCCTCTTTAGTTCTACGTTATTGTGCTCCTGCAGTCTTTGTGAAACTGTGCTGCAGTGTGTCCGTCGACTGCCTCTTTAACTCCAACACAAACACAGTGAGGGCACAGTGGTGGGAGGGATTTCATGTTATAGACAGGAATCTGGGACAGTATGACGGGAGTAAGACTTTCACCTGACCCTCTTTACAACATTCACTGTGTGTGTACTCGGTGGCATCAAACGACAGAGTGTGTGTTTCTGTCCAGACAGGTTAGAGTAATCCACACAAACTCTCCTTTTCTCTTTGATTTATTATTACTTATGGTCAGGTTTAGGAATTAGCAACAATACAGAACATACAGTCTCTCTTTAGACTAATAAGTGTTTTCAAATATTGGAAACTATTTCAATGAAGCCCATGTCTATTTAAGCAATAGCTCACGGCTATTGCTTTTATAAAACGGTTACCAAGTGTGTCAATGTGAAAGAAAGATACACACTGTTCAAAATAAAATAGTCCCTCTGTTGCCTTCTGCACAAAACATAGGTGGTTGCTATGCGAACATATTAGACAGAGAGCGTTGATCCATTATTTGGCTATTTATTTACATTAATGTGTATGTTGCCGTTCATTGTGCACCCACTGAAAAACTGTCCAGCATCAGTAGCATGGCTTACGTGGTTACTTGTATAGGTTGAGAGGTTGTTCTAGGCTGTTGCTTGGCGTGGCGAGAATATTGCTCCACTTTCTCCGGTCCCCGAGATTCGGCTTCCAGTAGCTCTGGAGAGAGCTTTCGCACCTGTGGCCACTAACGGTCATCATTTCTCTGCTTTGTTTCAAGACCCGCATCAGAAAGCTTTTGAATGGTGGTACTTTTCCAGTTGGTCTACCTGCTCTTCACGTAGCTCTGCATGTCGTCGTTTAGGTGCTTTCTGGAGATAGGCACTGCTCAATCCACTCCTCCATAGTAAGGCCACCCCGGAGGTCCAAGTTAACCTTACATGTTTCCATCTTAAGCTTTGTTAGTTAGTTAGTTTCGTAACGGACGTAATGTAACAGCTGTAACGGTTGTAGCTTTTTCTCAGACGCGGAGGGATACTGACTTGTGAAAAGTAACTACAATTCTACCCGTGATATACGCTCATTATATCACGGCTAAGAACCAATCAGATTGCTTGATTTGACCGTTTTATAAGCTGCATTATAAAAGTACTTATAATCTGCCTATAGCACAGTATGTATATGTATTACTTAATATTTAATCATATTTATAATGCTTTACAATAATACTCATAACACCGTATAAAGACGTTTCATAAATACTCACAAGGTCAAGTTTCATAATACTTTTTCTGCCATTTTTTGTAGTAAGTAAGTATTATTTGTTATAAACCCAAGTTGCAATACATTATTAAATGTTATTAAAACAGTGATTATAACAAGTATAATACCTCTAAATGGTCATAGTTTAAGTAAAGTGAATAAATATGATCAAATCAGTGCAATAACAACAGACAAGAGGTTGTAAAATGAACTGAAGATGTACAGGTAATCATATAGTTAAGATATATTCGTGACCATTTATATAACCCCATTGTTCTTCGTACATATCACGCATGTTTTGGTATGTGTGTGTCAGCTGTAGACGTATTCTCACACATTGTTGTGCCTTTTACTGTTAACTACAGTATCAATAGATAACAGATGTCACGGCATATTAAGAGTTTAACAGTTGAAACAGTCAGTCAACCAAACTGATTCTCCAACAATGTTAATGTGACAGCATTTCAGTTATGGGAACCACAGATGTCGCACACACGCACACACACAAACACACACACCCTGAGGGTCAGACTTCTTCAGGTGAGTATTGAGTGACAGCTTTGTGTTGTTGTTTTTGCTACAAGGCTTCATTTTCTATAGGATTTGTCACACTTCATAATAATTATCAATGACAACCGGTATTCAGAGTATGTTCATGAGTCAGATCAAACTGTGAATCAGGAAGTGTGTTCAGTAGGTTCACACGTAAGGTGGGAGTTGCTTCATATTAGTTCCAATGGAATACGAAAGTACAAAACGTTTCTCATCACCTTACTTTGATAAATATGAGCATTTATTTCTATAATGCTCAGTTTTTCAGTTTACATGCAAGCTTAAGTTCTCAAAAGATCAATGTTTTCGTAAACAAAAGTTGCCTTTGCAGAAACTAAAAGGCTTTAAAGTAGAGACACTAAATACTGATATACACCTGAACATCAGCAGGAGAGGACTCTTTAAAGTAGAGACACTACATACTGATATACACCTGAACATCAGCAGGAGAGGACTCTTTAAAGTAGAGACACTACATACTGATATACACCTGAACATCAGCAGGAGAGGACTCTTTAAAGTAGAGACACTACATACTGATATACACCTGAACATCAGCAGGAGAGGACTCTTTAAAGTAGAGACACTACATACTGATATACACCTGAACATCAGCAGGAGAGGACTCTTTAAAGTAGAGACACTACATACTGATATACACCTGAACATCAGCAGGAGAGGACTCTTTAAAGTAGAGACACTACATACTGATATACACCTGAACATCAGCAGGAGAGGACTCTTTAAAGTAGAGACACTACATACTGATATACACCTGAACATCAGCAGGAGAGGACTCTTTAAAGTAGAGACACTACATACTGATATACACCTGGACATCAGCAGGAGAGGACTCTTTAAAGTAGAGACACTACATACTGATATACACCTGAACATCAGCAGGAGAGGACTCTTTAAAGTAGAGACACTACATACTGATATACACTTGAACATCAGCAGGAGAGGACTCTTTAAAGTAGAGACACTACATACTGATATACACCTGAACATCAGCAGGAGAGGACTCTTTAAAGTAGAGACACTACATACTGATATACACCTGAACATCAGCAGGAGAGGACTCTTTAAAGTAGAGACACTACATACTGATATACACCTGGACATCAGCAGGAGAGGACTCTTTAAAGTAGAGACACAACATACTGATATACACCTGAACATCAGCAGGAGAGGACTCTTTAAAGTAGAGACACTACATACTGATATACACCTGAACATCAGCAGGAGAGGACTCTTTAAAGTAGAGACACTACATACTGATATACACCTGAACATCAGCAGGAGAGGACTCTTTAAAGTAGAGACACTACATACTGATATACACCTGAACATCAGCAGGAGAGGACTCTTTAAAGTAGAGACACTACATACTGATATACACCTGAACATCAGCAGGAGAGGACTCTTTAAAGTAGAGACACTACATACTGATATACACCTGAACATCAGCAGGAGAGGACTCTTTAAAGTAGAGACACTACATACCAATATGAACCTGAACATTTGAAAACAAAGTGAAAACACATGAATAAATGCAGATCATAAAGCTGCTCTGATGTTTCATATACAAGCTCACATGCTTCTCATGTCATTTTGATACCTCAGAATACAGTCCTTCTTCGTTGGCTAACTGCAACATTAAATGGTTTTGTTTTAAAATTATTTATTTTCCTACAAGCTCATTTGATTTTGTCTTCTTCATGGCATCTGCCCAAAACAGTTATCACTTCTTTCATGATCATTGCAACAACTTGCTTGGTATCTGTCAGACGAAAGGAAATCAGATGAATCATTGCATTGCAGTAAAGCTGTTGTGAGAGTTATTAAAGTGTGATAATTACCCAGGCGTGGCCTGCCAGAAGGAAATAGCTGGTGCAAATGTCAAAGTAGAGATTAAGTGATGCTGAGAGCGTAATGTATTATGTGATTAATCATGATTAGTACCAATAACCACAGGACTTTAGTATATCCTGTATCTGACAGGACGTATCCTACTCAGAGGTGAAGTCAACCTTGACACTTCTCCTATCTTCACTCTCGCTGCTCTCAGGCTCTGGATAATTTCCCTACAGCTCCTTTCTCCTTCTTTTCACCTCATCCTTTGAAAAGACAAACTCAGACACGAACACAGACACCCGCCCAACCCACACATTCCTCTTTGACAGTGACTTTTGTGTCTGTCTGGAAAAGGAGCAGCTGGACGGCCACATTGTGTCTTTAAAGCAGCCTGCTCACTGGCCGCTCGTTCCTCTGGTCGTCTGTGTTGTAGCTCAGAAGTTCCTAACAGACGACTCACTGCAGATTCTGTGATACGTGTCTGTCAACGGCTTTTCTCATTTCACATGAAGAGCAGCCAGAACTAACAAATGATCAGTTTGGGTCAAGGACACCAAACATGCATATCTTTTGACAGCATTACATGTCCACATAAAGGACTGTAGAGGAGAGGAGAGGAATTCTGGACTTTTACCTTACCTTTCAAACATAGAACAGATAAAGACTTGGACATAACAGCACAATAAATGAAACAAATAGAAGCACAGGTACAGTTTACAATGCATATGAAGAAGGTCAGACAGAAAATAAAACATTGCTAAGATACGTTTATTTATTTATTTTATTTATTTGGCAGGGACATTGCACATTAATGAACACTTAAAACATGAAATATGCCAAGTGTAAATGTGCCGGATTTAGCTTTGAGCTACTTTCCATCTGCAGTCCCTCACATAAAACATTTAAGAAAATGAAAATTACAAACATAGCAGTACAAATACATAAAATGCAAGAAAAGTGCAAGAGTAAGAGTAGAATACCCAAGTATTTAGGACATGGTAATACAAAATAGCAGCATCGATACATAAAGTGGAACAGAAGATACCCCTGTGTTATACAAAATGATACGATAATACTTATGACGCTGCTGTGATGCAAGACAAATGTAAGACTTGACCTGACAATGAAGTTTTATTGTATCGTATATTATAACAATCCTATTTATCCTCCTTCTCCTTTTGGAGTAAAGGTTATTTTCTCAATTGAGTGGATGGAAGTTATGATATTAATAAGAGGAGCCATGGATGACGAGATCCATTTTGTAATAGTTGTTTTCAACATACGTAATTAAATATGTGACTGCTTGCATGTCTTCTGACCACTAAATATGATGTTTTTATTTCAACAAGGACCATGCATACAAATACATTAATCTCAACATTGAATAATCTCTATCACACAGACAATTACAAAACATGATTAAAGTACAGGTCAATAAGATAATACATAGTACATTTAAAATGGAAAAACTCAAATAAGTAGGAGTTTAATACTTTAAGAATCACCCAACTTGATGAGTAGCCAAGATAAAGATGTGTTTATTTTCTCCTTCGTTGACAAAGTCTTTAAATCATTGTGTCTGAGCACAGCTATGCTATATGTCATGTGTGTCCTCTCCTGTGCATTAGGGCATTGAAGGCAGATGGTGCATTTGAAAACACTTTATACAAAAAGAGTATCAAACGTGAACTCCTTGTTTGCGTGACTCAGCGCCGGTCTATTGAAGGTGGCCACTTTTGATGCTTTTGTCCCCTCTCCTCCATTCTTTTTACAGTTTCCTTTCAATGTTCACCTATTATGCGGGCCAAAAGCACAAATGTATCCTTTGCATTTTTCTTGATTGAATGCAACAATACACACTGTCCTTTTTGCTTTTTGCCGCACAGTAGCCCTCTGATCGTCACAATAAGCTTACTTTGCCATATCCGGGCTGGCACACAGCATGGGCCTTCAGAGCACGGGAAACTAATGGCGGAGCACTGCGAACACAATGGACACTGGTTTTTCAGTCCCAGTCTTTATAAAACACTTTGTAGCCACAGCAGGTAGAAAGAGAAGGGCCGCCTGTCCCCTTCCCTCTGTACAAACAGGAAGAGAGAGGCAGAGTGAAAGAGAGGAGAAAGGGACGGTGAAACTGAGATGAGGAAACATAAAGGAGACTCTGGGTTTGGTAAATGACGGTCACAATGAAGCCCCTCTGGTGCCACTCTTTCATACCTG
>NW_022987792.1:1232640-1237640 GCF_902827165.1 Trematomus bernacchii | reverse complement strand
GACTTAACAAAAAAATATGTTTGGTACATATCAGTCAAAGTCAACTGTATTGTCAATCTTTCAGTTTGTGTGTCCAGACAGAGAGATCGAAATACCGTTTCCCATATAAAAATATGTATACAAATATATGTATATCCTATATATACACAATCAACGGACACATTTATACACATGCACACATTAAGACCTAAATAAAAGCACAACAATCAATATATACAAAATAACAGTCACTTCAATATCTTTGACATAATTGTTTGAATGTATTTTTAAAAGATGAGAATTATAATGCAAAAATAAACATCATTCCTATCATTTGGAATCATATCAAAATTGCAAATCAGTCTTTTTATTTTTATTCCAAGTCCTGACCTACAAATGGTATTATGGACCTTAAAGAGGCCTCAATAGAGTGCCACAGTGACGCGTCCTCAAACCCAGAAGTAAACTCCTTCCGGTTCCTTCCACAAAAACGCAATGCAATTTCTCCATAGGATTTTGGAAAATATCTGGAAATAAGGTCTGTGGTTGAGACACATTGAAGAGACGGATCACGTTTTGTTCAGCCGGATAATCTCCACATGTCTACCCTACTTTTATAATTTTCTAATCATAAATCTAATCGCCAGAAGCAAAATGCTAACGTTATGCTATAAAGCAACTACAGCAGGGTCGCTGCTTCAACGTCACGCCAACTTCAGATCCATATTCAAACATACAGATTCTAAATGGTACAAGTTGAAGCGTTTGTTTGAACAGTTAGCAGGAGGCAGGTACTTGCTTTCAAGCAGAACAGGGCAAACTAACTTAGAGGAGTGTTTACGTGTTCGGCGTAATGACGTACAACGTCCTCCACAACTTCTGTAGTCCTATTCAGCCACTTGGTAACAACCATCGTTTCTCAGACACGTCAACTCTTCAGAAATCACCAGTGGGGTCACTGCTGATGGATTTAATGTCGTAGAACAAAACGTGATCCGTCTCTTCAATGTGTCTCAAAACCACAGACCTTATTTCCAGATATCTTCCAAAAACCCTATGGAGAAATTGAATTGCTTTTTGTCGAAGGAACCGGAAGTGGTAAAATGCTAACTTACTTCCGGGTTTTAGGACGCGTCACTGTGGCACTCTATATGCTGTAACATATTTACCTGCAAAAATCGTATATAACACACTACAAGAAAATGAAAACAACTAAAAGCCTTATCAAAGTTTGGTTCAGATCGTCTTAAAAGAAATCCCACCATGATCATTTTAAATATTTTCACTGATGATCTTTCAAAAATACTCATTCCCTCTAACATCACACATCAAATCACAGTTGCTATATCAGTCATAATGAAACAACACTACAGTGTGTTAGACACTTTGATATTCAACAGACTCAGTCTCCCTAAATGAAGCTCCATGAAATCACTTGGCGCTTCTCCTCATGCTACTTGGCAACCTTCCTCGCTACAGCAGGCTACAGGGAGCCGGGTGAGACGCAGGGAAACTAATTCAATAACATGCTCAGGACAAGAAGGTCCTTTAATTAATGTGAGCAACAGTTCTGCAGTCAGACTGAGAGAAACATAAGTGTTTGTCATCTCCATCAATGCCAGTGTTACTGTTGAGGTTCAAATGTATTCTAAACAGAGAGAAAGCGCAGAAGTGAATGTTTTTTAATCTCATTTCTTCTTGTATTGCAGAGGACGTTGTATATGATCCTTAGCTTCCTTCCTCTCATGCGCTTATTCAATACGCTTGTCTAAAATGTGTCTTTTCAAATGTTCAATCATATAATCAAGCTCATTGAGAATAAGCTGCCTTTTGTTCTCCCTGTTCACTGATTTAATTGTTCATGAAATGACTGCATATAAGGGTTTTATTTGAGTTTTAACATAAGATAAGAAGTACTTTATTGATCCCAATTTGGGAGATGTTTGCGTTGCAGCAGGATAAAAGACAAGGCGTTGCACACGAGAGAAATTAGAAGAGTAGAAATAACTAGGGATGTCCCGATCACCTTTTTTTGCTCCCGATCCGATTCCGATCATTTGATTTTGACAATCTGCCGATACCGATTTTTCCCGATCCGATCTTTATGCAATGCATTAAGAGAAAAAAAAGTAACAGATAACGGCTGGTCATCCAACGCGATGAATTCAGCTATCTTGGCTGTTATTTTTTTGGGCCTTTTCACTGTTCTGGGGCAGTTTCTCTTTCCTTTTAAAAGTCTCTGAAAGTGTCGGTTGTTTCAGTGCCGTTACCTGAGTGGCCGCTGTGTACTCGTCGTATTGTTGTTGGTGTTTGTATTAGATTGGTCATGTTGAACGTAGCTCTGTTCTTTCCACCACGCGGAACCTCCGCCTTGCAAACATTGCATCTGGCTGTTACACTGCCTTCGCTTTCAATTTTATAATACTTCCAAACTCCTGACATTTTCTCTGTCGCAACTCCTGAGTCACCAGCTGAACGTAGCCTCTTGTTAGCTTACTGCTACTATTAGACACTGCGCCCACTCTGTGGCCAGATTTGAGAGAAATAAGCAACCAGGTCTATGAAAACAAGCCCAAAAGAAGCAACACATACATGATGTTGTGTCATTTTAAACCAAAACTAAGGCCTCAGGATGACTTTAAGACGTGAACATGGTCATTTTTGTTTTGTAACATTAAATAAAATAATAAAAATATTTTATAAATAAATAAATCCCGATCCCCGATTTTTTTCTCCCGATTCCGATCTTTTGAAAATCACGTGATCGGCTCCGATCCCCGATCACGTGATCGGATCGGGACATCTCTAGAAATAAACAAGTCAAAAATGTAAACATCTCAAAATAGAAATAAAACCGCATTCACAAAGTGGAAAATATACATGTTGAAATACCAATTTACAGTAAACAAAAATAGAAATCAGGATATTATATACATTGAGTGTGTAAGGAATGGAATATTACATTAAATCCAATGTTCTGCTCCCTGTCACAAAGTACTCAAGCAGACTTCTGTCAACATAATTTGTAATATTAAAACATAAACAGAGACTTTGTAATGCTAATTAGCTTGGGATTACAAAACCAGTTATGACAGCTGCATGCAAACACCTCTGCCTTCACTCAAGACACTGACTCACTTCAAAAGAAACTAGAAACTGTGGTTGCTTATTCTTTATGTTTGTCCATTTATTTAATTTAGTATATATGGACTAGTGTGTGCATCAGGAAGTGTGAAGTGTGGACAAGCTGCAATACTCCTAAAAGTCCTCGGCTTGTAATTGCAACTCATATTTCTATGTTGTGCCTCCTATTGAAAATCCTTCTGTAGGGAATTTGGGATTTTAGTCTTTTCAGACCATTTACATGCACACAAACCTATATAACACACCATGTCTCTTCTACATCAACATGTGTCCCCTCTTCTTCATGTCTCTTCTACATCAACATGTGTCCCCTCTTCTCCATGTATCTTCTACATCAGCATGTGTCCCCTCTTCTTCATGTCTCTTCTACATCAACATGTGTCCCCTCTTCTTCATGTCTCTTCTACATCAACATGTGTCCCCTCTTCTTCATGTCTCTTCTACATCAACATGTGTCCCCTCTTCTCCATGTATCTTCTACATCAACATGTGTCCCCTCTTCTTCATGTCTCTTCTACATCAACATGTGTTCCCTCTTCTTCATGTCTCTTCTACATCAACATGTGTCCCCTCTTCTTCATGTCTCTTCTACATCAACATGTGTCCCCTCTTCTTCATGTCTCTTCTACATCAGTATGTGTCCCCTCTTCTTCATGTCTCTTCTACATCAACATGTGTCCCCTCTTCTTCATGTCTCTTCTACATCAACATGTGTCCCCTCTTCTTCATGTCTCTTCTACATCAACATGTGTTCCCTCTTCTTCATGTCTCTTCTACATCAACATGTGTCCCCTCTTCTTCATGTCTCTTCTACATCAACACGTGTCCCCTCTTCTTCATGTCTCTTCTACATCAACATGTGTCCCCTCTTCTTCATGTCTCTTCTACATCAACATGTGTCCCCTCTTCTTCATGTCTCTTCTACATCAACATGTGTCCCCTCTTCTTCATGTCTCTTCTACATCAACATGTGTCCCCTCTTCTTCATGTCTCTTCTACATCAACATGTGTCCCCTCTTCTTCATGTCTCTTCTACATCAACATGTGTCCCCTCTTCTTCATGTCTCTTCTACATCAACATGTGTCCCCTCTTCTTCATGTCTCTTCTACATCAACATGTGTCCCCTCTGTGTAAAGAGACTCTGAAAGTTTCAGGAACAAAGATTCTCTCTCTTTTTGTCCTGATCCATTTATATAAAAACCTGTCTGAAAATGAGCTGATCAGATTTTGGGCCACTTTATGATGTCATAAACGATGTGTTGTCTTGTGTAACCATTAGCCAATCACCAACCAAGGTAACCCCCCCCCTTATCACCTGAATCTCCTCCTAGAGCACTATTGTGTTCTTTGTAACCAAATCTCTCTCAGAGGGGCGTGGGGAGGGGCTCCTTATTTTCATCTAAAGTAACAGACAGAGAATCAGCACTTTTGAAACAGGGCTGAAACAGAGGGGATTATGGGTAATGCTGCAATGATCTGTTTGGTGTTTCAGAAGCCAATCAGAGACAGGTTCTGTATATATCTGAGACCTGTGATATATTGATGAAAAACAGTATAATAGGAGACCTTTAAATACCCCTCTCCATTGTGTTGCTATCTTCTTTCTGTCCTCTACAAACCAGGAAGTCCACCCTTAAACAAGAGGCTCATTCGCCTGGTGGAAATGTGGTCATTATGAGGTGTTAATAGTTGTTGATGTGCTGTTCTGACCAAAACCCTGGATGTTCTCCACCCTTTCTCGCAGGCGATCCGCTTGTCCTTGGAGCACTCCCTACCGGTAGAGCCCGACGAGGATTCAGCCGAGCCGATCAGCAAACTGAGGATCCGCACGCCCAGCGGAGAGTTCCTGGAGCGGCGCTTCCTGAGCAGCTGCAAG
>NW_022987792.1:1205140-1227640 GCF_902827165.1 Trematomus bernacchii | reverse complement strand
AGATTTGACATCTGGTGTGTTTTGTTTTTCTTGTCCCGCTATCATGAAGGAATGGTACTCACAGGAAGAGCTGCGGAGGGTTCTTTTTTAAGTAGTTTCACTCAAAGTTGTATAATATTCTCTCTACCCATAACACAAAGCCACATGATGAGAAGGGGCTTTTCAGTGAAATAGGACAGTGTTTCTCAAATGGGGGTCCTGCAGATTGTGTTTCTGAATAACATTTGTTAATATAATTATACAATATTAAGTTAAGGTATGTCGGACAAACCACATTTTATATTCAGTGTTCCTTTTTCAATGCAATCGTTCATTTCTGCAACAACCGTGGCATGAGGCTGTAATCTGAAATCACAGCGATTAGAAGCAAATCAATCCCTGTTTTTAACTTAATTACAGTGCAATTTATTAAGAAGATGCATATGAATGCAACATCAATGCTGTCTTGGTGTTATTGCTTGGTGATGTCAATGGTTAGCCAGGAATTAAGTGATGGATTCTCAACATGAAATGTAGCATTTAACAGTTTTTCCAGAGGTTATTTAGTCAATCAGATTAAGGAAGTCTTTGTGGTCCCAACCAGAAATGTTTCGCACAAGTCAGGGCCGAAAATAGGATTTTAAACGGGGTATTTAACCAAGAAAAGTTGTATAAACTAACATTGGAGATCTTATGTGTTATCTGGGAGTTTAATTATTTGGCAAATTCATAGATTCTGATTATCAAAGCATGGTGCATTTTAAGATTCTTAAAAATATGGGAAGAGTATTTTCTACATTTCCTAAAACACGTCCAGAGGGAATCTTTAGTGTTTAAAAGCCGAGTCGTACCCTGAGGAGATCCGCCCCCCTCCTCACTTTCATCCTTCTCCTTCCAGCTTTCCCTCCCTCCGTCTCCCTTTTCCCTCCTCTTTCCTTTCTTACTCCCTCCCCCCCCCCTCAATTATACTTTTGTTTTGCTCTCCAGCCTTTGTATCTTTCTCTGTGTGCCTTCTCAACTCCCCCATCCCTTTCTCTCGTAACAAAAAAAAAAACCCCACCCTTTTAAAAACATGTTTCAAGCATTCACACTTCTGTCTGTATTTTCTCGTATTTTCCTCGCTATGTCGTCTTCTCGTCTCTCCCATTCCTAGTTTTTTAGATTCCCCCTCTCCTTCCTCCCCCCCCACAACCCCCCCGCCTGGTTTGTTCAGTGCTTTTTTCCTCCTTTGAAGTGCCGCGTTGGGCTTTCTGTTCTTTCTGTTCACGCCCCGGCGCTACGTGCTGTCAGCGCTCCTGGCAGCAGATAATGATCCCCCACTGCTTTTGTAATTGGCCAAATAAACACTTGACAACACTGGTTTAAAACAGACAAGTTATTTGGTTTTAATTAACATAGTCGGGCCTGTAATGGCTTCATTAAAAATGCGTTATTTCAGCTGCACGTTTGATTATGTTGGAGTCGGACATCTTGAGGGCCTGTGTTTATTTTCCTTTTCTTTCTCGTCTGAGCGTCGCTCCTCTGTTATCAGTGAGTTTTATTCATAGGAATCAACAGTCATGGTATTTCTTTGAAACTTCCCGTTAAGTGCTATTATTTATTTTTTAACCGTTGAAATCTGCTGTTTTAAAATAAGCCAAATACACGATTATTTTATGCCATAGGAAATGAAAGACAAAATATCAAAGATTGCAGAGAAGCACCATCTGTCTTTTAATTGGTTCCAGTTTTAAAATTAGGCTTTTTAACGCTGAGCCTCCAGATATTTGATAATCCCTTTTGCTTTTGCTCAATTAATTTGTGTATTTTTTGACTGGAAAACGCTCAGATTAGTCATATTTTTAAACAACAGTCTGTCCCCAATTAAACTCAATGATTGATTTCATTTAACCACGGTTACATTAAGTCCAAGTGCTGAGTTGTGACTGTCTTGTATTTCACTTTGTTATCATTCCATTCAATTAAATATACTTTATTTAAAACATAATAGAATCAAAAATATATAAACAGTGAACATGTACATCTCAACAGTAGAAATATAATAACGTGTATTTTTAAGAGGCGTTTCACATTAGTTAAAAATATAATATGATACAAAATGAACATTAACAGTACATATTGTATACAAACAGTAGAAATATAAACACAATAAATATATGTATGTACGTAAGTGTGTATATACAATATGTCAAATATTGTAGTAGATTAGATATACTTTGTTTACAAGGCATTGATCACAAGTTAAAAAATAAACACAAACGGTAAATATATACATATCAACAGTAGAAATATAAATACATATATTTAATGCAAGATATGTATGTATGTATGTATATATGTACGTACATTTGTGTAGATTAGATTGGCATCAGTTAAAAACGTAAAAATGAACATTAATAACAGTACATATATACATATCAACAGTATGAATATAAATATGTATATGTAATAATAAAAATGTTTTTATGTACGTACATTTTAGTAGATTAGATATACTTTTTATTTGACAAGGTATTACTCATGAGATAAAAACACCATAGCTAAGACTAAACTGTAAATAATACATATCAACAGTAGTAACAGGAATCGAATAGGAAATAAATGTCAGTATACATGTATTTATGTATGCATGTACTTGGGTTTGTATTTACGTTTTGTATGCATGTATGTACGTTTAGTATGTATGCATGAGCACAGGAGGAGAGAAAATGGCTTAGGCAGAGCGGAGGAAAACAACAGCTTTGTTTGTTGACAGATGCCTCCATGCTTATGGTCTGTTAATTGGATAACAATGTAAACAATCACCGATGGCGCCCGTCTCCTGTGTCAGTGTGGCATCTTGTTTCCCTACTTTCCTTTTTCAGAGTCAGATGCTGCTCTGCCCCCGTCGGCTCTCCCTGGTGCACAAACTCATCCCAGAATTCACACACACACACACACACACACACACACACGCACGCTTATATGTAGACCACAGTACACACACACACACACACACACACACACACACACACACACACACACACACACACACACACACACACACACACACACACACACACACACACACACACACACACACACCTGCTCCACCCTCAAAGCCTCATTTACTCCTACCTGATGCTGTGGTGTCTCAACAGCCTGTCGGGTTCATTAGCATGGCAGCCATTTGCTCCCGAGGTGGGAAGAAAAAGGAACGCAGCATCCCTGTTTCCCCGCCGGTGGGATGGAATATGTTTGCAGCAAACACACACTCCTCATAAAGACACACACACACACACCATTTCAGCTCTCTTCGTGGCATCTTGCCGCCCCGCTGTGCTGCGAGGCGGCTGACGAGGCGACGTGTCGCTCCCTCCCTGGGACCCCGCTGAAAAGTCAAGAGTCTAAATGACACGTTGAAATGAGGACAAGGAGATGAAAGACACGGAGTCAAAGAGCGCCGACGTGCACATGGGGTGACATTTCCAAACACCCATGGGAGATGGAGGGGTTGTCTGGTGCTGATACGTCCTCCTCACCTTCGCCTAATTTACTTGCCTTTCTGTTTTCACCCTTTTCTCACCCTTTTTCCCTCGAACACCATTTTTAACTCTGTAGATGTTATGATCATTTTGAGTGTTTTATCATATCAATGCTTTTGTTCTCAAATAACAGTTTGTATAGTAGCGAACATACGGTCATCTTTCGCAAAGGAGGTATAATGTTGATATGATTGTTTGTTTGTGGTTCAAAATATCAGCATAATTACAAAAAACTATGAAACTTAGTGGAAATGGATCTGCATCACGGAGACAGTAAACATTTAAAAACAGTTTTTTAGAGACATAAGGTGATCTAACTCTTACCCTGCTGCATTAAAGTGGTTTGGAAATATGCGTTTCCCACTGTTAAAATATTAGAGAACATCCCCTCAAGTCGTAACAACTAGGAAACGGCTTTTAATTATTGTATAAGTGCTCTTGGCTAAATAATACAATACTACCCTTTAAAGGGCCCATGTCATGCTTTTCCGGTTATCACCCGTCCCCTTGTGTGTTATGAAGGTTTTTCTGCATGCAAACGGTCTGCAAAGTCACAAACCCTCAAAGTACACCCTGTAGCGAGTAAAACTCTAACACAGAAAAGACCTGTCTATGCTGCCCCAGAACGCCTCCTTGGACATTTCTCTTTTTCCATTGTTGACTTCTTAGGTATAGTGGCGTATTTCGGGTATAGTGACGTAACGTAACGGCTCTGCGGATTGGTTCTTTTGGACCAATCTGTGGAGCCTTTACGTTTGGACCAATCCGCGGACTTCCTCACACACACTCGGCGGGACGTTGCGAGGCTCGCTGCTGCGAGGAGCGGGACACTGTGAGCTGGCTCACTGGTGTGGGGTCGGCGAGACACCGCGGAACTCTGCCTGGGCACACACACAAACTCCCAGCCAGGCTGCGGGTGTGTGTGTGTGTTTGGGGCTGGGTTTCGCTGTGTCGCTGAGACTGGGCTCACAGAGAGGAGAGGGGGGGGGGGGGGGGGGGGGCAGGAGCTCCAACAAGCCGTTTAGGACAGAGAGTGAATACACATACTATACAGAGATGCTGTATGAGAAACCAATGTGAGTTTGGAAAATTGCACAATATGCATTTATTCTAGTAGACCTCAACAATGGAATTATGATCAGTAGAAATGGCCGTGACATGGGACCTTTAAAATACTACACAACTTCTTTGTAGCATCCGCCTTGTTTCCACATTAAGACTTGAAGCTCGTGAGCACACCATGAGCAAGTGAACGTCTACGCTCTCTATTTCTAGTCAGAGATGTTTGAGTACAGACAAGAGTAGGTTCAAGGTTCAAGGTTCAAGGTTCTTTATTGTCAATCTGACATAGCTACAGAGTAATTATGCAGTTGAAAATCTTATGTCACAGGCTTCTCCAACAATGCAACATAATAACATAACATAATAACAATAAGAGCAAGAGCAATACAAAAATAATAATAGTTATAAAAATGAAATAAAGTTATGGAATAGTGCAGTATGAGTCTATATACAAGTTATTGGAATGATATATATATATTAGTAGGGCTGCATCTACATTTAATCAAATATGTGTTAAAATACCATTTGTATTGAAGTATTGAGGAGCTGGTGTACAAATGGTATTGTACAGACTTGTTTGGTGCAGATCCTCTTCAGAATGTCACACATTTCAACATGTGTTTCAATGATAATGAGGGTTCCTCATCAATTCCTCCTTGACGTTAATTGCCATATCAGTCAAAAACAATCGCATTTAGTTATTTCTCCAAATGGTGCGTCCCCGATTTCTTTAAATCTTCTTTAGGAGTCAGCAAAGATGAGTTAGATTTGTGTTGGATTTCTGCATAGAGCTGGATTTGTTATTTTATGTTCAGATTAGATATCCCTCTTCACATTTTTCTTCAGGGTTCCCGCTGATCCTTAATAAGTCTTAAGAGTTATTTAATCTACAAATATCGACTTAATTAATTCAACAAGTCATATGCACATGAGCTACAGTGTGTAATGTGTTAAAATTAGGGCTGTCAGTCGATTAAAATATTTAATCGCGATTAATCGCATGATTGTCCATAGTTAATCGCGATTAATCGCAAATTAATCGCACATTTTTTATCTGTTCTAAATGTACCTTAGAGGGATATTTTTCAAGTTTTTAATACTCTTATCAACATATGAGTGGACAAATATGCTTTATATGTTTGTTTATTATCATTTGAACAATGACAAATATTCTCATGAATATTAAACACAACAACCTGAACAATTACAAATATTCGCCTCAATTCAACCTGGAACCTCTCTCATACAATAATACTGTGTGTGTGTGTGTGTGTGTGTGTGTTGTGTGTGTGTGTGTGTGTGTGTGTGTGTGGTGTGTGTGTGTGTGTGTGTGTGTGTGTTGTGTGTGTGTGTGTGTGTGTGTGTGTGTGTGTGTGTGTGGTGTGTGTGTGTGTGTGTGTGTGTGTGTGTGTGTGTGTGTGTGTGTGTGTGTGTGTGTGTGTGTGTGTGTGTGTGTGTGTGTGTGTGTGTGTGTGTGTGTGTGTGTGTGTGTGTGTGTGTGTGTGTGTGTGTGTGTGTGTGTGTGTGTGTGTGTGTGTGTGTGTGTGTTCCAACGGGAGCTGCCTGGACGCTGCAATCATGTTGCGCGTACTATCCGTGCTGAGTGTGCTGACTTTTCGTACAATGTCCCACTGTCTGGCTGCCTGCATAAAGTCAAGTGCTCGGCGCAGTTGTCGGCGAAATGTCATTGAAACAGCTCCTTATATCCGTTAGCGCAGCTAGCTAGCACCAGATGCTAACAACAACAACAACAACAACAACACGTAAGGTGTGCCTCGCTCGCGCCACACATACACTCCCTCCCTCCCGGTCCTCCCGATGGCCAGTCCGGGCCTGCCGTGAGCGTGGAAGTGTGGTCTGCCACAAGCGGGCAGCAGGAGCGGGGCTGTCAGCAGCATCAGCTTGTAGATGGTATTTTACACTCGATGCGCTCTGAAACTACGGCGGCCGAGGACAAAAAATACACATGCGTTAATCGCGTTAAAATAATTAGTGGCGTTAATTTTTTTTTGCGTTAACGCGTTATTAAAATATCTTAAACCATTCTTTAAAAACCTTTAAAACCACATAAAAAAGAAAAATATATATAAATGTTTCTACCTGAAATCCCCAAACTATCTGTGAAATCTTTAAAACACGAAAGAACATTTGGAAAAGTTGGTCTTAAATGTCATTCTGAGTGGCATTTAAAAGTTAAAAAACCTCTTATATCTAAGTAGTCACCCTGTTTGCCACCAACAGACCTTTTTCTTGTACTTCTCTTAGTAATGCTTTAATATTCTCACTCACACGCCACCTGGATTTGCACTTCGAACACTGAATTGTTACGACACTTAAAAAGACCAGTAGGACATTTTGTCTGCAGGATTTGACTGTCGGTGAAGTTGTGGTTGATCTCCTGATCACATCTCATCCCCTACAATAGTCCGATCTCTCCACTTGTTGTGAGGTCGACCTTTAGCACCCCCCCCCCCCCCCCCCCCCCCGACCTTCAGGTACAGGCAGCGGGTTAATTATCGCGCTGTGAGGTTAGAATAGGAGCCTAATCAGAGGGCTGCAGTCATCAGATAAGCCCTGAACACATCTCGGTGTCACAGCACCTCGCCCCTTCAGCCCAGGTGTTAGATTGGCCCGCTGTAACACAACCCCTCCAGTGATTAGCTCACATAAGCTAAGAGAAAAACACAGGTCATCCTGCAGTAACTCCATCAGCTCCGAGGTGGGTGGCGCTGCATTATTCCTCCGCTTTTACACAATGGCTGTCATGCAGCGCAGGTCAATGTTTCTCTGCTCGACACCATCAGATACCTTCCTGTTTGACCTTTGGCACGGCCGAAATGAGTCATTATTAGCCAGCAAAAACACACCTCTCAATCTCCACACACACACACACACACACACACACACACACACACACACACACACACACACAGAGCATTTCTCATAAACCAAACTTGACCAAAACTCCTTAATGCTCAAATTTAAAAGATTTGAAGGACTTTTTTACTGACTTATTTAGCGGAAAAGACAAGATACACACACACACACACACACAGTCTCTCTGTCCTGTAGCCTTCATCAGTTTGTTCTGGATTGGAGCCCTCTCTTTAAGAAAACAAACGCGACGGCCCTCTCAGGGAAACGAGGCTCTTGCTGCTCAGATTACTGCCCAGACTTTTTTTAAACATGGTGTTAGAATAATACACACTCTCTTACAAACACACAGAGTGAACTCAGCAGTAACACTGTTCTCCAGTCAGTGCATATATGAAGAGACGATCACTGATGTAGAATGACTCAGGCCTTGTCCAAACTAATACAGAGTTAAACTGGAGATTTGAAAACCTACTTAACGGTGTGGTATTACCCTGCAGAGTGTAACGGTGGGTTTTGTTGTGTTTCTATCTATTTTGCTGAGCATTTTTGTTCAATTCTCTTATGGTTTTCGGAAAAAGCAGCTCAGTGTGGAAGGCCAGAACATGTGAGGCGTTAAGTAACGAGAAAACAGTGGATGGATTAGTCCATTGAGTGGAAAGTACCGTCAAATTAAATTAGTGTTTTTCTTGTTTTTAAACTGCCACACTCGTTCTGTCTCCTCAAATGTGTGTATTTTAAATTGTTGTAAAAGTTATACAATGATTTCAAAGATGACTTTACATAAATGAATGAAATTAGTTTCTCTTGTTTTCTGACATTGTTTTGATTGAATGATTCATCTAATTGAAAGAATTAGATTTCAGATTCTTAATTATTTTTTATTATTTTTGCAACTTTTTTCCCCTCTATTATTTAGTTTCATAATTATTTTAGTATTATTATTTATTTATTGTGTTATTTTGTTTCATAATTATTATTATTTATTTATTGTATTTAATACTATTTTTTAATCTTATTTCTACCTAACTTTTGGATTCTTTTATTGTATTTATTTTCTTTCTTATTTGACCTTCTTAGAATCATGTATGTAATGTATCAAGTACACATGCTGCTAACATGCTAACACCTCTGACTTTGTTTCTGTCATTTGCCAAATTAGTTTCTTCGCACTTAGAGACTTCAAATCTTTATTATTATTATTATCATAACAAGTAATATGTGTTGGTCCCTCCTCAGATCACTCAGCTGGACCCTGGTGCAGACCTGCTGGAGGCCAAGCTGTTCCCCCAGGAGACGCTCTTCCTGGAGGCTAAAGAGTAGCAGCGAGTCCTCAGAGCGCTGAGAGGACCGACTGATGAACTGACTGACTGACACACACTAGTCACCGAGCATGGGCCCCACCAGTCCGGGCCTACACACACACACACACACACACGCACACACACACACACACACACACACACACACACACACACCAACACACCAACACACACACACACACACACACACACACACACAAACAATCCTCTCAGACGTACATAAGTGCAAGTAAGCTTCTCTGCCCTCGGCCTGGTCGTGGCACCTGAACGCCTCGTGTTGCACAGAGGAGCAAAGACAGTATCACAAGCACACAGCCAAACATTCACCTCCCCAAAATCTCTCTCTCTCTCTCTCCATCTCTCTCTCTCCATCTCTCTCTCCATCTCTCACTCTCTCTCTCTTTCACTCTCTCTCTCTCCATCTCTCTCTCTCCTTCACTCTCACTCTCTCTCTCTCTCTCTCTCTCTCTCTCTCTCTCTCTCTCTCTCTCTCTCTCTCTCTCTCTCTCTCTCTCTCTCTCCTCTCACACCTCTCGCACTCATCACGACTTCACGTTCCTAACTGCTGAGTCATGGTTTCCTCTCACAACACAGTACGATAACAGTATTGAGAGACTGAGAATCTTTGTCTGTCACGGGACAAACAAAAAAAACAAAATAAAAAAAACCATTGAACTTGTTCCCCTTGTTCCACATCAGACACACCGAGGCTGCTTTTTTAGAACATGTTTTTCTTTTTGTGTTTGGATTCTAAAAAAATGAATAAAATGGCGAGAAGTGATGTTGCCGGGCAGATTGCATCTCCACCTGTATCTCCTCCCTTAACCTTTCCCAAAATTAAATCCCCCCCCAAAATTAAATCCCCCCCCCCCTCTCCCCGGTTTGACATCCACCGCCCCACAGGCCAATGGATTGATCAGTTTTTTTTTCTTTCTCTTGATCCTTTTTAAGTTTGATGCTGTATTAGTTTTAGTTTGATATACATTATATAAAATATATGAATATGAACATCAATTCGTCTCGAGCATAAATCTTTTGACAACAGATTGTGACACACACACACCTGTTCTTTCTTTGCCTGTTCAAATTGTTCAGAGGTGGAAGAAGTACTCAGATCTTGTACTTGAGTAAAAGTAGAAGTACTCAGATCTTGTACTTGAGTAAAAGTAGAAGTACTCAGATCTTGTACTTGAGTAAAAGTAGAAGTACTGAGATCTTGTAATTGAGTAGAAGTACTGAGATCTTGTACTTGAGTAAAAGTAGAAGTACTCAGATCTTGTACTTCAGTAAAAGTAGAAGTACTCAGATCTTGTACTTGAGTAAAAGTAGAAGTACTCAGATATTGTACTTGAGTACAAGTACAAGTACTCAGATCTTGTACTTGAGTAAAAGTAGAAGTACTCAGATCTTGTACTTCAGTAAAAGTACAAGTACTCAGATCTTGTACTTGAGTAAAAGTAGAAGTACTCAGATCTTGTACTTCAGTAAAAGTAGAAGTACTCAGATCTTGTACTTGAGTACAAGTAGAAGTACTCAGATCTTGTACTTGAGTAAAAGTAGAAGTACTTAGATCTTGTACTTCAGTAAAAGTATAAGTACTCAGATCTTGTACTTCAGTAAAAGTAGAAGTACTCAGATCTTGTACTTGAGTACAAGTATAAGTACTCAGATGTTGTACTTGAGTAAAAGTAGAAGTTCTCAGATCTTGTACTTGAGTAAAAGTATAAGTACTCAGGTCTTGTACTTGAGTAAAAGTAGAAGTACCAGAGTGTAGGAATACTCTGTTACAGTAAAAGTCATGCATTCAAAATGTTCCTGAAGTAAAAGTAGAAAAGTATTATCATCAAAATATAGTGAAAGTAGCGACAGTAAAAGTAGTCATTGTGCAGATTGGTCCATTTCAGAATAATATATATATATGTTTTATAATGATTGATCATGAAAGTGTTCTCAAAGCTGGTAAAGGTGCAGCTAGTTTGAATGACTTTGTATACTGCAGGGTAGCTTGTGGATTTACTCCAGGTGGAACTAAAGTCTGATTTAACACTTGGTTATATTTCACATCATTCATCCAGATCTGTGAAGTAACTAAAGGTATTAAATACATGTAGTGGAGTAGAAGTACACCATTTACCTCTGAACTGTAGTGGAGTAGAAGTACAAAGGAGCATAAAATGAAAATTGTACTTAAGTTCAGTACTTGAGTAAATGTACTTTGTTACTTCCCATCTCTGGTTATAACGATTTTAAAATGTATTTTCTTCTCGAGTAATGCACTGCTTTTTAATGGAGGGCATATACAATCTTTAGTATAGGGGGTCCAGATTAGATGGAAGATCACCTGGTGTTACATCAAACTTGTAAATCAATATCTTTTGGACATTCCTCTGCCAGGTGTCGGGGATGAACGCAGTGGTTTTTACTTTTCATCAAATCTGAGGTTTTTTGATTAGTAACAAGATCTTTCTCCACACACTTTGAGAGTCTTTTGCTTTAAAGTCTGACTCAGTAAATCATGAAGGCAGCTCTTTGACGCGGCTCAGGATATTGATGTGCGCCGGTCTTAATGATGTTGAACCTCTGAGCTGTTTGATCTAAGTTAGATAACAATCAAATGTCATTTCCGCCCAGGTCCTCCATTTTAAGATGAGATATGCCTCCTCACATCTATGGCTGCATCTCACTTCGGTTAAATGGATTCCTTGCGTCCCTCACTTGCGTTGTTTCCCTGCGACTAGTCCCTCCCACCAGGGAAGCATGGAGAGACGCAAGGAAACCACGAGAAGCAGGGAAATGAGTTTTAAGAGCAATGGGACGTCGTTTCCTCCGGAGCGTCACGTGAAGCGACGTCCGTTTGTGATGACGCCGCTCAGCTGATCGTCTGACAGCAGCCAGATCAGTGCATGCTCTGCATCGTCCAATCAGTGAGCGATACACAGTAAGGGGGCGGGGCGAGTGTCTTGAGGATTTCACCGGAGGATGGTCTGGTAGTTCCTCGGTCCTCCAGCAAAAATAAGGCCACTGGGACGCTACTCAAGATGGCGCAGAGAAATTAACTTCCGGTGATACCGAGCCGAGCGAGGAAATGAAAAATAACCGAAGTGAGACGCACCCTTTGTTCAGGGTCCCTGGGGATATTTGAACATTTTTTAAATCCCTAGGGAATGAATACATTGATCCAAAGATGCCTTTACTGGTATTTGCATGTAAACATCTCAAAATAGTTAAGGTAACATCTTCAAAAAGGAAAAACAAACACCTCTTACAGATCTGGATGGTGGGAAATTGCTTGTAAACTTGACCTTGAATTAAATGTGTAGTGGCATTTCAAAGTCTTGTGAATTAATCTATCTGATGTCCTCAATCAGTCTTTCAAATGTTTAGATGAACTTAACACTAAGAAAGGGGAAAAGGGATTTGCTGATGTTGAATTTTTAAATCACTATAAAGTTGGTTACAACTTTGGGAAAATATAATATTTAACCAAAAGCATCTCGCATATACAAATGGCGGAAAATAGCAAGTAGTATTGGTGTCATATTTAATTTTTAGTGGCATTAAAAAAGCCTTAAAAATCTAACTTGCCTAAGCATGAATCATAATCGAAACTGCCTCCATTTTAGAATACAATAAAAAAGATAGTACAATTAAAAGGAATCCAAATAAATATATAGACAGAAGAAGTCAAATGTCCAATAAAAGATAGAAACATGTAATTGTATGTATTTGTTTAATCCACACATGGCAGTTATTTAAAACAAAACATGTGCACTTATACTGGTTGATTGTTTGTATAGCGCACGGTGGAAAGGAGCAGGGAGAAGAACATCTTAGTTTACCTGCCCCTTCTTCAAAAGAATAACAACACAAACAAATGAAATAACCATGAAAAAGTAAAATAAAAGCCACATTCTTTCAGTCGCAGTTGCTTACAAATACTGAAACATAAAACCAGTAATAAAACATGTAAAAAATGTAAATAAAAACCCTGTAGGATCCCGTTTTTGGTTCCCCTCTGTAGACCTTTTGTATGTTTAAATATTCCCACGTGACTCCTGGTGATGTCAGCAGCTCATTTCCTGCCTTCAGTGAGGAGAGATCACACCGGCTCACGCTCCATCTGTCACACAGAGGCAAAGTTTAGTGAGTGGCAAAAACAGAATACTTTAGACTGAGGAAGAAACTCAAAATAAAATCCTGAATTATTGAAAACGTGTGCTGTCGCAAATCCATTTACTTTAATAAAGATGTAAAAGGAAGTTAGAGCTGATAATAATAGCATTTTCCAGATGCTCAAAGCGCTTTACAAATACACATTACACACATATAACGGTCATGTACTGTGGACAATACCCACAGGAGCAAACTCAGGTGAAGTGTCTTGCCCAAGGACACAACGGCTTTACAGACGCGGGTTTCGAACTGGTGTTCCCCAACACTGCGCCACCCGACCATCTTCACACCTCGAAGTCATCAAGGCGCTTTACAAGTACACATTACACACATATCATACATGTACTGTGGACAGTAACCACAGGAGCAAATTCGGGTGAAGTGTCTTGCCCAAGGACACAACGGCCTGACGCAGTGGCGGCGGGGACGGGTTTCGAACTGGAGTTCCCCAACGCCACCCTTGATCTGATGACCAACGCACAGCCCACTGCGCCACTCCGATCATTCGTGAGACTGGAGGACGTTTTTAGAATTAAGAATATCGATAAGTCAGAAAAAAAAACTACAGAGGCTTTAAATAGACGTGCACATGTTCCATATTTAGCCGCCAATTAACCAACTTTTTCCCGGAAACATTTAGAGTTGAATTGCTTGCAAGAGTCAAGGTCGTACTGCTGGTAGAAGAGACTTTATTTGACCTCTGTGTCTTCAGGGGAACAATGTAAGACCCTCTTAAGTCCCTGCATCGTTTAAATCTTCTTTATGAACTGTCTTAAAGAGAGTCTTAAATGAGGATGCTGTTCAAGCTGTTTTTGAGTTTCAAATGAGACTTCTGCTAGCTTCACTTTAATCCTTCTGGGGTGAAATAGACAATTATCTCGTGAACTTCTCTGTGAAACCTGCCATCAAATTCTACGGTGTTTTGATTTTGGAAAGTAGGAGTCTTAAGGTGTTTTTAAAGGTCGTTCTTTACCACGTTTAGTTGTCTGTGGTAATTCAAATTGTACTTGACTGAGGCTACTTGTGTAAGTGCATCAGACAAGTATCCTGGAGTGTGTCAGAGTGTGTGTTCGAGTGTGTTTGAGTGTGTTTGAGTGTGTGTGAGTGTTCGTGTTGTTTCTCACGCGAGGAATGAGTCGTCCTGATGCTCAGCCAGATGCTCTTCCCTGGGTTTGACCAGACAGGAAAAGCTCCTCCAGGCACAGAAAGACAGAAACACTGCAGGACAAATTCTCATGATCTTCTGTTGCTCTCTTTCTCTGGTGATTAAAAGTATTTTACTTGTAAGGTTGAACCATTATTGTGACACAAAGTATGTCAAAAGATGTGTGACAAAATATCCTAACTGTGTACTATTGCTATTTGTTCCTAGAAGTGATTAAGTGGAGCAACATTTGGCAAAAAAAAACAGTTTCATGTGACTCAAACATGAAAAAGGTCTTGAAGCTTTGCAAAAACTTACTGTAAATCGAGGAACACAGTACAAGTACGCAAAATGCATATTTTTATGAATGCATTTATTTATCTTTGACATCTTGAAATGTATGTATGGAGGCACATTTTGCAGCCTTTTCTGAGAACTCCTTACTCCATAGATGTGGTCTTGATTTCACCTGGCTGTGGGAATGATCGAGGAATCAAACAGCATCGACACATGAAGACAGGTAACATATTCCGATATTCTTTTAGCTAAGAAAAAAGAGGTCACCTGGTTAATATATTCCTGACATTTACAGTCACTTTCATCCAAAGCGACTTACATATAATACTGTAGACGTGCCTACAGGAGTAGTTTGGGGTTGAGTATCTTTCCCAAGGACACTTTGACATCTAGTCTGCAGGCTCTGGGGATCGAACCACTGTCCCTCCGACTAACTGATGTGCATTAACCCTCTAAGCCACTTATCTCCCTCCTTAAACTCAGAGTAAAAGACTTTAGTTGGTAGTTCAAGCAAGTGTTTCTGAATGTTTCTCCATCTCAACTTGGCTATTTCTAACTGGAAAAAAGCCTGCGATGTATATTTTTGTTATAAGTGAACAGTTTAAAAGTTACTAAGACAGGATGTATTGACATTTTTGATCAGCATCTTGTCTTTCCCACAAAATAAGTCAGTAAAATAGTCCTTAAAATCTATCAAATCTGCAAATCTGAGCAGTAAGGTGTGTGTGTGTGCGTGTGTGTGTGCGTGTGTGTGTGTGTGTGTGTGTGTGTGTGTGTGTGTGTGTGTGTGTGTGTGTGTGTGTGTGTGTGTGTGTGTGTGTTGTGTGTGTGTGTGTGTGTGTGTGTGTGTGTGTGTGTGTGTGTGACACCTGCAGCTGGGGGCGAGGGCGGGACTCAGTGACAGACAGGTGCTCGTCTGTCTGTCAGAGTGTGTGTTGCTCGGGGAAGGAGCACATTCTGCCGCTCCTCTGGACTGTGAGAGTTCAGTTTGTATCACGCAGCTTTCTGCTCCAGGTGACGCTGATACGCTCCGAAACGCCACTGAGTCATTATGGTATTCCTCCCTCATACCTGCGCTCACTTGTCATCAGTTATTTTTTGTTTAACTGTGGAAAGGTCCTCAGGTTTATGACTGTGTTTGGGGAGGAAGGGACAGTACGTTGTGAAACAGGGTTCATTCGATATATTGCATCATTTAACACGGGAGAAATTGTAATTGATTTTTTGGATAGATTAGAATATGTGGGCCTCATATTGTGAAGCACGACTTCAAGTAAGTCCTTTATTAAAAGGGCCATAATATACTCATTTCCAGGTTCATACTGTATCAGTATGTAGTGTCTCTACTTTAAAGAGTCCTCTCCTGCTGATGTTCAGGTGTATATCAGTATGTAGTGTCTCTACTTTAAAGAGTCCTCTCCTGCTGATGTCCAGGTGTGTATCAGTATGTAGTGTCTCTACTTTAAAGAGTCCTCTCCTGCTGATGTTCAGGTGTGTATCAGTATGTAGTGTCTCTACTTTAAAGAGTCCTCTCCTGCTGATGTTCAGGTGTATATCAGTATGTAGTGTCTCTACTTTAAAGAGTCCTCTCCTGCTGATGTTCAGGTGTATATCAGTATGTAGTGTCTCTACTTTAAAGAGTCCTCTCCTGCTGATGTTCAGAGTGTATATCAGTAATGTAGTGTCTCTACTTTAAAGAGTCCTCTCCTGCTGATGTTCAGGTGTATATCAGTATGTAGTGTCTCTACTTTAAAGAGTCCTCTCCTGCTGATGTTCAGGTGTATATCAGTATGTAGTGTCTCTACTTTAAAGAGTCCTCTCCTGCTGATGTTCAGGTGTATATCAGTATGTAGTGTCTCTACTTTAAAGAGTCCTCTCCTGCTGATGTTCAGGTGTATATCAGTATGTAGTGTCTCTACTTTAAAGAGTCCTCTCATGCTGATGTTCAGGTGTATATCAGTATGTAGTGTCTCTACTTTAAAGAGTCCTCTCCTGCTGATGTTCAGGTGTATATCAGTATGTAGTGTCTCTACTTTAAAGAGTCCTCTCCTGCTGATGTTTCAGGTGTATATCAGTATGTAGTGTATCTACTTTTAAAGAGCCCTCTCCTGCTGATGTTCAGGTGTATATCAGTATGTAGTGGTCTCTACTTTAAAGAGTCCTCTCCTGCTGATGTTCAGGTGTATATCAGTATGTAGTTGTCTCTACTTTAAAGAGTCCTCTCCTGCTGATGTTCAGGTGTATATCAGTATGTTAGTGTCTCTACTTTAAAGAGTCCTCTCCTGCTGATGTTCAGGTGTATATCAGTATGTAGTGTTCTCTACTTTAAAGAGTCCTCCTCCTGCTGATGTTCAGGTGTATATCAGTATGTAGTGTCTCTACTTTAAAGAGTCCTCTCCTGCTGATGTTCAGGTGTATATCAGTATGTAGTGTCTCTACTTTAAGAGTCCTCTCCTGCTGATGTTCAGGTGTATATCAGTATGTAGTGTCTCTACTTTAAAAGAGTCCTCTCCTGCTGATGTTCAGGTGTATATCAGTATGTAGTGTCTCTAACTTTTAAAGAGTCCTCTCCTGCTGATGTTCAGGTGTATATCAGTATGTAGTGTCTCTACTTTACAAGAGTCCTCTCTGCTGATGTTCAGGTGTATATCAGTATGTAGTGTCTCTACTTTAAAGAGTCCTCTCCTGCCTGATGTTCATGGTGTATATCAGTATGTAGTTGTCTCTACTTTAAAGAGTCCTCTCCTGCTGATGTTCAGGTGTATATCAGTATGTAGTGTCTCTACTTTAAAGAGTCCTCTCCTGCTGATGTTCAGGTGTATATCAGTATGTAGTGTCTCTACTTTAAAGAGTCCTCTCCTGCTGATGTTCAGGTGTATATCAGTATGTAGTGTCTCTACTTTAAAGAGTCCTCTCCTGCTGATGTTCAGGTGTATATCAGTATGTAGTGTCTCTACTTTAAAGAGTCCCTTTCCTGCTGATGTTCTGGTGTATATCAGTATGTAGTGTCTCTACTTTAAAGAGTCCTCTCCTGCTGATGCTTCAGGTGTATATCAGTATGTAGTGTCTCTACTTTAAAGAGTCCTCTCCTGCTGATGTTCAGGTGTATATCAGTATGTAGTGTCTCTACTTTAAAGAGTCCTCTCCTGCTGATGTTCAGGTGTATATCAGTATGTAGTGTCTCTACTTTAAAGAGTCCCTCTCCTGCTGATGTTCAGGTGTATATCAGTATGTAGTGTCTCTACTTTAAAGAGTCCTCTCCTGCTGATGTTCAGGTGTATATCAGTATGTAGTGTCTCTACTTTAAAGAGTCCTCTCCTGCTGATGTTCAGGTGTATATCAGTATGTAGTGTCGTCTACTTTAAAGAGTCCCTCTTCCTGCTGATGTTCAGGTGTATTCAGTATGTAGTGTCTCTACTTTAAAGAGTCCTCTCCTGCTGATGTTCAGGTGTATATCAGTATGTAGTGTCTCTACTTTAAAGAGTCCTCTCCTGCTGATGTTCAGGTGTATATGCAGTATGTAGTGTCTCTACTTTAAAGAGTCCTCTCCTGCTGATGTTCAGGTGTATATCAGTATGTATGTAGTGTCTCTACTTTAAAGAGTCCTCTCTGCTGATGTTCAGGTGTATATCAGTATGTACTGTAGTGTCTCTACTTAAAGAGTCCTCTCTGCTATGTTCAGGTGTATACAGTATGTAGTGTCTCTACTTTAAAGAGTCCTCTCCTGCTGATGTTCAGGTGTATATCAGTATGTAGTGTCTCTACTTTAAAGAGTCCTCTCCTGCTGATGTTCAGGTGTATATCAGTATGTAGTGTCCTCTACTTTAAAAGAGTCCTCTCCTGCTGATGTTCAGGTGTATATCAGTATGTAGTGTCTCTCACTTTAAAGATCCCTCATCCTGCTGATGTTCAGGGTTATATCAGTAATGTAGTTGCCTCTACTTTAAAAGAGTCCTCTCCTCCTGCTGATGTTCAGGTGTATATCAGTATGTAGTGTCCTCTACTTTAAAGAGGGGCCTCTCCTGCTGATGTTCAGGTGTAATATCAGTATGTAGTGTCTCTACTTTAAAGAGTCCTCTCCTGCTGATGTTCAGGTGTATATCAGTATGTAGTGTCTCTACCTTTAAAGAGTCCTCTCCTGCTGATGTTCAGGGGAGGTTATATCAGTATGTAAGTGGTCCTTCTCACTTAAAGAGTCCTTTCCTGCTGATGTTCAGAGGGTATATCAGTATGTAGTGTCTCTTACTTAAAGAGTCCTCTCCTGCTGATGCTCAGGTGTATATCAGTATGGTAGTGTCTCTACTTGAAAGAGTCCTCCTTCCTGCTAGAGGTTTCAGGTGTATATCAGTATGTAGTGTCTCTACTTTAAAGAGTCCTCTCCTGCTGATGTTCAGGTGTAATTCAGTATGTAGTGTCTCTACTTTAAAGAGTCCTCTCCTGCTGATGTTTCAGGGTGTATATCGTATGTAGTGTCTCTACTTTAAAGAGTCTCCCTCCTGCTGATGTTCAGGTGTATATCAGTATGTAGTGTTCTCTACTTTAAAGAGTCCTCTCCTGCTGATGTTCAGGTGTATATCAGTATGTAGTGTCTCTACTTTAAAGAGTCCTTCTGCTGATGTTCAGGTGTATATCAGTATGTAGTGTCTCTACTTTAAAGAGTCCTCTCCTGCTGATGTTCAGGTGTATATCAGTATGTAGTGTCTCTACTTTATAAGAGTCCTCTCCTGCGATGTTCAGGTGTATATCAGTATGTACTGTAGTGTCTCTACTTTAAAGAGTCCTCTCCTGCTGATGTTCAGGTGTATATCAGATGTACTGTAAGTGTCTCTACTGTTAAAGAGTCCTCTCCTGCTATGTTCAGGTGTATATCAGTATGTAGTGTCTCTACTTTAATCCTCTCCTGCTGATGTTCAGGTGTATATCAGTATGTAGTGTCTCTACTTTAAAGAGTCCTCTCCTGCTGATGTTCAGGTGTATATCAGTATGTAGTGTCTCTACTTTAAAGAGTCCTCTCCTGCTGATGTTCAGGTGTATATCAGTATGTAGTGTCTCTACTTTAAAGAGTCCTCTCCTGCTGATGTTCAGGGTTATATCAGTATGTGTCTCTACTTTAAAGAGTCCTCTCCTGCTGATGTTCAGGTGTATATCAGTATGTAGTGTCTCTACTTTAAAGAGTCCTCTCCTGCTGATGTTCAGGTGTATATCAGTATGTAGTGTCTCTACTTTAAAGAGTCCTCTCCTGCTGATGTTCAGGTGTATATCAGTATGTAGTGTCTCTACTTTAAAGAGTCCTCTCCTGCTGATGTTCAGGTGTATCACAGGAATTTTAGCCTTTGCGGACCATTTACATGCACAAAAACAAAAATTAATATAAAACTATTTGCACTTTTATAATTAAATGGACTCTTCAAAATGAATGCCATATTTTCCTTCAAAAAGTATGTGTAATTTCCATTCACATAGTAAAACATTTGAACTCTTTATAACAATATATGCGCTTCTTACGGCCCGTCCACACGGCGGCGTGCGTTCAAGCTTCAACGCTTCACCCCATTCACTTTGAATGGGGTGACGTCACGCTTCGCCGAACAGCATTGTGGGAGCGTTGCTACGCATTGCTACGCATTGCTACGCGTTGCTACGCGTTGCTACGCATTGCTACGCGTTGCTCGCTTCAAAAGTTGAGCAATGTTCTACTTTTGAAGCTTCGACGGAAGCGTCAGCCAATCAAATCATATGCCAGTACAAGCTCTAGCCAATCAAACCGCGTGCCCTTGTGTCCGGGGCGGGAGATTCATGTGATTGGTTGTTGTTAGAGTTTCAGACACGCCCACCGGCAAGCTTCAACGCACGCCGCCGTGTGGACGCTGCGTTATAGTGAAGCACTTTTTAAAGTACATTTTTAATTGCAAGGACTCTTCCATGAAGCCATATGTTTGCAAGTTTTAGGAGTTCAAACTGAGTGAAAGACCCTTTCAAATGTTCTCACTCTTGCACGAATTAGCTTTATAACCACTCGCTTATTTAAAATCTAAATTTGAACAAACAACTAAACGTGTCTGCTTTATAAAGGACAAGGCAACCCTATATTTTTCTTGTTTTTTCTGACATGCTCAAACTTTGTATGGACGTCTTAATCATTGCTCTCTAGGCATGTGCCCCTCAGACGTGACCCTCAGGATGAGAAAGTGTCTGTGTGTAATGAGATTACTCTGCCTCCTCCTCTGGTTCAACATCAGCTCTCTGTCCTGATGCCCCGGCCACAAAAGAGGAAGCGTCCGTGATGTTTAACCAGATCCTCAGGGGTCAGGAATGCAGCCCACTGGCGAGGGAACAGAATGCCTGCAGCAGAGATCTCCCCTCCCTCCTTTTGAAGTGAGGGAGGGGAGATCTCTCAGCATCTCAGAGTTTACTTTCTCAGAGAAACAGAATCTATGCAGCTTAAACTGTTGGCTGTGCACAAAGGGGGGGGGGGGGGGGGTCTGCCTCCTGTTTGTTAAAGACACAATGGACAGGGAAAGACTTTGGTTTTTATCTTGGGAAAAAACAAAACACATCTTCCTTGCAGCCATGTAACCAATCTGATTTAAAAAAGCTGGCTTTGTAGTGGAGAGAAATACTAAAAAAAGGCTCCAGGTCTGTGATCCTTCACCATGTTAGACCTTCACTTATTTCTAGAGAGCCCCTCATTGCCAAATGAAATGATCACAAATATACAGGCCTATAAGTTATATCATCAAAACACAAGCAGTTAAAAGCATGAACTGATTTAAATACAGAGCTTCTGACGCTATGCAGCTTAAACTGTCATTTAAAAAAGCTGACTTTGTGATGGAGAGAAATACTTTAAAAAAAAAAGGCTCCTACACATTTGATATTGTTCACTTATTTCAAGAGTGCATTTTCCCCTCATTGCCAAATTAAATGATCACCATACAGTATTTCATGAAATTCAAATTCAAAGGTTTTATTGTCATTTGCATATAAGCTAAATTAAATTAATATTGCAATGAGCTCCTCCAACAATGCAACATATATAATAAAATACAGAAATACAAATACAAAATTGTGCAAGAAGAATATACACATGTAAATAGAATATGATGTATGATATACAGAAAACATACAGGCTTTATCTGTGATATCATCCTAAAACAAGCACATTGATTTAAAAACAGGCCTAGCTTCTGTTCCATATACTTTTTACTGTTGTTATTATATTAAAATAATATCATTCATTCTCATATGAACCTGGAAGTATAGTGTCAGTATGATAAGCCAATCACAGTTCCTCTTGTGTTGTGTCTCTGGAGGTCAGTTCAGTTTTATTGGGTTAACATATTTTAATGAGAGACGTGTGCAGCTAATAACTAAAGTACTATAAGACTTTGGTCATGCAGCTGACCTGTGGATAGCTCATTCAAAAACACACCGACAGGAATACATGAGGATTTACTTCGATGTGCAGCAAACACGATTTTAGTGAAGTCAGTTTCTTCCTTTCTTATTCACAAACCGCCATATTTCCTCACGCAAAGATGACGTCCTAACGAATTTGTATCATTGAACGAATCCATCTGCAAACGATGCGATGCGTGTGTTTCAGGGGACTTTAAAATCGTGTTTTATATGATAAGATAAGAAAGGACTTTATTTATCCCGTTACAAAGACACAATAAACACAGCAGCATAATAATACAACTGTACACTAAAAGAGCTAATTAAATAACTACAAGAAACACAGACGGTCAAATAATTAATGTAAAAAACTGTGACAAGCTGTATTGAATAGTGCACAAAAAACGTAATGGCAGATACTTAATTGCACGTTATTATTGAGCATTATTATTAATATAGCACATGTTATATAGCAGAGAGTGTTTCTTGTAATGAGGGTAATGGGATTTATATTGCATTTAGAAGTTATCTTTACTGAAGGGTGAGGAGTTATAGAGGGTCAGGTTATAGCAGATGTTTCGCCTTTTTTTACCGTGGAAAACAACCGGTCTGCTTCTCTTGCACTGTCAAAAAATATAATAGAAAATATGACGAATTTATGTGGAAAGAAACATGTGATCTTTGTTGTGCTGCAGCTGTGATGATAGGCCTGGTTTCTCTATGTGAT
>NW_022987792.1:1190140-1202640 GCF_902827165.1 Trematomus bernacchii | reverse complement strand
CTGGTTTTGATAACATTTTATAAAACATGGTGGACTAGCTAACATCTATACAAATATATACGATATATATACATTAAAATGAGCTCCATTTCCTACAGAAAACAACATTCACAATGCAGGATTATAGACTACACAATATTTCTCTTTTAATGTATTGATTTTGTTTGTCTGTGATTTCATGAATACAAACTCGGTTTTTAGAAACAAAACAAGACAGAGAAACATGCTTGATCATATAAGTCAAGTTGTATATGTTTAAACAACCTTTAATAATCTAGTCTCAAAGGCAAAATGTTCATTCATATAACTTTTTACATTTTAAGTGCATTGTGTTGTTATTGTTAATATATTGCTATATATTTACAGGACATATAGTCTCCAATAAGGTCATATTATTATTATTATTATTTTAACTTTCTGGTACCGCTTAATCTTCATTTTCCATCAGTTGTTCTCATGCACTATTAGTTTAAATGTTGTGTAAATGGATTATAAGGTAGAAAATATTAGTGTGCTTATTATAATATAGCCTAAAATAAGGTCCTCATTACCTCACACGATTGCAATTCAATATGTGGTTGCAAATGGCCAGAAATGCGTGTGTAAGTAGTAGATGATATGGTGTCAAAATAATAGTCTGCTCATTATATAATAGCCTAAAATAAGGTCCTAATTACTTCATACGAATGCAATTGGTTGGAAAATAATAGCAAATCAATAATGTAATCGCCCAATATGATTGCAAATCAATTATCACCTTATGTTATGGTGAATAATAGTGTGCACATTACGGTATCCTGTCATTAAATCCCATAATATGACTCACTCAATATGACTTTTTACTGCATATTTTGTACTTTCTGCTATCGCTTAATCTTAATTTTCCATCAGTTGTTCTCATACACAATTTGTTTAGATGTTGACAATGTGTGTGTAAGTAGATTATATGGTATTATAATACCCTAACATAAGGTCCTAAACACCTCAAATATTGCAATTTAAGTATTTAGACTATGTGGTTGGAAAATAATATTTGGAAATATTGGTAAGCCTTCAATAAGGTTATCTTCGAGTATGATTGCAAATAAATGATGACATTATTTTATGGAGAATAATAGTGTGCACATTATAGTATCCTGTCTTTTAAATCCCATAATATGCTTCCCCTCTCTGCAGAGCTTTGTGTAACTGGTGTGTGCTGCCCTGACTCTGGTCTTGCAGGAATGCCTTAATGTGTGAAGTGGCAGGTTAGCAGCCCCTCTGAAGCGTGTAAATGCTCCAGTGAAACGCTGCTTGTCTAACTGCTACTCTAACCTCTGAGCCGGCTGCTGCAGCGGGGGAGCACCGGGAGGGGACCCGGGATCCGGGGCCTTCAGCCGGGGCACAGAGCCGGGCCAGAGGAAACATGCTGCTACATATGTTGGGTCAAGCATAGCCTTTGTTGTGATCTTAAAAGGGCGTTAAAAACCCACTCGGCTGAAAGAACTGAAAGCATGGCGGAGGGCTTTTTTGATGCATAGGCCTAATGAAGTGGTAGAAGAATGTTGGGTTTTCTAAGTGCTCACAGTCACTTTTAATTGGGCGCGGGGGGGCATTTTTAATTGGGCCAGGAGGAATAATAGTGGATTTAATTCCCTATCATATGCATATTTTTCACACTTTTTCCGTTATGAGTGCAGCGATGAATGGGCTGCAGATAAACTATACGATTCAATGCAGCCAAGATAATGCAGAGTTACATGCTGAAGTATTCAGAGGTTTTACTTTAAGAATACATTATAGTCAAAATACTTCATTACAAGTAAAAGCCTGCATTCAAAATCTTACTCGTAAAAGTTATAATTTTCCATATTTGGTGTTATATGTGCGACATTTCTAGATAATATTGTAGCATCAAGTATCATTGTACTGCTGTAGACAAACCAAGTTCCGAATGAGTTTCTGTAAAATGCGTTTTGTTAAAATAAAGCTGTTAAATACACAGTGGAGTAAAATGACATTATTTCCCTTTTAAATGTAGTGGAGTACAAGTAAGTGGCATAAAATGGAAATACTCCAAAAGTCAAAGTACCTCAACATTATTAACTAAGTAGGCCTACCTCTGGGAGTCAGGGTTCATTTAAAGCACCGTTAGAATTAATTAAATTGTGATTATATTAAACACAGAGCCCTAATAGGTCTCCAAAAACACACATAATTGTCACTTTAAATCCAATATTTTGGGTTAAATTGACGATGAATCAGCTTTCTCTACAGGATTCTTCTCTTGTTTTCTCTCAGCCATGCAGCACCTTCTCAGACTAATGAGAAGTGCTTCCTGTTTTATTTTTAAATCTTTCCTTCTTGGATGATAGCACATAATCCCTGCAGGTCCCTCTCTGCAGTTTGCAACTATCACTGCAGTCCAAGCTTTTTTTTTTTTTATCCGATGAGATCCTCGCTCACGCAGATAATTACTTTGAATGTCAGAAAGATGTAGTTTTAATATCGTCTCTATTAGCCTGTTGGCAGGTAATTAAGGTGCAGATGACAGCGCGAGGGAAACAGATGGCATTTGCTTACAGTGATTCAGAAAGTAAACAAAGATCCGGGAGAGAGGCAGGGTACACCACCACACACACACACACACACACACACACACACACACACACACACACCACACACACACACACACCACACACACACACACACACACACACACACACACACACACACACACACACCACACACACACACACACACAGCACACACACCACACACACACACACACACACACACACACACACACACACACACACACACACACACAGCACACACACACACACCAGCCATTTCTCTCTGCAGCACCTTCTTCTTCTTCTTCTTCCTCCTCCTCTTCGTCTTCTTCGCTTAGACTGTTGTTTCCATCCTCCAAGGGGACAGACAATTGTTGATTGAGTTGTTGAAGGAATCTATAACGGTTTAATCTGAATAGAAATGGCTGCATGCTTCATGAACAGGTGAGGAAGCAGCGTGTTCCGGAGCTGCCCTCCTTCTGAATCTCTGCAGCATCACCGAATCCCCGTTAGTCTCTGAAACAGGGAGCATGACGTGCACCGAAACCCGGTTTAATCATAGACAGAGGGTTAAAGAAAAACCCCACTCAGTTAGGAATTAAGAAGTGAAAAGATGGAGCTGGGCATGGAGAAAACGCTTTCTGCACACAGCTAATATTTCCGATAATAAAATAACTAGGCCATTATTTTTAATTGTTTTATTATGTTCCCTCAATTATTCCAGTGGACAGCAGGAGACACCTTAATTTAATTAGAATTTGTTTATGTTGGTCATAATAATTGCAACAAATATACTAAATAATAATAGTTATAACATATTTTAATTTCCAATTGTATTTATTTAATGGGCTAATAGTGTGATTATAACTTTAATCATAATAATTGAAAAACATTAACACACAATTATTTCGAGGACGTCAATATAAAAATATATACATTTGTAAATAATTAAACTATTAGAAATGTTTATTTTATTTCTGTAATTATTGATTAATGTGCTAATTAAACCTGTAAACCCCATACACTGTGTGTTTATAAAAGCGGATCAAATACAGTTATTAAAAAAACATATTTTTATTAGTTGGCATGGAGGGTTAGACTGATTTAAGGAACATCGAAATATGCTATACTGTTAAAAAAAAAAACAGAACCAAAGCAAAAAATCGATATTATTGATCCGTTTGTTTTAACGCATTGTCACATTTGAAGTATAATAAAAACACAAAAAAAAACCTGTTTGGCATGTTCAGTAAAACCATGACTCAATTAACGTTAATTATGTCCTTTAAGCTATATCCAAAATTATATTTACACATATTGAAAACATTTAGCCTATATATTATTTTGGATACAACGTAAACGAAATCGTACGATGGGGTTTTTGTTTTCTACTCAAAAGCCTTGGAAGAAAATGTAAAAAGTGCATTTTATTAACTAATTTAAATAGATGTAATAATGTGTAATAATGTGTGCAGGGTTAAACAGTCCGGAGTTCAGCCGAGCCGAGAAAATGAACAATTGAACTCCATCGACAGCTTTAGTCAATAACTGTCTGCACACATACCTTTTTGTAAACGATCACATTTCGCTTCTTCTTGAATCAATAAAATAAAAGATACTTACCGTCCCAGGTGGACGAGGAATCATCTTTATTTTGAGTGGAATAAATCTTATTCCTGCCAATAGGAGCAGAAAACACACTATGGACACTTACAATAATGTCGCCATGATACAGAACATTTCTAAAGAATAAATACTGCTGAAAGATATTCACAAGGATGAGAATTTCTCTTAATTTTAGGGCTATTTAGTTATTTTGTACGTGTCCTATTTGTCTGCATATCGCCCCGTGAGAAAGGCTTGGGGAAACAGGCCATTGTTTAAAATCTATTACATCTTTTGGGGAAATACACAGCATCGATTTTTAGCTTCCGGGAACTCCTTTCAGATTCTTAACACTTGATATTTGGAAATAAGAACTCAGGTGGACACAGTTAAAAAAAAAAAAAAGGAGCAAGCCAATCAGATTGCTCCTTTCCCTTTGGCCAATGACAGGCGCCACATTGTTGTCAAATTTGTCTAATGAAACGTAGGAGCAACAATAGAGAGAGACGGAGGGGGGGGGGGGGGGGGGGGGGGGGAGAGAGGGGGGTGGGGGGGTATGACTGTAATCCACTGGACAGTCTCTGGAGGAAGTTAGTGTCTCGGGCTGCAGATCCTCGCGGACACTTTACACTCTCCGCGCGCAGGAATGGTCGCTGCTTTCTCGCTCCTGGATATAACTCCACAGTATCTTCATATTTGACTTCTTCTCACTGCTGCAGCGTCCTTTTGAACAGTTACATTTCGATTCATTTTGCTCGATTATCAGTATAGACTTGTTGATCTGAGTTGTGCGATAGAGTAAACCTAAAACAGATCGATCCAGAAGAAAGCAGTTTTGTTACTTTCACTTTTCTTCTTCTGCAGACTTCTTTGAACAGGTTTGCATTACGATCATAGTTTTTACTCTATTCTCAGTAACCTTCACCTGTTGCCTCGACATGACGGCAGCGCAGAGCAGATGGTGAGCGTCCTGAACTAGAAACACCTAATAGCACGATCGTACAGAAGAGCGCAACTTTTCTTAATTTTTTTAGTTCACTAACAATCATGGATCTGAGATTCGGAGCATCCCTCAATCTCCTCCGTGTCTCAAATGCATCCCGGAGCGGTAGGCGGCGGGCCGCGGCAGCCTCCATCCCCGGTGTCCTTAGCAAACAGCATCCCTGCGCGGCACACCTCTCATCCTGCGCGCCCTCCGAAAATACCCACGCACCCCGAAGTGTGCGCGCTGCAGGAACCAATGGGGTCGTGTCCGCGCTCAAGGGCCACAAGCGCTACTGCCGCTGGAAGGACTGCATGTGCGCAAAAGTGCACGCTCATTGCGGAGCGGCAGCGCGTGATGGCGGCGCAGGTGGCGCTGAGGCTGGCAGCAGGCGCAGGAGGAGAACGAGGCCCGCGAGCTGCAGATTGCTTTCACGGCACCGCGGAGTGGACTGGCTCTGGCGGCGGCTAATGGCATCATCCCGCCGCGACCCAACTACGAGGTGTTCACCTCCATGAGCGCGAGAGCAACTCAGGTGAGCATTTACGCATCAATGTGGAAGCATAAGAAGGGCATAGTTTTTGTGTAAAACCTCCGCACTACAGGTGTGAAAGCACGTTAAAACACAGGGCACAGTAAGAGCCAAAATAAATTGAGATACAGTTGTGAGTAAAGGCCTAAATATGATGATGTTCCTGCCTATTTATATTTAATTGATTTGATTTTTTGGTGACCTTGCAAATTGCTTGTCAAAGACAAGATTTGTTAATAGTGTTTTTTTTCTGTGCATATTAAATGTAGTGATTTTTAGTTTCGGCAGAAACTGGTCCAGTTACGAGCTGTTGTGTTGAATTATAATAACCTTATATTGATAGTGCACATTGCTGCCTCTTTAAAGTCCTGTTTGATTTAGCTTTTTTATTTCCTAAAATGGGACATCTTTCGCTGATTAATTATCTGGTTGCGATCAAATGTTTCCCATGTAAGTGTACATGTTGGCATGTTATCCCCCATCTCACACTGGTGATGTTCTGCTTGTGTCAACAGATTCAGGTATCCAGAAGTATGAGCTGTTTAACAAAGAGCCAGAGCTCCGCAGCCTCTCAGCTGATTCTGGGGAAACCAGCCTCCACAGAGAGTGACTCTGCGCCGGGCATCTCCTCCCCGGACGGCCGGCACGGAGGCTCCGGTTCAGTAGAACGGAGACAGCGAGTCCTTCATCAGCTCCCCGGTGTCCAAACCTCGGAAAGACGGCGGGGAAACTCCTCGCTCCGTCAGCTCCCTCGGCTCAGACTCCGGCTCTGAACCGACAAAGACGAGCAGGAGGCCTCTCCGTCCTCCGCTGGCTCCCGGCACTATGAAATCCATCCGACATCCTGACCGGGTGTCCCGAGCCACAAGAGGAGCGTGCTGGAGCTCGTGTCTGCAGGGCTGCGGGAAGGACGTGGTGCAGGCCATCGAGCAGATCCTCAACAACAGCGGGGGGGCGCACAATACTCCATACAAGGCCGTCCCGCAGAAGGGGCGTGGACGGCGGAGAGAGTGCTCCAAAGCGCGCAGCAGCTCCAGCAACTCTTCTACCGGGGTTCCGAGGCCCATGCTCCCCGGTGCCATGACGCTAAGCAACCGATCAGCTTCTCTCCTCTGCCAGCCGAGACTCTCCACACTTCTCCGACCCAGCACCTATCCTCTGGTAACTCTGGGTCTGAACCCGCTGAGGGCTTCCGCCTACTACTCCGCGCACAAGCCTGGGGATTGGCCTTCATTGACGCCGTACTCCACCGGCCTGATGCCCACCCTGGGCTTCAGACCCCCGATGGACTATGCCTTCGCGACTGATAAGAGACAGGACAAGTGTTGCACAAGGAGCAGGGCTACCCTAGCGGTCTGTACGGGCCTCTGGTCAACAACACGAGGCCGGAGAAACAGTGAGGCGAGGCGGACTGATCTCAGAGACTCGCTGCACTGAAAAAACGGAAACTCTAATTACATGTATGAAGTCAACAAATGTCACATAACTGTATTAGGTTAGTTGAAAATAATTAAGTTGAAACTTGATATTTCTTATATATATTTATGTTGTATTGTTGGAGGAACCTGTGTTTCATTGCACCCATGTAGCTGTGTACAATTAACCTAATACAGTTAAGTGAAATCTGTTAACATAATACCTTTAATTAAAGTCAATGGTGTTAGGTGCGGTGTGTCTGTATCCACAAGTGTTGAATGGTCCTGGAGAGAAACTCTGTGATGTGGTTTTTTTTTTTTGGCTGCAGGCTGCTGTAAATATAGGATTATCTGGCTGTAGTCAAATGGTCTGAGAGAGGAAAACTATGTGTCATTTTCCAAAAGGATTTTATATGTTTGGATGACATTCCCCACGATTAATTAAAGCTAAAAAGATATTTATAAAAATCCAGAATAAACCACAATGAAGCTGGTAAAGTAAAACAGAAAATAAACACAGTTTTATTTCTGATTTTAATGTCATTTCTGCAGGATTTAAAATAATTCTACGAAGAAATGATGTATCAGATAGTCACATTTTCAGCTGGTGAAACTGAAGTGCAAATGATGTACTTTAAATATGCATTTCTCTCTCACACACATATGGAATATTAAACGAGGCAAAATTAAGTTATTATAACATGTAGATTACTGATGTTAACCCTGTTTCCTGATGTACTGAACTAATGATGTGTAAATGCCATCCTTTTCTTTTCTTATTATTTCACTTATCTCACCTATATTTGTTTAGTTCATTTCCAACTGCCTGTATTATATAATGCATTTGGTAAACGCTATATTTGACTTTTCATTTATCCTTTAGTCAGCCTTAAATATTTTGTGACCAAGTGCTGGATCAAGTCAGTTCATCTTCAAATGTTACAAGCTGTGCTGTCACATGTATGAATATGCTGGAAATAAATGTTATTTTAAAGAAAAACGAAAGGTATTATCTTTGTGTGTTGAGACTGAGACTCATATGAGAATATAACACCCCACATACAGTAAACACATTTTCATTTGTGCGGGAAGCATCAACATGGCACAAACTTAAATCCTTCTAGATATAAAAATGTCACTTTCTGATGAAACTCTACTATTTACACATCTAAACAAGCATGCTTGCACGTATTCCCTGATAAATTAAGTATGCAGGACGCATCAACATTGATCAAACTGAAATCCTTCCAGATGTGTCAGAATTATTTTTGCTGTTGTTGGTAAAACTTTCACTTTCTTATAAAAGAAACGCTATTATTTATTTACAAAGCAAATCTCAACAAGCATACTTGCAAGTGTGTACTGATACATAATGGACATAGGGGCACGCGTTTAAAATAATGAACATTTATTGAGATTATAATCTGATTTCTTATTTAAATAATATATAAACAGGTAGAAAGTAAAAAAGAAATATGCACTACTTTCCTGAATGCATGACGTGTATACTAAATACAATTACAAATAAATAATCTGCATTATATAGAATCTCAATTATATCGACACATTTTTAAAAGACTGATCCAATTTGGAGTTAGTGTTACACATATTGTTGGACCTGAGTCAAGCAACATATTGCACACATATTGTCTTTGGTGTTTGTTTGGCACTTCATAAAAGAATGCTTACGTTAACATTTGTAATACAAATATATTTGTTTAAGGCTAGAAGACGGACAGAGACATATTTTATTTTATTTCATCAGCAACACTGCTAAATAATAGGCTCAATGTTGCAGTGTATGCAGAATATATACAGAATCTAGCGGTGGTCAGACTTTGACAAGGCAATCAAATATTATATTTTTAAAAGGAAGAAGACAGTATTTTACAAACAGCCAGCAGGCCAGTTTTCATCTGACAGATATCCGATGATTCGTTTGTGCAGGAATTTAGATGACAAATACAATTTGACGTTTCAATCCAATTATTCAATTAACTTCTCATTATTGGATAAACTACGGGATCCTTATAGTTGATTTTACCATGACAATACAGGGAGAAATGTAAGGTAGTAGACAGTTTGTCATTTGAGGTAATTCGTTTGTGGCAACTGGTATAGGAAAATAATAGAAACGTATAAAAGCAATGTTTTTTTTTTTACAAAGAGGGAACCTGGATCAGTATTATTGGGAATATATCGACCATGCGGGATAATTGGTGGAGAAGTAACACACACAACTAAACATTTTCTATTGCAAACCTACTTGAATGACTTGATGAATCCTCCTCCAAATCTTATTTGAACGTTATTCCGTGAGCACTATACTGTCTGACTGGACGCCATAGTCTCACCGCTGGTGTTAGGCCTTCATCCTGGTTCATACTGGTTTACAAATTACAACACTTTCTTCTTCTCAGGGATTTTTATTCTCAATTCACCATGTCTGAGGAGCAGTGACGCCACCTGCAGGCCAACCAACACCTGCACCTAAGAAATCCTGTCTGCATCCTTCTCCAAATAAAATGGTAAATTACATTATTCTTCAAATGATGATGTCCGTCTGATATATATATCAGACGGACATCATCAAATCAAATATTGCAAACTATATATATATATATATATTAGATATATATATATATATATAGATATATATATATATATTATATATATATATAGATATATTTATATATATATATATATATATATATATATATATATATTATATATATATACTATTATATATATATTATATATATATATATATATACTGAAACCAGGTGAAAGTCTCCTTGGGATGAAAAACTATTTTTTTACCCCTTCTGTTGTGTTCACAAAGCTGTTACCGGGCGTTCCTGGTGTTTGCGGGTCAATTTTGAACCGCGAACACCATTTTGACCCTGATTTATCTCAGTCCAAAACACTCCAAAAGAATGACTATCATCCAATATTGTTTAACTACATCATAACTAATTTTATTATGCATTCATAACCGGACAATCCTGTTGTAATTTTATTTTATGGCCCCAAAAAACATTACACCACATATTTAAAATAAAACATGTGATTCACTCACTCATTATATTTCCTATAGTGAAGACAGTGGTTATCTGACTATAATAGACTATTAGAATACAAGTTTAAAAGTATTGTTACAGTGGATGAAGGGGGTGGGGGTGGGGTGTCTAAAGTCAAAGATGAATCTTGATTGGGCCAAATTTGACCCGAGTGACCCACAACAATGCTGCTGGGTCTTCACAGACCCCAACACCAAATGATACACCTTTTTTTTTTTAGAGACCTTCCGACTTGGCTAAAATGGTCAAAATCAGTTTTGTAGTGTTTATAAAGCTGTTGTGGAGGATATCATGAAGCCTTGTTGTTCCGATACAAAAAACTAGAGCTATTATATAATTTTAACTTGAAACGGGTCACGGGAGACCCGAACACAACATAAGGGTTAAGAGCGACCTGGCCAAGAGGGCATCATGAACAAAGTTACAACAGATGGACACAAAACAATACAGGCCGACGAATACAGCTGTAAAAGTTTAAACACAAATGAAATGGCACATTAACCAGTCAATATGCAAAATAAAAGAAACTATTATAAAACATAAAAAACTGGCACAATTTTAAAACGACTGGTGTCGAGATGATAGCATCTTCTCCCCCCTCTCAGGGTTTTCACTGCCTTTCTTCCATTGAAAGATCACCATGTCTGAAGAGCAGTAGCGCCCCCTGCAGGCCAAACACTGTCAGCACAAAGCAGTCGGTCTAACTCACATGTGTCAAACTTGATTGATTGATTGATTGAAAAGTTTATTAACAGCTTGTATATTGGGTACAGTACAGTACAGCTCAAAACATACAATTGTTAAGGGATGCAGACCAAGAGAAAGACTTTCGTCTTGTTTACATCAGGGTCCCCCATTTCCAATTCATCATATCATTTAAGACATATAAGACATTTTGACATACAGATGGCTTATTTACAATTTACATACAGGTGGTTTTTTACATACAGATGGCTTATTTACAATTTTCATTTTAGATTTCGTTCTAATACATCCTAACCGGACATTTAAGACATACCAAGTCTACAGATATACAGTTAGTAACAGAGTCTAAAATGCGAGTATATACATAGATGGGGGGGGGAAGCTGTCCATTGTACGACAGGTTGAGATTTGTACCATTACCGGGGCCAGTTTTGCAATGCTTTCCCCCGAAGGTGCTCTTTAAGAGAGGTTTTGAAGGTAAGTATAGTTTTACTTTCCTTTACAGTTGTGGGAAGAGCGTTCCACCTTGATGTGGCATAATTGCGAAACGTGTATTCCCCTTTTTTTGTGCCAAATCTGGGTTTTACATGAACTTTTTTAAACTCAAGGCCCGGGGGCCAAATCAGGCCCTTGGTGGATTTGATTCGACCCGCAGGATAATTTCTAATTACTATTAGATCTGGCACGCCGGTATATATTGCACGCACACCTTCACTCAATCCTGAGGGTCTCCTCATCTCAGAGCCTGACCCCAAACATTGATGCACCCAAGATGAGATGCCAAGTATCTGGCTTGAGCTAGCATCACAGAGCAGCACACTGAGTTTAATGGATGTTTCCTTCTGCACTTTGTTTCTTGAGACAACAGGGCATGTTTGGTTTTTCTTTGAGGGAAATAGTTTTGTTGAAGCTGTTGTTGGCCTGTGGAAAAATGTACTCATAAGAAATTACTCTGGAAAAGCTGCAGATAGAGCCGTAAGAAATGAATGCAACTGATTATTTAATGTTTAATGTTGTTTTTATAGGCAATAATTTAAGCTTTGTTAGTTCCAGGTTTAATATGTGCAATAAGTTCATTTCAATAAGTTCTGCAATAAACATTGAACCAGTCCGGCCCTCGACTAGGACCAATTTTTATTTTGACCCACTGTGTATTTGAGTTTGACCCCCCCTCTCACTGGTCCACTACTGAACTACAATCCCATTTAAATGTTAAATTGGTTGACCTGTATGGAAGCATATGATATAATATTTAATATTTGAACCAGGGAGCTATTGTAAATTAGGTGTACGACAGTCACTGGGACAAACACCTGCAGAGAGCCCACAGTCCATATTAATAATACAATAATAATAATAATAATAATAATAATAATAATAATAATAATAATAATAATAATAATAATAATAATAATACATGTGATTTGAAAAGGGACTTTTCCTAATGCTCAAGACGCTCAAAACAGAAAAAAAGGAACAAAAAACTAAACATAAACAATAGTCCTTATCCAAGATGTTTTAAATCTGTGAATGTACATTATGTATACATACATCTATCTAGAGTTATCATACTGGGACAAGTGTGAGTTGTAAAAAAAAACCTTGAATATTACCTCCCTTCCTTAA
>NW_022987792.1:1158036-1190017 GCF_902827165.1 Trematomus bernacchii | reverse complement strand
ACCTCCCCTTCCTTAAACTCTTGTTTTACCCTCATGTCTTTTCAAATTGGACAGATAGAAATAAAGCAATACAAATATCCACATCCTAGGGAATGCAATTGACAGCAGAGAAAAAATGTTGACAATTAGATTGGGAGAGCCACATCAGCAGACATGAATCAGAACAGGAATCATCTCAAACTGCCTAAATGATCCCAGCCACTACTGTTAATATAATGACTCTTATGTGGAAGATGTGGACCCCCTTAAAGCTCCCATGTCATGCTTTTCCGGTTATTACCCGTCCCCTTGTGTGTTATGAAGGTTTTTCTGCATGTAAACGGTGTGCAGAGTCAAAACCCTCAAAGTACACCCTGTAGCGAGTAAAACTCTAACACAGAAAATACCTCCCCAAAACGCCTCGTTGGAGATACGTCACTGCCCATTTGATTCTTCCGGGTACCGCCTGATGTCATGCGGTACCCGGAACGAAATGGACCAATCCCGAAGAGCTATGGCCACACCAGCAGCGGCGTGTTCCTCCAGAGGTTCGAAGAACCGGCATTTCACAGACGAAAGCTTCCAAAACATTGCCCAGTTTGAGGCCGGATATGCACAGCTTGTTTGGACCGTTTGGAGCAGGGGAAGATTCGGGTACACAACCTGTGAGTTTGCATTGTTATTTGTGTATTTATCAAACAAGGTAGCTACCACGACTGTTTTAAATGTGTAAACATGTTTCGGACTGCTAAGCCAGTGCTAACTGTGCTAACTAAGTTGCTAGAGTTTAAATATATCAACTACAATGTCAGCAGATGGCCTTACATGTTTGTCATGGCAGGAGAATGTCTGCAGTCACACACACGGAATACTCATACAGTATACTCCGGGTGATTTACCGTACATTGTGACAGTACATGTATAGCTAACGAGGCTAGCTATACATGCTAGCGGGAAACATTGTATGACCGAACGTAGCAGACTACCCGTAGAATAATGCAATTATAAACACGTTATTGCTAGCCTAATATGAACCACTAACTTTTGTTCATAGTAGTTTTATTACACTCCGTTCCTCCAAGCTAACGTTCATATCGTGTTAGCTACCAAGGTAAACAAAGCTAGGTTAGCATATTAGCAGGCAAGCTGTTCATTAGATATATCCACACTCCTACCACAACTACTACTAACGAATCTAAAACAACTAAGTTTCTCTAATATTTTGTGATTTGCATTTTATTTCGTCCAGACAGATCCTGCCGGACAATACATGACTGGACGACCACACTGAGGCATCGTCTCAAAAAGCCCCGGCTGCTATAGGCAAGATGCCGACAACAATATATGTATATTTACGTTCATTCAGTTTAATGGAAATACTTAGTAGGCCTATCCTTTCTTCCCTGAATTATTTGCACCTATAACATATCATTCATATATAGCAAACCATGATTTGATTTCTCATCAAACAGTAGTAGTTTATAACGGGTAAAAATAACTTACTCTTTGTTATGAGCGGCTCGTAGGCCACAACGGAAAGACAAGGAGACATACACGAGTTTACAAAACCACGGCACATTTATTGTGGTAAATGCAGAGATAGGTGGTTGAGAGGATCGCAGAGTTAGTCTTCCTGCAGCCGCTTTGGAGAGAGACAGGGGCCGTCGTGTGACTCCGGGGAGCTGGGCTTAATAGCACCTCGGCTCCGGAGGTGTCCGTGATCGTGCTGATTAGCCTCTTCAGCTCCACCCCATCGTAAGACAAAGGCCCTGGGGCCGTCACACTCTTCTATAACAACAGTTAAAAATATATATGTATATAAAATATACGGCTGTGCCGACGCCATGATAAGACTGATGTTCCGCTGAGAGCAGCCGGGAAAAGCACTGTTAGACATGGGCGCAGCCTCTCTGGTGGTTGACTAATCAGAACGAGTGGCCGAGCTGACCAATCGGAGCACACTAGGCTCACAGGGAGGGGGGGGGCAAGAGCTCCAACGAGTCGTTTAGTGGAGAAAGTGAATACTGCTGAATACACATGCTTGACAGAGATACTGTATGCGAAACCAATGTGAGTTTGGAAAATTGCACAGTATAAATCTATTTTAGTATACCTCAACAATGTAATTATGATCAGTGGAAATGGCCATGACATGGGCCCTTTAATATTGAGGCATGTGTGTGCAACCCAGACAGAACCACTAGATGACAGTCTTGTCTAACAAATGGCATAAAGCAGTAAACATTTACAAATATTGCACATGAAAGATATGTGTAAAACCCAATTGATTGAAAACACTGGGATACTATAGCTGCATGCATTATAGTTTAGAGATTAAACACACATCTCAAAACACATTCTGATAAGATAAGATGTACTTTTTTAACTTAACTCTCATCTACAGGATATACACTTTATTTTAAATATACTCACTCATATAAAAGTTGCATCCTCATGTTTTAGTTGCATTTATTAACAAAAGCCAGATAAATAGGATCTGTGTTAACGTTCATTAAACACAGGTGCTTGCTTGTAGTTGTTCCTGTGCTACAGTGCAGACAGCGCCCCCTGCTGGCCACTCGTGTTCACAGCACTAAGTGAGAGCCTGCAGCCAATCAGCCATTAGTTTCCTGATGAAGCAATCAGCAGTCAGCTCTCAGTCAGAGGAGCAGGACTCACGTCACTGTTCAACAGCAGAGAGAAGCTGCACGTAAACACCCTGCTCTGCGTTATATCCAATGGTGTAAAGCAGGGGGGTCAAACTCAAATACACAGTGGGCCAAAATAAAAAAATGGGTACTAGTCGAGGGCCGGACTGGTTCAATGTTTATTGCAAAACTTATTGAAATGAACTTATTGCACATATTAAACCTGGAACTAACAAAGCTTAAATGATTGCCTATAAAAACAACATGAAACATTAAATAATCAGTTGCATTCATTTGTTATGGCTCTATCTGGAGCTTTTCCAGAGTCATTTCTTATGATCACATTTTTCCACAGGCCAACAACAGCTTCAACAAAACTATTTCCCTCAAAGAACAAACCAAACATGCCCTGTTGTCGTGAGAGGAAAAGTGCAGAAGGAAACATCCATGTAAACTCAGTGTGCTGCTCTGTGATGCTAGTCCAGATACTTGGCATCTCATCTTGGGTGCAAGTTCATCAATGTTTGGGGTCAGGCTCTGAGCTGAGGAGACCCTCAGGATGGAGTGAAGGTGCAATATACCGGCGGGCCAGATCTAATAGTAATTAGAAATTATCCTGCGGGTCGAAATTGAATCCACCAAGGGCCTGATTTGGCCCCCGGGCCTTGAGTTTGACGCATGTGACACAGACAGTTAAACAGAAAGTCAGCATAACTCATTCTCCTTCTCAGGTTTACTGTTATCTTTTGGAATGGCTTTCAATTTGCCACTTTGCCGTGGCTAAATCCTAAAAAAAATTAAATGAACCTAAAAATCTCATGACTATCACAAAGCTTTTGATAAGTATTAGGTGTTTGTTCACGTTGTTCATAACCTCTCTATAATTTTAGATTTGTTAATAAAAAATGTTTTAAATACTTTACAATAGGAAGAAAGCTTTAGATAGCTTAGTGGGGTGTCCCAATTAAAATATCTCCATGATCTTATGATTGTATTTTTAACGGTTTATGAATAAACTACATATTCAACATATTATTTTAGATGTTATATTATGACAGATGTTAGATTGTTGACCCCTGTGACCCCTGTGAGTGTGAGAGAGGAGGAGGAGGGGCATCCGTTTGTATTGTAATGTAGGTCTGACTCAGTGAATGCACAACAATGTTTTCCATTCCTCAATTCTCTCTGTTCACTAATGAATAATTAGACACTGGCAGATAAATGGCCACAGGCTCTGAGGGAGAAAGAGAGAGACCGAGAGAGAGAGAGAAATCCATTTAGGTTATTACTCCATACATAAAAACCCATTTGCTTTTTCGGAGTCGCTGCTCGGTTTACTGTCAGAATAATAAATAGATAACGGCAAAACAAACCGACACTGAGACGAAAACAATTGTGCACACTCTGAATTTACAGCCCAGTAAACTCACAGTAAAATAGATAAATGAAGAAACAAAGTAAACAAGTAGAGTTGTGTTGGGTCTGCGGTATGCACTCAGTCATTTTACAGCAGCAACAATACAGCAGTCTCAATAATAAAGCTACCAATCATTTAAAATCTGTCGCTATATACAGGAGTTTATCTACACTATCACTCATTGTTTCATAAGACAGCTGCCATTGAGCTGCTGTTGTCTGTAACGTGATTTGATCATTATTTAGTGTCATTATTTGAGATAATTTGAGTAGTGGTTGATGGTTTGGTTTAAAGAGGCCCTATTATGCTGTTTGGGGTTTTCCCTTTCCTGTAGTGTGTTAAATAGGTTTTAGTGCATGTAAAGGGTCTGCAACGGCTAAAATCCATGTGTTCGCTACGTAACACTCGCACTTCTATTGGCTAGCGCTCCAACACATTGTACGTGATAGGCTAAGGGGCGGGACATCTCTAAGAGGTTGACCAATCACAACAGAGCCGGCCAGCTAACCAATGAGAGCAGACTGGGCTCTGGTTTCAGACAGAGGGTGAAAAGAGGTGCTGCAGCACAGGCAGTAAGAGAAAAATAAAGAGCTTTCTGAACATTAAAGCATGGAGACATGTAGAGACACTACATACTGATATACACCTGAACATCAGCAGGAGAGGACTCTTTAAAGTAGAGACACTACATACTGATATGAACCTGAACATCAGCAGGAGAGGACTCTTTAAAGTAGAGACACTACATACTGATATACACCTGAACATCAGCAGGAGAGGACTCTTTAAAGTAGAGACACTACATACTGATATACACCTGAACATCAGCAGGAGAGGACTCTTTAAAGTAGAGACACTACATACTGATATACACCTGAACATCAGCAGGAGAGGACTCTTTAAAGTAGAGACACTACATACTGATATACACCTGAAACATCAGCAGGAGAGGACTCTTTAAAGTAGAGACACTACATACTGATATACACCTGAACATCAGCAGGAGAGGACTCTTTAAAGTAGAGACACTACATACTGATATACACCTGAACATCAGCAGGAGAGGACTCTTTAAAGTAGAGACACTACATACTGATATACACCTGAAAATCAGCATGTTATGGCCTCTTTAACGGCAGGTTTGGGGTATTTCGTATATATTGGTTGACAGGTAGAAAAGCATATGTTTTTTAAAAGGGCAAGAGAGAATCACAAACGTAATTTTTAACGTTGAAACCTGAGAAAAATAACCGAATTAAATTCTTGCCTGGACTTGATCCTCTGTAAGATTTGCTACCTGTTGCAGTGTGATTTTGAATTTGTTTTATGTTTTGCTCATTTTTAGCAACATTTATTTTAATTTTGCACAAAGTGACACATGACCCAGAGAAAAGACCCTTTAGGAATCCGGGGACCCCCTGTCTAATTAAATGTCATAAAGTGTGAGTAGAAGTGTGACTGAGGGAAGAAAGGGAGAGGAAAGTAAGTGTGTGTGTGTGTGTGTGTGTGTGTGTGTGTGTGTGTGTGTGTGTGTGTGTGTGTGTGTGTGTGTGTGTGTGTGTGTGTGTGTGTGTGTGTGTGTGTGTGTGTGTGTGTGTGTGAGCAGTCAGGTGAGCAGTATTGAACGTGGGCTCCTCGCTGTATGCGTTATTAACAAAACACCCTTGGATGGTATTGATTTGGGAATCTCATTCTCATCTGTCCTTCGAAGGGTCCTTTCATCATTCTGAGTGTATCTCAAACTACCCCCCCCCCCCCCCCCCCCCCCAACAAATATTGCCCCTTCTTCTTCTTACTCTCTAACCTTCCTTCCAATCGCATGTGGTTTCCCCAAAGCGGCTAGTTTGGTGAAACCGAGTTTTCATCGATGTCAGTACAAGCTTCTCACTCTGGATACACAGCATGAAACACAGAATGAGATTTATTGCCAAGTACATTTCTATTTACAAGGACGTTTGCTTTGGTGTGTTTGGTTTGTTGCTCATGATGTGGGTTTTGTGAAGGTTTAGCAATTGTCAAAAGGAAAACATTGATGAAAGAGGTATTTGTCAGTTTTCTCTGTTCATATCTACAGAGTACATTTCTTATCACAGGTCCATTCATGTTATGTAAGTGTAAAAAAAAAAGAATAGCATTTCAGGTTTCGGTTTATAGGATGAACACATTTGAATGTTTTGATCCTCAGACTCTGCACCTGAAATGATGCAACAGTTCTCTACGGTGTGATGTTTCCAAGAAGAAGAGGATGTCCATCACTTTGAAGAAAACCACGATGCAGTCTGCAGCTGTGAAGGAATTCCACGTAGGAGAATCTGCTCAGCATGGAGCCGAAAGCTAAACTAATCACACCCCAGAAACTTCAATACAGAGAATACAGAGAGAGGAATACATCTTCCCTCAGTGCTGCTACCTGGGTCTAACACACATTCTGGCCAAATCATCAGCCATAGAGGAACTTAATTGAGCTCTTGTTGCCTTAAAGTTCCAAATATTTGACACAAGAGCCCTCTCGAAGAAGCTTGTGGGTATCCGGAGTGACTTACAAACACACAGCTAGAACATAAGACAACCCTGTCAGTGTTCTAGGCTGCCTGGATCGTAAAACTTGGAATAAAAACTACTACCTTTGGAGCCAATAAGAGCAGGCTTTTGGACGGTGCTAAAATGGAGAGTTTTAGACAGAGGGAAATACAGGTATGATCAAAGGTAATGTGTTTTTTGAACATTAAATCATGCAAAAATGTTCTAGTTAGACCCCAAAATACAAGTATGAACCTGAACATGAGCAGGATGTGTCCCTCTTTAATAATAATAATATTGTACATTCAACAAGAAATACAATTCAATGACACAAACACGTCATTTTTGCATGTATGGTAATAAACCTTTGCCAGGACCAGCTTATAGTACAAAAAGGTTGTTTTTTACTTAAATCAAACCCTTAATTGCTCAGTTTGCCCCAAAGGCCCTCATGTAGCCCACTTGCCCCATTATAAGCTCAGCAGACTGTATAATTGTTAAAATATATGTATTTATGTATACTAATGTTAACAGGCGTGAGGAGAGAGCAGCAGTGAGTGTTCTGTACCCGGCACTACACAGATGGCCTGTGTGTATTTATAGTGTGTTGTTAAAGCTGCTGCGGTTGGAACCACAAACGCCACAGGCTCCTCTTTCTGCAGCGCAATTAAACAGCACACAGCTGATGTTGGATCAAAAACACACACCTTCAAAATGTGTTTCAAGGCAAGAGCAAGGAAAATGATCTGGAACTTCCATTTAAGATAAAGTACATAACCCCAGTGAGACGCAATCAAAGGATTTATTCAAATAAGAGAAGCTACGTATATTCACTGTTTAGTATATGTATGTATGCATTCAGAAAGACTTGAGAGGTTATTAAAGAAATCAACAACATCATTTGTAAGACAGTAAAAAAGCCTTCCTGGCATACTGTAGATAATCCGCCAAATATTCTTCAAAATCTATTAAAGAGGCCCGACTATGCTGATCTTCAGGTTCATATTACCTTACCTTTCATACAAGACTCAAAAAAAGACATTTGAGGACATTTACTCACACAACTAATGGCCTTATACAACTTACAACATATGCAAATATTTACTTGTAGAGTAATGAAAGGCCAAATGTAATCAAATACGACTTCCAAGTGCGGTGTTTGTTCTACTAATTTCATTTAACCCTTTCACGCATAGAGGCTACTACAGTGGACCGCTTTTCAAAAGGTGTTTTCTTGTATGCATGGGTTTTGATGGCATAGTTGCACCATCAGCCACTACATAGGACCCTATTGCATCATCCCATACACTGCCACTCAGTGGTGAGTCAGTGTAAGTGCATGATACATTTCTCTAAACCAAGATGGACGACAGAAAGTCAGATGGACAGTGACCGTTTCTCAATCGCGAGGATATTGGCTTCCAAGCCAATATTTCAAGGATGCTACGTCATCAAGTGGCGCAGCAGGACCGTTCCAATGTCTAGCATACTTGGAATTCCACCGAGGCCGCGTCCTTGGTGAAATTTCGAGGCTGCACATGGGTAGACTTTGCGTCCTTAAAATCCCCACAATGCTTTGCGCACGGACCAATTTCCCCAAATCTGTGGCGGAAAATGTAAGGCGGGGCCTCTCATATGACGCACACCTGCACACTTGCTAGCCTGTTCCACACTTCGTTTTCCGAATGCCAGGAAGGATTCTTGCCTAGCTTCTGAAGGAAGTGACTCGGAAGACATGTGCTACCAAGCAAGCGAGAAACACCCCGAATCACTCGTCCATATCTTGCCAATCCTTTTATGGAAAGCGCCCCCTGCAGGTATAACAATGTTGGTGACATCGAGTAACAACTAAGGAATCATATCATTCATAAATTGTCAAAGTATTGATTTTATGTTTGCAGGAAATTATGATTAATCCCCTGTCCACTAAAGTGGACGTCATGCATCACTGGCTATATTTCAACTAAACTTCATCCTGTTACTGCTACTGTTGTTCTTGAAAATACTTCATTTGCAATATCTTTTTGGGCCGTAAATCAATATACTTATGTTATTATAATGTAATTTTAAGTTTGCACATCTTTACTTATCATTTTTTCCAAATGTACATGTCTTCCTGAGTGGACATATAAACATTATTTTTCTAAATTTGAAAAAACTAGATAAAAAGAAACTAAAGTTAAAATCTTGATTTTCCCCAAGAGCAATAAAAACACTTGGTAAAAACATCCTGACTGAGGTTTTCATAATTCATGCATGGAAGGGTGTGACACCTGAGCAACATCAGCTAACGTTTAGCTAATGGGCGGCTAAACACTATCAGCTAATCCTTTAGTAAGATCTGATGTGCGAGAAACTCCCTCTGGAGAGAAACACAGGGATTTTAACCTTTGCAGACCATTAACATGCACTAAAACCTATATAACCTAAAAGACAGTAATTTAATTTAAAATGTAACATTGTTTTTCCTGTGTTGCCCACAGCAGGAGGACTCCTCTCCATCCCTGTACAGAACCTGTAAATAGTCCCGAGGATACTTTTTTTATTAACTTTTTTTCAAATTGTATTCTTTGTTCGTGAATGTAACAAAGCAATGTTAAAGGGGACCTATCATGCAAAATGCACTTTTGTACGTCTTTTCTACATGAATATGTGTCCCCGGTGTTCCAGGGAACTCACCAAGTGTCAGAAAACACAACCCTCTCTATTTTCCTCCATACCCAAATCTCTAAAAAAGGGGCTGCAACGGATCTGATAAAAACTGATCCAGATTTGAACACTGTCCTGACGTCAGGACGGTGGCGCTACGGCTATTGGGCCAACTCCACCAATCAGGAGGAGACAGCCACGGCCATTGCCGTTCGAAAGCGCTGGAGACGCTGTAGTACATATGCCAGGCCAGTAGGTGGTGCTGTTCTCACTGAATCAGCCCTTGCAGAGCAGAGCTAAAAAAAAGTGCAAATTGAGCGAAATGTGGCATGGCTAAAATGCATGATCTGTTTGGTATTTTGAAAACATAAACGTATAAATATACCTTATATAGGTATGGCCCTACAATATATCATTTAAATATACCATGATAGGTCCACTTTAACTTATCATTGTCTTTTTTATTTTTTGTTGAGTTGTGTTTGAACCCCAGCTTTACCGTTATGTTTTCTTAAACCACTGACTGTACTGGACCCTTCGTCACATCGTTCTGCAAATAAACGCTTCAGTTGCTGTGGAAAAACCCTACATCCAGACCTGTGTCACATCTCTTCATCACAAGATTAAATGCTGCATATTAATATTTACTGTTAGATTTAAGGAACTTATAAGGGGAAAAACTACCCTTTTTTATATTGTTGTTATTATTTCCTTTTCATAATTGGAAATGTTACTCTGCGGGTTAAAATAATTAATACAAAATATAAATCAATTAAATATGGTGTACTTTCATGAATTAAGATACCTGGCAGTATATCATTACAGCTATCTCAAACTTTAACCTGATTTAAAATGAAAATGATGAACACATTAATGGCTAATTATAAGATATGATTAATAATATTCTGTACACCTAAGTACTTTCAGTTAAGGAACTCAAAGTATATTTTAATGCTAACACCTTTACTTAAAGGCAGGGTTCGTACGGGTGCTGGAAATCCTTGAAAATGCTTGAAATTTCATGTGGTGTTTTCAAGGTTTGAAAAGTGCTTGGATTTTGGATAAAGTGCTTGGATTTTGGATAAAGTGCTTGAAATTGCACTTGTTTTACTTTTATAATAAATTGCTAAGACACTAGAGGAAAGGAAAACCTCAAAAAGCAGAACAGACTAATCAAATGGGGACAATACATGTTTTTATTTTTTGAATTCAATGTGTCTGAACATTCATGTATCTAATCGTTATCTATTCCAATGTGAGGTTGCAGAATACAACTAGATACAAAATGTTCATATGAAGGATTCCTCCTCCTACTTTCCCAGTCGCAGCGTTCCTCGCGACCGAGTAAACATCCGGTTTAAGAGGGAAGAAAATCAAAACTGCTGCTACCCGTTTTATTTTCTTCAATGACAGCAGTGACAATAAGGTAGCAGGTGTGTACATGGAAATTGGGGAGCGTGCACGTGGTGGATGGTGTGTGCACGTGGCTGGCACAGAGCATTGGAGATGCTCCATACGAGTTTTAAGGATAAATGGACGTCAAGCTGTGCCGACACAGCATGAGCTCACTCATCTGCTCAAGTGGAGAGTGTCAGTCATCACTGCCGGGCAGATCAGCTGTGCAGGAATGTCATAGTGTGTGTGTGTGTGTGTGTGTGTGTGTGTGTGTGTGTGTGTGTGTGTGTGTGTGTGTGTGTGTGTGTGTGTGTGTGTGTGTGTGTGTGTGTGTGTGTGTGTGGGCATAACATCCTACAGGAGACGTAGCATGTCTTTACTGTCAAGCATGATGAGCTGTCTACCTTTTACTGTCATAGTAGAGTGTGTGCGTATGTGTGTGTGTGTGTTTGTGCATACTTGTGTGTGTGTTCTTGTGTGTTTGTGTTTTACTGGAATAACAACACACAAGTTCACAGAAATAGAAAAATATTAATGACAACGCACACACTTGCTTACACAGAGGAAATACATTTAGAACAAGGCCAGTGAAACACACACACACACACACACACACACACACACACACACACACACACACACACACACACAGCCATGCTCTATATCACTTTAAAGTGTAAATTGCTAATTTTAGAATCCCTCTCCACACATTTTTTCACATTTTCAGAATGTTTTTATTTTCTTCTGTCACTTGTGATTGTGAAGTATTAGTGGAGCGTGTGTGTGTGTGTGTGTGTGTGTGTGTGTGTGTGTGTGTGTGTGTGTGTGTGTGTGTGTGGTGTGTGTGTGTGTGTGTGTGTGTGTGTGTGTGTGTGTGTGTGTGTGTGTGTGTGTGTGTGTGTGTCTTCTCAGCGACTTTGGACTGACTGACAGAAGTAGGTCTGTGTGAGAACAGCTCTTCCCCCTCTGGCTCTTTTCCTGGTGAGATCTCCTCTTCATCCTCTTCCTCATAATCATGGAGAGGATGTTCACTCTTCTTCCTCTGTGTGTTTCTCCTCACTCCTCACTTCGCCGAGTTTTCACATCCTTTCTTTCTTTCTTTCTTTCTTTACTCTCCTACTTACTTTTTCTGTGTTTTCAGACTCTCTGCTCTGAGTGAGAGTCATCAAATGAAGATTAAAGACACTTCTGTTTCCACTGACAAGCACACACACACACACACACACACACACACACACACACACACGCACACACACGCACACGCGCACACGCACGCGCACACGCACACGCACACACACACACACACACCTCAAACACACACACACGCACACGCACACACACACGCACACGCGCACGCGCACGCGCACACACACACACACACACACGCACACGCACACGCACACGCACACACACACACACACACACACACACATACACACACACACACACACACACACACACACACACACACACACACACACACACACACACACTCCCCCCCCTTGGGAAACCTTACACAATTATGGCTAGAATGGGATTCATTCTCAGCCTTCAACAACTCATTAACTGCATATTGCAAATCGTACGTTTCAGCAGAAAGCATTGATGAGGAACGGGGGCTTTGGGAGAGGCCGGCATCGCTGCAACGTGTGTTAGGAATGTATTAGCATATCACATATAGCACACTGTATGTATATTATACATAGGAGGAAATGGGAAGGATTGGCCACAGTGCTTCTTTTTTAAATACGTGGGGGTCAGATATTTGCATGTGTTCAGCCTTTTATTATCTGCATGGAATCCAAGGTAGGTAGAATATAAGGACAAATACATAAAGCATATTTTAACCCTTAAATGGGCAATCACATGTCAATATTTTGTAAAATTAAAGGTGGGGTAGGTAAGTTTGAGAAACCGGCTCGAGATACACTTGTTGTTATATTCCATGGAATGCTCTTAACATCCCGATAGCAATGAATATCTTAAGTGCTTTGACAAAAAATCCATAAAGAAATGTCATCTGTGGAAGCTGTAATACTGTAAAAAGTACGACCAATCATCTGAGCCGGCCCGGCTAAAATAACTGGATGGCCTACCTGCCTGTCAGCCTTCCATCTGTGCACAAACTTATCTCGTGCCCTCATTGGTCATGTGCGTGTTCGTGTGTGTTGGAGGAGGGGCTCTGTAAGGAAGTGGCAGATTTTTTCCGGCTGTGTATTTTCAAATTCTAGCGATCTCGAGCCGGTTTCTCCAAAATTACCTACCCCACCTTTAATGGATTGCTATTTTCTATATTCTACATATATGACACCCATGTTGCACCCATGTTACACGGTTATTGCACCCATGTTACACGGTTAATACACCCATATAACACCTATATTACACCCATATCAGACCCATATTACACAGTTATTTCACCCATGTTACACCGTTATTACACCTGTATCACACCATTATGTCAGCAACCATTTAACCCCTATATTACACCCATTTACCTCTGTTATTACAATCATATTACACATGGACACCCTGTAAAACCCTGTGAAATGACTGTAACCCCAAGGATACAGAAACCATTTAAGGGTTACACATTTAGGGTTTTAATAAACACATTCACACTGCCCGTAAACCACACTGATAAAACATCCCAGTGGGTTAATGTTAACCATAGCATGTATTCCCAAAGTGTCTGATTCTGCCCACAGTGCAGCATACTGGCAATTTAAATATTTTCTAAAGTTGTTATTCGGTTGTCCTTGGCTTTGCACAACACATACCAGATCTCCAGGGAGCAGTTAGGAAGACAAGTGCCGACCCTGAAACAGAAAAAGCTAAATTTATACTCATCTTCGGATCTTCTGTATGTTTCGTTGTGTGATTTTATTTGAGAGGTTTCGAGGTTTCTTAGCGTTTTTGTTGGAGAGACAAGTTTTAGTGTTCTGAGAGCAGAGACAGAGAGCTGCAGCTTCAGCTGATACGTGACCAGCTCATTAAAGGTTCATTGGCTCTTTGTTTCCCCTTTGGGTTCTCCTCCACAGACCAGGTACTCTCAGTGCCCACGCATAAGTGTGTGTGTGAGTGTGTGTGTGAGTGTGTGTGTGCACGGGTTGAGAATATGCGTTTGCCTCTTGTGACACACCCTTTGTCATTGAACTGAAACAAAGAATGGAAATGTTGTCTCTTAAACACACACACACACACACACACACACACACACACACACACACACACACACACACACACACACACACACACACACACACACACACACACACACACACACACACACACACACCACACACATGAGTCACTGAATCTCCAATTAGCACATTCTTTCTCACTGGTGTTTTAATTGAAGATTGGAGATGGGATAGGTTAAAAGCGTTGTTAGTGCAGCTTGGTGGAGCAGGAGGGGTGTGTGTGTGTGTGTGTGTGTATGTGTGTGTGTGTGTGTGTGTGTGTGTGTGTGTGTGTTCTTTGCCACGTGGCAGAATAAGTGTTAAGCGCTCAGAGGGAGCCACAAAGTGATAGCATGCATTACCTTTCACCTGCAACACCCACTCAGTTAAAGACCTGCAGGACCGGAGGGAGCCTTGCAGATCGCACAGGAGAGTAACGTCGGGTTATGATGGAGATCGAGGTCTTCAACACTTCAAGGCAAATAGGAATGTGAATTACGCTCCAAATCAATCTTTCTTTTGCACAAAGAGAAGCTTTTTTCTATCGTTTGCTATTTATTTGAGTTTGTAAAGCTGAATGTTGCGAACACATCCGTAAGAGGGGCATAAAGTGGAACTACAAACATTTTCAATCCAGTTTTTACTAAGCTGCGATGGATGTATTTCTATGAAATTTGGTAGAGATAACAACTGTGCTATGATTATTCATTTTGTTGAAGATGGGCTGCCTTGACATTTCCTTTTTGTGCCACCAGCAGCCCATAACATATTTCAGATAAATATCTCTTAGATGGCATTTTATAGATACTCATGGTCCCCAGAGGATGAATTGTTATACGTTTAGTAATCCCTTGACTTTCAAAGCCACCAAAAGTGTTTACCTTGTCTTGGATTGATTGCTAGACTCGTGGGTCACACATGTATTTCCCCCTGTAATCATTTTGGTGATCCTGTCACTTCCCCTTTAGAACAATTATCAAATCCAAAGTTGTTGTTTTTTATGATCAAATGCCTCCGGTGGCCGACAGGTGCAAAAGCGCTGCTGCTTCAGAAACAACGCAAATATAAAAACACAAATGAGCCAAAACACATGCAAATTAAGAAATATCTGCACTAACTTGACAACACATGTGCAGTATTAACCTGTTAAGCCCTGAGCCTGTTTTTCAGGTTTCAGGCTCGAAAATGACATGCCCAGAACAAATGACTATAACTTCACTTCTAAAAGGGTTAAATTAATAATCTTTTTTCTCAAAGCAAGGTTACATCTGTGAGTTGGATGTAGAAGTGTCAGAATCAATATAGATGTTTCTGTGTCAGAGTAAATTCAGATGGAACATTGTAAAAAAAGGTAAATTCTTACCTCCGCCCAAAAGAAAACCATTACTTATAGTGAAAACCACCCTTGAATGATGGGTTAGTAGACCCAGTAAGCTTTAGGAATCCAAACTACAACATATAATAAGTACCCTGTATCAAGATTGATGCAAAACAAGTGACATTTGACCTCTTTAGAGAGATTTATAAAAATAAAAATGCAATGATGGATTATCAGTAATCCTTTCAAAGTGACACAGACACATTGGATTAACCTATGGATTAACCTTCAGCGGCGTTTTTATCATTTTAATGCAAGGAACACGACTATTGATCAGAATAACAGCTAATTTGAGACGATTTCCCGTGAATGTTCCGTAATTCACGTGCTGTGACGTCTGTGTTTGCTTCCCCTGTCACGAGTTCTGATCGCTCAGTGATGATACTTATACCTATAGAATCTGTGGAATCTCAGCTTTAATTTGATATCTTGTTTTTGCAGTTACGATAAGTAATAAGGGTATTTTTACCTTGAGTTCTGTGGTAAGTGTGTTAGCATTTTTTCGCTCAGGGCTCATTTAGACGCTTCTTGTGAGACTTGTGTTTTGTTTCGGTAAAAATGGTTCGTATTGTCAGTTAGCTGAGATTCTTCCCGTTAAATGGGTATGACACATTAATAGGTTTGTAAATATTAAGAAGCCCTGAGACACAGTTTAGTGAAAAAACACCCCACTGCCCCCTGTACAACTTGAAAGATGCGCGGCGTTTACTGAAAGCGCTGCATTAACGAAACGCTGCACATAAAAGAAACTCAAAACACAAAGGAAAGGGGGCGCTAAAAAGTGATGCACACCGCTGGGACCCTAGCGCTTGTTGCAGTCGGAGATTATTTAAAATGTCTCACAGACCAAATATGTTTTCGACACAATTGTGTTTTTTTATTTCCATAATTCTTTTAACTCCAAACGGAAATGTTTTGTGCGCGTTAATACCTGCATAGCTCATTACATTACCCTCAACCTTAGTTGTGCTTTGTGTTAAATGCTAATTAGCAAATACAAGCATGCTGCTGACACACTCCACTAGGATGGTGTCCACGGTAACAACATCAGCAAGTCCTCTCATTATCATCGTGAGCATGTTAGCATTTAGCTTATTGTTGTATATCCTCTCAGAGCTGGGAGTAGCTGCCTCTCTGTCTCGTTGATGTAAAAGAATCATGACATTTATCAGAGAAAATCTGCTTCTGACTGAATGAAAATGTCGGAAAGTGACAAATTAGAGGTAACTTGTTTTCTGCCAAATGAAACAAACTGTATGGATTTATTTTCGTCATTACCTCAGGGAACAGGGAACATTTTGTCAGAAGCATTTACACAAATATGATAAGTACACTAGTGCTAGATTCCCTTATTTCACACATGCTATCACGAGGCTTGAACTTGCCCAGGTAATAGTGTGATGAAATGATGGCTTTGGAATAAATATCCTACGGGTTTTGGCAAGCTTGGAGTTATATTCTCATGTGTATTAGACAATTCATTTATCCAGCCAAGAGGTTGTTTTTTTTTACCTAAAGGCAGATACCACCAGGTAGATGTTGATCAAACACATCCTACTCTGACGCACGGACGCTCAAACGGGTGTTAACAGACGCTGAACACACACACACACACACACACACACACACACACACACACACACACACACACACACACACACACACACACACACACACACACACACACACACACACACATACATTATGTTGTTTTGCTCTGTGGAACTTTGTAAATTGAATTGAGAAAAAAGTGAAGATAACAGAAGACAGAGAGGAAGAGGGAAACTGGGTCAGGCAGGAGAGTGAGGAGGTGGAGCAGAGGGGAGGACTGGACTGTAGAAACATTATTGACACCCCCTCTCCCCCCTCTCCCCCCCCCCCCCTTTAGCATCCACCCCCGAGTCTCTGAGCAGCCATTACACCTCTCCACATGATGATCTATACGGCAGAGTGGACCTGCAGATAGATGGAGATGGATTGAGCTCTATCTCCTCCCTCTCCCCCTCTTTCTCTCCCTCTCTCTCTCAGGGTTGCAGATGGAGACAGATGGCGTGGGGCCCCTGGCCTCGGCCCCTGCAGATTGATTATTGATCTGCAGGACAGAGATGGATCGAGGGGTGGAGAGGACACCGAGGAGAGGAAGAGGGGTGGAGAGGAGGAGGAGGAGAAGTGGGAGGATTTCAAGGAATTTATGTTTTAAGAGTGAGGCTGAAGGATGGCAGGATGGGGAGAGGAAGAAGAGGAGGTGAGGAAGAGGAGGAGAGGAAGAGGAGGAGAGGATGAAGGTTTTCTTCAGCTCGCTCATCACCTTCAGAGGGAGCTATTGACTAAGCTGCAGATTTATGGTCCAAATCTTTTGAATTCTGTTCAGGATGTTCAAGTGACGGCTCATTGTTTGTCAATAAATGTCCCACCCTCTCTCCAGAGAGATGCTAATCACTGCTACATAAGGCTTATCGGAAAAGTTCACTTCCTTTTATGAATGAAGGAAAAAGAACAGTCATGTTGAGGCGTGGAGGCGTTCAGGTGGAGTCTCAGTTGTTGCATGATTCATTTAGCAGATAAGGAACTTTTCTGTTTGGGAAAAAAGACTTTTAATCAACTCAAGACCACGCTTTTTAATTTGGCTTTTAATTGAATGTTTACTTTAAAATATCTTTCATTTTTATATATTCTGAAATGCCATAATATTTGAGGTCTTTGACCAAAAACATTTTTGTGTAACTTGGCCATTACATTGCATTACATTGCATTTAGCTGACGCTTTTATCCAAAGCGACATTAAAGGGGACCTATCATGCAAAATGCACTTTTGTACGTCTTTTCTACATGAATATGTGTCCCCGGTGTTCCAGGGAACTCACCAAGTGTCAGAAAACACAACCCTCTCTATTTTCCTCCATACCCAAATCTCTAAAAAAGGGGCTGCAACGGATCTGATAAAAACTGATCCAGATTTGAACACTGTCCTGACGTCAGGACAGTGGCGCTACGGCTATTGGGCCAACTCCACCAATCAGGAGGAGACAGCCACGGACATTGCCGTTCGAAAGCGCTGGAGACGCTGTAGTACATATGCCAGGCCTGTAAGTGGCGCTGTCGTCTGCCACAAAAGCAGCGAAGAAGACTTCCCGCGCATGGTTACCATGGTTACCCTTCTGTTTATTCTCCGCTGTGGCTTTTTTTCTCCCTCCCCGAGGCAAGCGTTTGCTCCCACTGCTTTAATTCAATGCAATCCCTCCCCGTCGAGGCAAGCACTGTAATTCTCTCCGGTTAGTCCACCAGCAGATGACAAACACCCACCTCTCCGCCTCTTCCAAGGAACGTGGGGACCGTGCGGCAGAGTTTCAGTTAGGTCTTCTTTCGCCGGTCAAGATGTCCGTTAAAGTTTAAATCTTCCGGACAAAATTAGAAAAGTGCCGGTCAAAGGTCTTCTTTGTTATTTATTGAGCTTTAAAACAAAGGAATAACGACTCTATATAATAATATAATAAAACACGGAGGACGGAGATCTCCCCCCTCTTCTGACAGCCCAGCAGCTGTTCAGAGCACGTTATCCTCTCCTGCAAGGTGGCGTGGTCAGCTGCAGCTCACAGAATCAGCCCCGTGCAAAAACAGTGCTGGAAAGAGCAAATGGAGCGAAATTAGGCATGCCTAAAATGCAGGATCTGTTTGGTATTTTGAAAACAGAAACGTATTAATATACCTTATATAGGGATGGCCCTACAATATATAATTTAAACATAGCATGATAGGTTTCCTTTAAATAAAAATAAAAATAAATAGCACTTAGGTTTATTGCACTTATTGTAAGTCGCTTTGGATAAAATCCTCAGCTAAATGTAATTTAAGTGTAAGTGTCTCTGAGAGAGAGAGAGCTGAGATGAGAGAGAGAGAGAGAGAGAGAGGAGAGAGATCGAGAGAGGAGAGAGAGCGAACGAAGAAGAGAGAGAGAAGAGAGAGAGATATAGAGAGAGAGCGAGACGAGAGAGAGAGAGAGAGAGAGAGAGAGAGAAGAGGAGAGCTATCTTATCTCTATCTCGAGAAAAGAGAGAGAGCGGAGGATGTCCTCTCTGCTCTCTATCTCAGAGAGAGAGAGAGAGAGCTGTTTGACTGGGAGCCAAGAGGTTAATCTGCAACTTCACTGTCTCTCTCTTATTTCCCCTCAGCGCTTCACCTTTCATCTCTCTGTGAGGTGTGTGTTGTTGTGTGTGTGTGTGTGTGTGTGTGGTGTGTTTTTTGTGTGTTGCTCATTGACTCCGGTGCACTCCTTCAGTGTGTGTGGATATCAGATGGTGTGATGCAGGAAAGAGGAGCGTGTTGGCTGCGGGGTGTGAGTGTGCTGGAGGCAGATACCGGAGGAAGTGAACGACATGCAGGCATCTGTCCAGCTCGGAGTTCACACTGGAGCCATCGATGGTGCGAGCCCAAAGTCTTTCTTTGACTTCAAATGATTATATTCATCTTTGAACATTTACTGAAGTGTGCACAAACACCCGAGACAGACATCATTTGGGTAGACAAACCCTGACTTTCAGAATTAGAATCAGAATTAATTAATTAGTCCCGCAGCGGGGAAATGCACGGTGTTACAGCAAAAGTGGCAAAGCAGGTCAAAAGAAAAGGTATTAAATATAGAGAAGAAAGCAGGCAGTAGTCATATAGAGAAAGGCAAAGAAGATAAGATGTACTTTATTAATCCCACTGTGTTGCAGCAGCATAAAACAAAACAACACATTGTACATGACAAATTAAAAGAGTAGAAATAAACAATTCTAAAATATTAACATCTCAAAATCAAAAATAAATAAACCAGCATCAGAGAGTAAGAAAAAAATACAGATGACAGTGAAGATAGAAAATCTATAAACTGTCTGAGTAATAAAAACACTATTGAAGGCCAATTTTCAGTTAACACAATATAAGCAGGATATCATTTATTTACATCAAGTGTGCATGCAATGGAATATTCAATTAAATATAAATATCAAATGTACAGTGCATATAAAATGTACAGTGTAAATAAGTACACAATGGTTAAAAATGAGCAGCAGCAATTACAAAAAAAGTGACATAAGTAACATGTTTAACTGTGTTTTTAGTTTTTCTTCTTCTGTCTTCTTTTCAAGGCGGTTTCAACACATGTTCTCCAGCCCCCAGGCAGAGTGGGAGTATAGTGTCCCAGGAGGAGGCCTCTCTGTGGGCTTCACCAGTCAGTGGGAGGACAGCATGGAGATCTTCTGGGGCTCAATCTGCCCCCGGAGGCTTTCTTTAGCCGCTAACAGCCTGCAGGTAAACTGCTAAATTAACGTCACACACACACACCCACACGCACGCACGCACGCACACACACACACACGCACGCACACACACACACACACACACGCACGCACACACACACACACACACACACACACACACACACACACACCACACACACACACACACACACACACACACACACACACACACACACTGCAACATGATGTCATACCAAAGTAAACTGTCCTTTAAGCTGCTATATAAAATATTGCATTGTACTTACTGTACAGTGGATCAAATGTGTATTTTGAAACAGGTTAATCATAGTACAAGTGTTCAAATCCATTGTCAGGCACATTTTGAGTAAGTATTGAAACAATCATCGACTGCATGGTTTGGAGCGTTTTGTCATAAATCCACCCTTAAACAGAGTAGAAAGCATTTATTAGCCAGCATTAAGCCCCTTTAACACTGCCCAAAAAACATCCACTAACATATTTTCTTTTGTCTTCAGTGGGACGGACTGGTGAAGGTGTAATAGAGACTCATTTGATACAAAAAGAAAGGCAGTCACATGTTGGGCTTGTTACTGACTGCAGGGTAAAGGCACTGGTGCAAAGTGTCACATCAACATAACTTCAACAAACACATGTTTCATGGTGCCATGTAATGTGGGAGCGTTGTTGCTCAAACTACATATCTGTATTCATTTAATATTTATTACATAATTGAAGCGCTTATCCACAGCCCATGAAGCACAAGCTGGTGGACCAGCCTTCTACAGTTTAGCTTGAGTGTGTAATACATCTTGACGTTTAGCAAGTTAGTGTTTACAGCGTTAAAAGGCTGCTTTCAGCCACATTACACATGCACATCTCCAGGATTGACTGTGTGGCAGTGGGGTTAATGACGTTTCTCTGCTACGCCACAGAGGAGAATGATCTAGTGAAGCGGGAGATAGCTGCCTCTCTTTCTGAGTGTCAACAAACAGTGGGGGGGGGTCCTCCATAAATGACAAGATGTAGCTGGCCATATTCAGCTGCATTATGCTGCCGTCTCACCAGCGTTTGGTGAGACGGCAATCAGTTTCACCGCACAGGAAAATGAGAGAGAACATGTGAGCAAACATTTATACATCCGTGGAAGACTCTCACCAGGATACACATCAACAATCATTCTCATAAATACATACAAATAACTTTGCTGGTCGGCTTTAAAAGAAGTTTCCCATCCCTCAGATCACAGTCGGGGGTGCGTAGATTCTCCCCGAGTCGCTGCAGTCACTGAAGGATGGAGGGAAATTGTGCAAATTAGGTGAAGAGAAGAAGAGGATGAGATAGTGTGCTGCAGAATGCGAGGAGAATAGAAGTGTGAAATATCCCAGAGGCCTCCTGGTGTATCAAAGGGCATGGCTAGCTGTGTGTTTACCAGCTGAGGAGCGTCAACAACACACACACACACACACACACACACACACACACACACACACACACACACACACACACTCACACACACACACACACACACACACTCTCTCTCTTCCATTTAAAAGTAGATAGACATTTTGTTGCTTTTTATCCATATTGAGATATCATTTCCATGGAGGGGAATGCAGGAATGTGAAGGAGAATGATCTTCTGTGTGTGTGTGTGTGTGTGTGTGTGTGTGTGTGTGTGTGTGTGTGTGTGTGTGTGTTTGTGTGATTATGGATATGTACATGCTATCAAAAGAGTTTGTTGTGGAGGAAATGTTTTATTCACTTTTGCCATACTGATGTTCCTGTCTAAGACACCTTTTTTCAGAGAGAGAAAGCACTGTGGCCGACAGGTGCAAACATGCTACAACCCTGCCTTCAGGAGAATGGGCAGCATTTTCCAAAATTGTGCGAATAAATAAAACACAAATGTTCAAAAACCCATGCAAATGAAGATACATCTTCACCAACTTGACAACACGTGTGCAGCGTTTAATAATAGCGATGCTTAAACGAAACACTGCAAGAAGCTCAAAACACGGGGACTCAAAAAGTGACGCACGCAGCTGGTACCGGAGCGCTTGTTGACGTTTGGGGATTAAAAAGTTGGCCAACTGTCACTGTTGGTAGAAACTTACCTAAAATTGAAGTTTTATCGTCTTATTTTAACAATGTGATCACATGATTCCTTCGGATATTATTGCAGATCTGCTGTAAGCAAACTAGCTTACCTAGCTAACCTAGTCAGTTCAGATATACTGTCAAAACACTTACTGTTATGAAGCAGACAAACTTCACCAACAGTGACAGTTTGCCAACTTTATAATCCATAAACATCTTCATTTGCATTTGTGTTGGCACATTTGTGTTTTTTAATGTGCATGGTTTTGGAAGCTGCAGAGCGTGTCTTCTATTGGAAAGGTTTTGGGTCGGTGTCGCACGTCTGCACCTGTAGGCCACGGCAAGAAAGAGAGAAAGAGAAATAATGGCATGGTAAACATTTGAAGCCACGCACATGATGATAGACAACACTAAACAACTGGAGGCTTGTGTGTGTGTGACTCCAGCAGCTGGGTAAAGTGTGTGTGTGTGTGTGTGTGTGTGTGTGTGTATAAAAAACTGTTGTTGTGGATCTGAAGTGACACATCCCTTTAAAGTCCTTGCAGGGGGTTGGAAAGTGTTTGTTGTAGGGTGGTGTTGTGTGTGTGTGTGTGTGTGTGTGTGTGTGTGTGTGTGTGTCTGTGTGTGTGTGTGTGTGTCTGTGTGTGTGTGTGTGTGTGTAGGGGCCAGAGGGGAGACACATTTCTCTCCCATGTTTGATGTGAGTGGTGGTGAGATGAGTTATATATGACTTGCTGCGAGAGAGAGAAATGCATTTATCTTTTCAGGAAAACTGGGGGGTTTCACACATCGTACACACACACACACACGCACACACACACACACACACACGTACACACACACACACACACACACACACACACACACACACACACACACACACACACACACACACACACACACAGTTAAAATAAATACATTCTCTACCAGCGCCGAGTGCTAATACAAAAAACTCAGTGCATCCATTTTAAACACAAAATAAGAATCAGTCTCACTCTAGTTCATCATTCAGCATCTCTCAGAATACAAATGATCCCTTCGGTAAAAGTGATTATGTTTTGTAAACCAAGGACTCAGGTTAATATTCCCGCCTCTGCTATCATTCATAACAACAGTAAACAAGGAAGCTGTATTAAGATGCATTATGTGGTAAGAGCAGATGTAAGATTTGTCCCTTTTGTCAATCTGTGATGAATATTCGACATTTTACAATAAAACATGTCTGCATGCTAGCTGGCCTTCAATACATTATGACAGAAGAGTTTGTTTTTCCTCTGCTCCAAAGACTCGACCAATGTCGCTCCACTGAAAGCAGTTTGCCTGCATTGCTCAAAGTATTACATGCTCTTTATTCTTGGTAAACATGTAGGAGTAGGTCAAGTTCAGCCATTCAAGTCCTAATGTAAAAATATGAGATTTCTTTTTATATTCCGCCGCTTTGAACGCCACCTCCCCTTCGATCTGCGCTCTGAAAGCTTGACAGCGATGAACGTCCTTGATAGAATTATGCATTTCCTCCCACTGTGAGTGGTGTCAATACTGAGACATGTGATGACAAGCCTTTCCTTTCAGCTGGAGCACCTTTGTCTCCTTTTTTTGTTTTGTTTGTTGCTGTATCTCTTTCTTTCTCGTTATCCTCTTTCTGCTGTGGAGTGGGAAAGGGGAGGTGCAGATGCTCCTCTGAATACGAATTTAGGAGGAGCTCGATATTGTCTGTGAGCTTGATGAAAGCCAGGAGAACAGACTAAAGAAAACTGTGGACAGAATAGAAGAAAAGAGGTTAAAAAAAAGAAAATGGTGAATAATGTATATTGCCGGCCTCCGAATGCTCTGCTGTTTAATACCGGGCTAAATCCCTCAACTTCTCGTAAAAACTTCAACAATTTCGCAGTCGAGTAATCTTCCGATTTAATAACCTTAAGCTTCCCTAGCTCCATAAATCTGACGTTCTTACGCCTTTCCCTCCCCAACCTCGCCCTCCCCTCCTCGTCCTCTCTCCTTCCTTCCCTCATTCCAAGCCTCTGTGCATTTTATCTCCATAATAGCACAAAGCGGCGCGAGCAGGCTCGGTGGGAGAGATAAGGGAAATTCCTGCCCGTATTTTAATAGCTTCGCTCGGCTATCTCTTCCTACCAACTCCTCAGGAGCTGCCAGCCAGCAAACTCACCTTGGACGCAGCACCCAGAGGAGAGTCCTACAGAAAGGCTGTGTGTGTGTGTGTGTGTGTGTGTGTGTGTGTGTGTGTGTGTGTGTGTGTGTGTGTGTGTGTGTGTGTGTGTGTGTGTGTGTGTGTGTGTGTGTGAGTGAGTGACAAACAGGGTGCTCGTGTGGGCGTGTGCCTGTATGTTTGTGTGTGTTGTTTCAATTAATGCTCCTGAATGAGCGTCTATGAGTACATAATAAATGCAAGTGACTGCTCTAGGACTCTACATTTTGTACCTTCGACTGCTGACACATAGAATAGAATTGGGAGGGATAAAACCCTCTTTAATGCAGAGCACACACAGTGAAATGTGTTCTCTGCTTTTAACCCATCCTAGTACCAGGAGTCTAGTACTAGGAGCCACGTAAGGGGGTGAAAAGTTAGGACGATTCTAAGGGCCCGTGACTGACAGGGGCCCAAACTATTTTAGAACATTAAGAAAAAAATGTTTAAGTAACCAATGTGATATCTTTTCATGGGGCCCAAAATCCCTGGCGGCACCCCTGCTAGGAGCAGTGGGCAGCTATTGTACAGCGCCCGGGGAGCAATGGGAGTGAGGGGGGAAGGGTGATGTCCGGTGCCTTGCTCAAGGGCACCACGGCAGGGCAGGAGGTGAACTGGGACCTCTCCAAGTAGAAGTCCACACTCCATATTTAGGTCTGGTCGGGGACTTGAACCGGCGACCCTACGGCTCACAGTCCAAGCCCCTACTGACTGAGCCACTGCCGGACATTTCCACGCAACTGTGTGTTCTTTTCTTCATTAATCCAGAATGGGAAATCCCAGATTACATTCAATATCGATGAATGGCTGTTCAAATATTCACAAACGTAACAACGTAGTTAAGGTATGGTCGAGATTTTGCAGAATAACATAATTTTCATGGGTAAATGTTTCATAAAATGGCATTTATTTTGCTTCTCCAAGGCTATGGCATTGTATTTGAACACATTACTAGATCCCTAATTACATTTATATTGGAAAAACATGTAGCCTATTTCCTTCAGTGTCAGTGCAGGAAGCATTTTGCCCTTTACGGCCACTCGGCACCATTTGACCATTTGTTGACAGATGATAATTGGGCTTGTATTTGTGAGACACATCCACTGGCGGTGGATTTACAGCTTTGGTGAACAAAAGGATGATGTGTTCCTCAGTTTAACGACACACCATACAAATCAAGCAGAACAGGACATGGAATGATTCAGAATACACGGGAGAGCTAGCATAATGCTACCGCTAGAAACACTTCCATCATGGTAAAATCTGCATTTCTTGTTTTTCTTTTTTCTCAGGACACAATATATCCTCCCACTTTTTAGCTGAGACAAACAGCTGTTTAGAAAAATGTGTTTATGATCCGTGGGTTCACAACATTTCCCCCAACCTTTGGCAGGTGCAGCTTTTGTGCTAGGAGGCTGAAATTTGGCTCGGATGTCAAGTGTGGTGAGATTGTGTGTGTGTGTGTGTGTGTGTGTGTGTGTGTGTGTGTGTGTGAGTGTGTGTGTGTGTGTGTGTGTGTGTGTGTGTGTGTGTGTGTGTGAGTGTGTGTGTGTGTGTGTGTGTGTGTGTGTGTGTGTGTGTGAGTGTGTGTGTGTGTGTGTGTGTGTGTGTGTGTGTGTGTGTGTGTGTGTGTGTGTGTGTGTGTGTGTGTGTGATTATGGATATGTACATGCTATCAAAAGAGTTTGTTGTGGAGGAAATGTTTTATTCTCTTTTGCCATACTGATGTTCCTGTCTAAGACACCTTTTTTCAGAGAGAGAAAGCACTGTGGCCGACAGGTGCAAACATGCTACAACCCTGCCTTCAGGAGAATGGGCAGCATTTTCCAAAATTGTGCGAATAAATAAAACACAAATGTTCAAAAACCCATGCAAATGAATATACATCTTCACCAACTTGACAACACGTGTGCAGCGTTTAATAATATCGATGCTTAAACGAAACACTACAAGAAGCTCAAAACACGGGGACACAACAAGTGACGTACACAGCTGGTACCGGAGCACTTGTTGACGTTTGGGGATTAAAAAGTTCGCCAACTGTCACTGTTGGTAGAAACTTACCTAAAATTGAAGTTTTATCGTCTTATTTTAACAATGTGATCACATGATTCCCACGGATATTATTGCAGATCTGCTGTAAGCAAACTAGCTTACCTAGCTGTGTGTGTGTGCGTGAATCTATGCACAAACATGGTTACAGCCATTGCAAATCTGTGCTTTTAAATGGCTTTTTCTTCATTTCAAAGAGAACAGGAAGTTAAAGAAACCTTCCCTCTCAGTCAAAACAACAAAAGTTTCTCAGTAAAAAAAGAGGAAAAGAGTTCATAAGCATAATACTAAATATAAAAAAATGTAGGAAATTTAACGTGTAAAATCTAGTTATGACTGATGATAGAAATAACAAGATTTCTTAGGGTTACGTCAGTCCTTGTCTGATCACAGACATCTACACATATTTATTAAGAGAGGCATCAACATCCGGTATAAATCCTCACATTTCCCTCTTACTATATTTATATTCAGATTTCTCTAATGCCAAAGTGCTTAATTCATTGCCTAGAATGAGGTTTTAGGGATTATCCTTCCCTTTCAAAGCAATTACATGTTTGGCTTGTGACAGACATAAATGTATTAATTTGCATTCCCCAGGGTTTTTACAGTATATGTGTGTAATAAATACACTATAGCTTCAATGGGAAGGACTGCCAATCTGTCGTTTTAAATATCAGTTCAACAACCTCTTGACCGAGCATCTGGAAATACATACAATGAAACAAGGCCATTATTAGAATTAATACAGATGTCAGACTATTGTGATTAAAATGGTGTTATTATAATGGAAGTCTTCCTTTTGGGGGATTTTTTTTGATGATTTAAGTGATGTTTGATGTTAAAGGTCCCATGTCATGGCCATTTCTACTGATCATAATTCCATTGTTGAGGTCTACTATAGATTTATACTGTGCAATTTTCCAAACTCACATTGGTTTCTCATACAGCATCTCTGTATAGTATGTGTATTCACTCTCTGTCCTAAACGGCTTGTTGGAGCTCCTAACCCCCCCTCCCAGTGAGCCCAGTGTGCTCTGATTGGTCGGGACGTTGAGAGGCTCGTTGCTGCGATCTGCTGCGAGGTGCGGAAGCCTGTCCGCTCCTCGCAGCAGATCGCAGCAACGAGCCTCTCGGCGATACAGCGAGAACAAGCGAAACTCATCCTGAGCACACACAAACACTCACTGCCGAAGTAAAAACAATAAGTGTGGCTTGATATTGAGTAAGAAAAAGGTTTATAACGCTGTGAGCATGGGTCTGCGGAGAGCATTTCTCCGCGATCCCAACTTAGTAGCCAGAAAAACGTTTACCCATTTAAACAGTCGTGGTGGATACCTTGTTTGTTTTAAACATCATAAATACACAAACAACAATGAATACTTACAGGTTGTGTACCCAAATCTCCCGCTGGTCCCTGACGGATTCTCTATTTTTCGTCAGGACCGGACTGCAAACTCGGGGAAAAGTAAGGGAGGCGGTGTGTGTGTAATGACTAACAACAACTGGTGCTCAGATGTGAAGATTATTTCATCGGACTGTTCCGCACAGCTAGAGCACCTCATGATCTCATGTCGGGCCTTCCATCTGCCGAGGGAATTCACATCTGTTGTGATAACAGCAGTGTATATCCCGCCGCAGCCACTCGCCGACAACAACACGGCACTCGATCAGCTGTTTGGGTTTATTGATAAAACCGAGACTTCACGGCCAGATGCGGCGTTCGTTGTGGCCGGAGATTTCAACACCGCCAACATGAAGAAGGTTTTGCCAAAATATTACCAACACATCAACTTCCCGACGCGCGGGGGAAACATACTGGACCATGTTTATTCCCCTTTCCGGAATGGATATAAGGCTCTCCCTCGCCCTCCCTTCGGCAAATCAGACCATATCTCACTACTGTTGTTGCCTGCTTACAAGCAGAAACTTAAAAGGGACAGACCGATAACAAGGACAGTACAACGATGGAGCGAGGAGTCAGATTCAGCACTGCAGGATTGCTTTGCATCTACGGATTGGAGTGTGTTTGAGGACAATAACATCAACACACACACGGACACTGTCATCTGCTACATTGGGAAATGCATCGATGACGTGGTACCGAAGGTTTCTGTACGGACATTCCCAAATCAAAAGCCCTGGGTAAACGGTGAGGTGCGCGGCAAACTGAAAGCGCGCACTCTCGCGCACACAGCGGGAGATTTGGAGGAGTACAGGAAGTCTAGGTATGATCTCCGGAGAGCAATAAAAAATGCAAAGAGACAGTACAAAGAGAAGGTGGAATCTGACTTCAAAGGCTGTAACACTAGGAATATGTGGGCGGGACTAAGGACAATGACTGACTACAAAGGAGCAGCGGGGGGGTGCTGCGGGAGTGTCTGCGTGCGCATCTCTCCCAGATGAGCTAAACAGTTTTTTTGCACGCTTTGAGAGCAGCCAGGCTGTGGAGGTACAGAGGGACCAGGAGCTACACTGCCCTTTTGTTTTAAATAGGGCAGATGTGTGTAAATCCTTTAAAAGGGTTAACCCACACAAGGCTCCTGGACCTGATGGCATCCCTGGCCGTGTTCTCAGGGTGTGTGCAGTTCAGCTGGCAGAGGTGTTCACAGACATCTTCAACAGGTCCCTGCTGCAGTCTGTAGTCCCCACATGTCTTAAACACTCCACCATCATTCCTGTCCCCAAAAAGACAATCATCACCTGCCCCAACGACTACCGCCCAGTAGCACTCACCTCCATCATAATGAAGTGCTTTGAGCGGTTAGTCAAATTATTCATCACCTCCTCCCTCCCTGAATCTCTGGACCCCCTGCAGTTTGCCTACAGAGCAAACAGGTCCACAGACGACGCCATAGCCCTCACCCTCCACACTGCCCTCTCACACCTGGACCCGAAGAACAGGAACACATATGTGAGAATGCTGTTCATTGACTACAGTTCAGCATTCAACACCATTGTGCCCTCCAAGCTGGCCATCAAGCTCAGAGACCTCGGGCTCAACAGCGCCCTCTGCGACTGGATCCTGAACTTCCTGACGGGCAGACCCCAGGCAGTGCGGGTGGGAAATATCACATCCTCCACCCTGATTCTTAACACCGGTGCCCCTCAAGGCTGCGTGCTCAGCCCTCTCCTCTACTCCCTGTTCACCCACGACTGCGTGGCCACACACAGCTCCAACACCATCGTGAAGTTTGCTGATGACACGACCGTCATCGGCCAGATCACAGACGATGACGAGACGGCATACAGAGAGGAGGTCGAAAACCTGACAACTTGGTGCCAGGAGAACAACCTCCATCTCAACATCAGCAAAACAAAGGAGCTGATTGTGGATTACAGGAAGCAGCAGGGAGAGGGACACGCCCCCATCGCCATCAATGGGACTACGGTGGAGAGAGTCAAAAGCTTCAGGTTCCTTGGGGTCCACATCACTGAGGACCTGACATGGTCTCTTCACACCACCACCATCACCAAGAAAGCTCGACAGCGGCTCTTCTTCCTCCGCAGGCTGAGGAGGTTCAAAATGGATTCCAGGATACTCTGCAACTTCTACAGGTGCACGATAGAGAGTATCCTCACTGGCAGCATGACGGCCTGGTACGGCAGCTGCACCGACCTCGATCGTAAGGCTTTACAGAGGGTGGTGAAAACTGCACAGCACATCACCAGGACGGAGCTGCCATCCATGGAGGACCTTTACTCCCAGCGGCTCAGGAAGAAATCACTACGGATTATCAAAGACCCCCATCACCCCAGCCACAAACTGTTCTTTCTGTTGCCGTCTGGCAGACGTTACCGCAGCATCCGGGCAAGGACAAGAAGATTCGGAGACAGTTTCTTCCCGCGGGCAGTGAGACTGTTAAAAAATTGAACTGTTGAAACAACTTCAAACATTCAACTGCTACTCAGTAGTATGTATCTAATACCTAATATATATATATCATTCCAATAACTTGTATATAGACTCATACTGCACTATTCCACATCATAACTTTATTTCATTTTTATAACTATTATTATTTTTGTATTGCTCTTGCTCTTATTGTTATTATGTTATGTTATTATGTTGCATTGTTGGAGAAGCCTGTGACATAAGATTTTCAACTGCATAATTACTCTGTAGCTATGTCAGATTGACAATAAAGAACCTTGAACCTTGAACCTTGAACCTTGGTCCAAACAAAGTAAGAACAGCATCGTTCTTCAGTGCCCTACGCTGTACATATCCGGCATGAATCGCTGAAAGGTTTGGGAAGCTTTGTTTCGTGAAAGGCTGGCAGAGGGTGTGGCCTCTGGGTATCCCCACGTCATAGTACCCAGGAATTAAACAATGGAAAATGAGAAATCTCCAACGAGGCGTTCTGGGGCAGCATAGACAGGTCTTTTCTGTGTTAGAGTTTTACTCGCTACAGGGTGTACTTTGAGGGTTTTTGACTCTGAAGACCGTTTACATGCAGAAAAACCTTCATAACACACAAGGGGACGGGTAATAACCGGAAAAGCATGACATGGGACCTTTAAACTTAAATAATAATGTCATGGCTCAACAGATATTCCTCACAGCCGTTGACATGCCTACACATTTATATCATAGAAAATGGACATTAAGTGAACTTGTTGATATCGCACCGTCTGTACTGTAGGCGCTTTGACGAGGCAGAAGGTAAAAATTGAGTAAACACAAACGCTCCTATTGGCTAGCGCTCCAACACATTGTACGTGATCGGCTAAGGGGCGGGACATCTCTAAGCTGTTGACCAATCACAACAGAGCTAACCAATCAGAGCAGACTGGGCTCTGGTTTCAGACGGAGGGTGAAAAGAGGTGCTGCAGCACAGGCAGTATGAGAAAAATAAAGACCTTTTTGAACATTAAAGCATGGAGACATGTCCCAGGAGAGGCACTACATACTGATATACACCTGAACATCAGCAGGAGAGGACTCTTTAAAGTAGAGACACTACATACTGATATACACCTGAACATCAGCAGGAGAGGACTCTTTAAAGTAGAGACACTACATACTGATATACACCTGAACATCAGCAGGAGAGGACTCTTTAAAGTAGAGGCACTACATACTGATATACACCTGAACATCAGCAGGAGAGGACTCTTTAAAGTAGAGACACTGCATACTGACATACACCTGAACATTTGCAGAATATGTATGTCCTCTTTAAGCAGATTCTAAT
>NW_022987792.1:1070536-1155536 GCF_902827165.1 Trematomus bernacchii | reverse complement strand
ACACACACACACACACACACACACACACACACACACACACACACACACACACACACACACACACACACACCTAACACAACTTCCTACTTAAACGCGGCACATTAAGCTGTTTGCCCAGAACTGGTGAGAGTTGGAGAGAGATCCAGAGAAACACAGAAGCTGAAGCAACAAACACACATTTGGTGTTTGTTGGGAAGCCAGATTTAAAAGCAGGCCAGTCGCCACTACACACACACACACACACACACACACACACACACACACACACACACACACACACACACACACACACACACACACACACACACACACACACACACACACACACACACACACACACACACACACCTTATAGCTTCTGACAAGCTGCTTTCTCCAGCATTGTACCAAGAGTGAACCACGATGTGTGTTCATGTTGCATGAGGATAAATCTGTGTGTGTGTGTGTGTGTGTGTGTGTGTGTGTGTGTGTGTGTGTGTGTGTGTGTGTGTGTGTGTGTGTGTGTGTGTGTGTGTGTGTGTGTGTGTGTGTGTGTGTGTGTGTGTGTGTGTGTGTGTGTGTGTGTGCTGAGGATTGAAGAGTGAAAAGAAGGAAGTAAAAGGGAAGAACGAGGGTCTGGGGAGGGATTAAATGCTGACATTCTGCAGTTCTCATCGCCCAAAAATACACAACCATCTCTCTTTCTTTCTCCCTCAGTCTCCCCCTCTCTCTCTCCCTCTCTCTCCCCCTCTCTCTGGTTTGGCAGTATGCTCTGGCAGTTTTGGGGTAGAGAGGATTTGCCTGTAAGTCACTCAGCTTTTATGTAATAGTCGTTTGCAGCGTTCCAGGGAAGCTTCTGTGGAGATGCGACTGAATCGAGGAGTGAGCTCGGCTGACTGCAGCTGCCGGGGCTCGTTACAGGAAGAAGGTCCCAGAGAGTGGGAGACATGAGGAGGAAGAAGTAGAGGGGAAGAACAAAAGATGGGGAAAAGCCTCGAAGAAGAGGACTGGCTGGTAGCTGCAGGCTCAGTCTGTGGCCTCAGCTCAAGCTAGAGGGTTTTCTAATCTTCTGTGTGGTCAAAAGTGCTTCTCTATGATGGCTTTGTAGAATATGAACAGGTGGATATGTGCCCATCTTAAAGTGGACTTATCATGCTATATTTGAATAATATAGTGTAGGACCATACCTATATAAGGCATATTTATACTTTTTTTTTTTCAAAATACCAAACAGATCATGCATTTTAGCCATGCCTCATTTTGCTCAATTTGAAATATTTTAGCTCTGTTTTTGCAAGGGCTGATTCTTTGAGAACAGCACCACCTACAGGCCTGGCATATGTACTACAGCGTCTCCAGGGCTTTCGAACAGCAATGGCCGTGGCTGTCTCCTCCTGATTGGTGGAGTTGGCCCAATAGCCGTAGCGCCACCGTCCTGACGTCAGGACAGTGTTCAAATCTGGATCAGTTTTTATCAGATCCGTTGCAGCCCCTTTTTTTAGAGATTTGGGTATGGAGGAAAATAGAGAGGGTTGTGTTTTCTGACACTTGGTGAGTTCCCTGGAACACCGGGGACACATATTCATGTAGAAAAGACGTACAAAAGTGCATTTTGCATGATAGGTCCCCTTTAATGTAAACTGGATAGACTAATGAATGCTCTAAAGCTTATATTGTATGCATCTTATTCAATTTGTATACCTGATGTAACTTGCAAACAGTTAGTAAATCATCAGCTATTTGTTTAGGAGTTAACAGTATAACAAATCATGTTTATGTATATGCTAGTAGCCTCTTTTTTACTATAAGAAATACACTGCAGCTGAATAAATGTAGAAAAACATCTGCCTTTTTCATGTAGGTAGCATTACCACTTTATAAAATACGGATGATCAAATATTTCTACATACTTCTATACATAGAGAAAATATTTGTCATGCTAATTTGTCTGGCCAACCTATAATAGCAAAACAAAGGGGTCTTTATTTGGTCAAAAAACACCGCAACCAGAGTTCTTATTATCCCAGTTTGCATGAGACATCAAACCAGAGTCCCATAAAAAGTCAAAATACTATTTTATATTATGATGAAAAGTCCTTTAAGTTCTTTATACCCTGTTGATTCAAGGGTCCTGAAAAAACCCATGTCAAAAAGTAATTTCAATATTGTTATTATTGGGTTGATCATTATAATTCTTAACATCAAATCAACCTGTGTGTCATAAATGTGTGTCTTGTGTTTGTATTTATTCTGTGATGTGTACAGAGACTCCTTCTGTGATAAATACATTGCTATTGAAGTTGTAATGGCGTCCTCTTGTCATGCCTTCTCCCCCTCACAATCCCTCCTGTCTTTTCATCAACATGTCTATTTTGAGATGTTTACATTTTAGAATTGTTTAATTTCTCTTATGTGCAATGCCTTGTCTTTTATGCTGCTGCAACGCAAACATTTCCCAAATTGGGATTAATAAAGTACATTTTATCTTATTTTATCTTATGTCTAAGGGTCATACCTCTCCTCTCCACCAGAGGCCCTCACTGCTTCCCTCCTCTTCTATCACCTGATCAGTCACCTGCCTGCACACCTGGTCTCAATTAGCCAATTAACCCTCAGTGTATAAACCCCAGCTTCCTCTGTTTATCTGTAAGAGTGCGTGTTGCTTTGATGCGTCTACGGTTTCACTTGATTCGCGTCAATGTGCTCCCTAACTTTTACAGCTTGGTAAACCTGTTGGATTTATTAACCTGTTCTCACTGATGTCCCAAGGATGAACTGTAAGTCTTTTTTTTGAATCTCTTATAATCTCTGACTATTGTACTATAAACCAAAAATGATGGCATCATCTGTATCTAGGAGTTCATGTAGTCTTGTCAAACCTAATATAAAATAGTAGGCCAAAGTATAATTTGAAAACATGTGCTCTTTGTTGAACTAAGCATTCAAAATTGTTTATTTAAAGAAATCAGTGGTGGAAAGTTAATAGAATCAAGTATTATACTTAAAGGTGGGGTAGGTAAGTTTGAGAAACCGGCTCGAGATCGCTAGAATTTGAAAATACACAACCGGAGAAAATCTGCCACTTCCTTATAGAGCCCCTCCTCCAACACACACGAACGCACACATGACCAATGAGGGCACGAGATAAGTTTGTGCACAGATGGAAGGCTGACAGGCAGGTAGGCCATCCAGTTATTTTAGCCGGGCCGGCTCAAATGATTGGTCGTACTTTTTACAACGCCACGGCTTCCACAGATGATATTTTTTTATGGATTTTTTGTCAAAGCATTTAAGATATTCATTGCTATCGGGATGTTAAGAGCATTCCATGGAATATAACAAAAAGTGTATCTCGAGCATGTTGTTGTTGACATGAAGTTCAGATGCAAAATAAAGGTCTAGCTTGTTCATTCGATACCCCGCCTCCGACTCCCGTCTCTCGGCACCACATTGGTGACCCCGACGAAAGTCTCGTTGAAGGATCCGAGACTGTTCAGAACATGGCAAATAACGCGTTTTTTTTCAAACTGCCGGAGTTTTGGGAGACAGCTGCAGCTGCATGGTTCGCTCAGGCGGAGGCTCAATTCGCCCTCCGCGGAGTTGCTGATGACGCAGCGCGCTATTTTCACGTCGTTTCGGCGCTGGGGAGCTCCACTGCGACCCGGACGGTCGGTTTTATCACATCTCCCCCTGCCCTGGATAAATATGCAGCGTTCAAGGCTTTCCTGCTGAAGACGTTCGAGCTGTCACGGTCGGAGCGGGCCCGACGCCTGCTCGCTATTCGTGGCCTGGGGGACAACAAGCCTTCAGACCATATGGAGATGATGCTCAGCCTGCTGGGTACGGAGGAGCCTAATTTTTTATTTATTGAACTGTTTCTTCGGCACATGCCGCCGCATGTGCAGACAGCGCTCGCTAATACGGCTATTACTGAGCCCCGCGCTTTGGCCGAGGAGGCTGACCGGTTCTTCCTGGCAACCCAGCGTTTTGCCCCTGAGGTGCTGGCCCCGACACACAGCGGCGCCTTCCCGGGTACAGGCATGCCACCTAGCAGGAGCTCCAGGGCCGACGTCGGCGACTCCAGCCCTGGCCTGTGCTATTACCATGCATGCTACGGGGCGAAAGCGAAGATGTGCCGTCCCCCCTGCACCTACAAGGTAACGGGAAACGCCAAGGCCTGCGCTCGGTAGTGGCCGCGAGCGTGGGCACGTCCAACCGGCTCCTGTTCATCAGGGACACCCTCTCTGGTCGCAGACTCCTTTGTGACACAGGAGCCCAGCGGAGCGTCCTGCCGGCTACCGTGGAGGACGCCGCCGGTGGGGGTCACGGCCCACCTTTGACATCCGCTAACGACACCCCTATTCGCACCTATGGCACAAAGACAGTGGACCTGTGCTTCGAGGGTCAGCGGTTTAGGTGGGATTTCGTCACGGCTGACATCTCCTTCGCCCTCCTCGGCGCAGACTTCCTGTGCGCTCACGGGCTGCTGGTGGACGTCAAGAACAACCGCCTGGTGGACGCACTGACATTTGCCTCGTTCACATGTACCCGCGGCGAGGCGTCATTCAGCGGGCTCTCCAGCTCACTCTCGCAGGGTGACAAGTTTCAGCACCTTCTCAGTGAGTTTCCCGACTTGACTTGACCTTTTCAGCTGCCACCGCCAAGCACGGGGTAGAGCACCACATTGACACTGTGGGCCCTCCGGTATACGCTAGGGCCCGGCGACTCAACCCTGACATGCTGGCAGTCGCCAAGTCGGAGTTCGTCAACATGGAGCGTCTGGGCATCATCCGCCGCTCAGGCAGCCCTTGGGCTTCGCCGCTTCACATGGTCCCTAAAGCAGCCGGTGGCTGGCGACCGTGTGGCGACTACCGCCGCCTTAACGACGCCACTACGCCAGACCGCTACCCGGTCCCTCACATCCAGGATTTCTCTGCGCACCTGGCGGGCAAGCTGGTCTTCTCCAAGGTGGATCTGGTGCGGGGCTACCACCAGGTTCCGGTGCACCCCTCGGACGTCCCCAAAACTGCTGTGATTACGCCGTTCGGGCTTTTCGAGTTCCTGCGTATGCCTTTTGGACTTAAGAACGCTGCTCAGTCCTTTCAGCGGCTGATGGATTCGGCGCTCAGAGACATGCCATTCATCTTCGTCTATTTAGACGACATCCTGGTCGCCAGCTCCTCCTCCGAAGAGCACCAGGCACATCTCCGGGTCCTTTTCGCAAGGCTCGACCAACACGGCCTGATTATCAACCCGGCGAAGTGTCAGTTCGGGTTGTCCTCCATCCAGTTCCTCGGGCACCTCATCAACAAGGGTGGGGCCGCCCCCCTCCCGTCGAAAGTGGAGGCCGTGTCCGCCTTTCCACGACCGCCTACAGCTCGGGCGCTCCGGGAGTTCCTCGGGATGGTGACGTTTTATCACCGGTTCATCCGCCGGGCGGCCCACACGATGCGCCCGCTGTACGAGGCCCTCAAGGACAAGTCCCCCGGCCAGGCCATAGACTGGACGGCTGAGAGGGGGGTTGCTTTTGACGCCACCAAAGCCGCCCTGAGCGAAGCCGCCATGTTGGCTCACCCGTCGCACGGGGCCCCCATCGCTATCACCACCGACGCGTCTGACTACGCGGTGGGCGCGGTGCATGAACAATGGGTCGACGGCGCCTGGCAACCGCTCGCCTTTTTCAGCCGCCAGTTGACTCCCAGGGAGCGCAAGTACAGCGCTTTCGACAGGGAACTCCTTGGTCTCTATTTGGCGGTTCGCCACTTCCGTTTCCTGCTGGAAGGCCGGGAGTTTGCGGCGTTCGTGGATCACAAGCCGCTTACCTTCTGCATGTCCAAGGTGGCCGAGCCGTGGTCCGCCCGACAGCAACGCCAGCTTTCGTACATCTCCGAGTACACCACGGACATTCGACACATCGCTGGCAAGGCTAACGTGGTCGCGGACTGCCTCTCCAGAGCGGTTGTCGGAGCTGTGCAGCTGGGCCTCGATTACCTCCGCATGGGCGCTGACCAGGCCTCTGACCACGGGGTCCAAACCCTCAAGGCCTCGGTCACGGGATTACGCCTGGAGGAGGTCACGGTCGGTGACTCGGGCGCGAAGCTGTGGTGTGACGTCTCCACGGGCCAGCCTCGGCCGCTGGTCTCTGCGGACTGGCGCCGACCCGTTTTTGAGGCGGTTCACAATCTTTCCCACCCCGGTAGGAAGCCGTCCGTGAGGTTGTTGTCGCAGAAGTTCGTGTGGCAGGGGCTTAAGAGGGACGTGAGGTCCTGGGTCGACTCATGCGTGGCCTGTCAACGGGCCAAAGTCCACCGCCATACTAGGGCCCCTTTTGAACTTTTTGCGGTTCCTGAGAGGAGGTTTGACCATGTCAATGTCGACCTCGTAGGTCCGCTTCCCCCCTCTCACGGTTTCACCTACCTGTTTACGATGGTGGACAGGACGACCCGCTGGCCCGAGGCCGTTCCCCTCACCTCGACGTCAGCTTCCGACGTCGCCCGCGCTTTCATCGGCACGTGGGTGGCGCGTTTCGGGACCCCGTCTGACTTCTCCTCTGACCGCGGTTCTCAGTTCACCTCGGAGCTGTGGAACGCTGTTGCTGTGGGTTTGGGGGTCAAGCTGCACCGCACCACCGCTTATCACCCCCAGGCTAACGGATTGTGTGAGCGGTTTCACCGGTCCATGAAGGCGTCGCTGCGTGCCGGCTTGACAGACGGCAACTGGGTGGATAAGCTCCCATGGGTTATGCTCGGCCTCAGGTGTGCCCCCAAAGAAGACCTGCAGTCCTCGTCGGCGGAGCTCGTTTATGGCCAGACGCTACGGGTCCCCGGGGAATTCATTCCCACCGCCACTGTGCCCTGGTCTGCGGCCGGGCAGCGCTCCTCCCTGCTGGAGGCCGCCGGGACATTCGCGCCCGTCCCAACGTCGCAGCACAGCAGCCCAGCTTTCCGGGTGTCCCCCGGATTACGGTCGGCGGATTTCGTTTTTATTCGCCACGACGCCCACCGCGGCCCCCTGCGCCCCACGTACGACGGTCCGTTCAGGGTCATACGTCACGGGGACAAGAGCCTGGTGGTGGACGTTGGTGGCAGGCCTGAGACTGTGTCTGTTGATCGGGTTAAGCCTGCTCACGTGGACGTTTCCAGGCCGTTGGAGTTGGCTTTGCCCCCACGTCGGGGCCGCCCTCCCATGGCCCGCCCCCCGCCCCCTGTGGGGATGCCCTCGCCCTCGTTGGCGCCCCTGCCCCTGCCCTCGCCTGCGGCCCCGCCCTCCTCGGCCCCTGTGGTCCGTACGCGCCGGGGTCGGGTGGTACTTCCTCCAAGGCACGAGGATTTTGACTATGGGTGAATTCTGGGGGGGCTTGTGTGGTGATTGACATTATCCACCCACAGTTCTAGGGGTTGAGGTATTGTTCCGCACGGACATTTGAGTGAGGCGGACTTAGTGTTTCCGCCGGTATTCTTCTCCTGGTACATGTTGTTGTTGACATGAAGTTCAGATGCAAAATAAAGGTCTAGCTTGTTCATTCGATACCCCGCCTCCGACTCCCGTCTCTCGGCACCACAAACCCATAATACTGTGAAAAGATCCAGCAAGCTTTTACTTCTTGTTTTGAAGTACATTTTGATGCTAAACATTTATACAAAAAACATCATATTTTAACCAGGGCTTTAACTTGTAATGGAGTATTTTAAGACAATAGTATTTGTACTTTTACTTAAGGATCTGAGTAATTCTTCCAACCCTGACATGTAATGGTGTATAGCTGTTATACCATTTTTAAATGGTAAAAACATGGCTATGAAACTTATTTTTCAATTCCCTTCTTTACATGAGGAAGACAACACATGAATCATCTTTCAAGTCGACAATGGGTCACCGATAGACCGTCAGATAACCTATTACAAATAAGTTTGCAATTGAACTGCGGAGCTATTGTGTGTGTTCACAGTTTTGAGATACTAGTTTACTTGACGTATTGCATGGTATAGCGTTAGCATGTAGCGCTGGTGGACTGCATTACAGATGGAAACATTTTAGTTGTGGTTTGTGCTCGAAAAAGTTCAGAAATGCCCGCAAACTTGTGTCCTTCATCTTGTTTATCCTCATGCACATACTGGAGACAACACTTCACACACAACATTGGAGGAACATTTTCTCCCAAAGCTCTCATAAGCCTCGGCTTCAAAGCTAACAGTCTCACATTGTGCTGCTCAGCTTGCTTTGTCAAAGAAACTGTGCTTCATGTTTCTGCTGTGTTGTTGCAGCGCTCATGTTTGATGGTCCAATTACAGAAAATGGCCAAGAGAGCTGTTTATCCAGTGTGTGTTTTCAGTGTAAAGCCAGTGATTAAATGGCAGCAGATAATTGTGCATAAATTGGGATTTTTAACACTTTCTAGTTTTTGGTTCCTGCTGATTTCTGTGTCCATTCTGTCGCCAAATCAGCTCAGAGGTTCACAAGATCGCGTAAGCCCACATCTCCATTCAGGAGCGTTTGGATAATCCATGTGCTGTCTTTGTGTCGAATGCACTTGACCAGTAGCGTCAAGGAAACTGGGGAGTTTAAAGATATTTGTTTGAAAAGGACATTGCCTCCTTCATTTCTCTTCTGACCGCAAAAGTACGCGTAGTCGGGCTGAACTCCAGAATCCCTCTGACTTCATATGAACTCAATCAAGACGGTTTCTGACTCTGGGCCTGGCTAATTGCTGGTTAATTACTTCCTCAGACACAGGTCATAGTCAGAGCCTGAGCCAAGTATTAACATTAGCTCATCTTAGCTGACATCCTGAAGACTTTGGCTCCTTTTTTTCAGCTTTTTCAAAAGAGTTTGAGTTGAGTTGTGTTTGACTCTTGACTGCCATATGGTGTATTTTTACATCACATGCATGCTTTTGTCTGTCAGAGTGCTTTTCACATTGTAATATATCCTCAAATAATTCCTTTCACCATTTTGACACCTTGTCTGTCTGAAAATTGGAGTAAATGCATCTTCCCGTTCCTCCTCAGATATTGATAGCAGCATTAAAGGTGTTTGATCCTCTCTTTTCTATGCTGTCAGAGCTTCACATACTAAATGACATCAACTGTGGAAGACGTTTATTGTGGAAAAAACTGACAGGAAGTGCAGGAACTAATGCTAGTAGGGATAACCATATACCAACACTTTGATATGTTTTGATGCACTACGTGGAGAACTGGTAGAAAGAAGAAGCAGTCAGTTTAGGATAAGAAGACACACTCATATATTTATAATTCAATCAGATTTACATTCAAGTGTATTGTTGGGATTGCGTGTTTTATGGCGTTGTGTTTCTGAAAAGTTATGTGAGCCTAAATGCCTTTACCTCAGAATTCGTTTTTTGTTGTATCTTTTTTTTACTGGTTTCCATAACAGTATGAGTGGCAGAATGGATAGCTTTGAAGAAAACCTTTTATAAACCCAATTCATTTTACATTCAACCTCAAGAGGATGACAACTGTGTTGTATTGAAGAAATAGGTCAAACACATTTTAACTTTTCTGAATTTGTGTATAAAACAAGAAATAATATGATAAGAATCTGCAGACAGTCATTACTGGACGTTTGAGGTTGATGATCTTAACATGTTGTTTTGGACATTTGTGACTTCAATTGACAAAATGATCTTCTTGTCACTGACAGTAGTGGGTAGAGTAAATCAAATTGGTATTTGTAAGATGTACTTATTAGAAGGCGATCTATCCATCGCTGTTGGATAATCGCTGTCGTGTGTGTGTGAGCTCAGTTAAGTATATATATATTTTGAATCAGAATCAGAATTTGGTTTATTGCCAAGTAGGTTAACACTTATGAGGAATGTGTCTTGGTGTTTTGGTGCATACATAAACATAAAATACAAACTAAAATTAAAACACTGATAAAATACTATTTTAAGAAAACTATAGTAACATTAAAATGCTAAATGTGTCGGTCAAAGTAGTGAGAAGTGTGGAGTTTAATGTAAGTAGTAGTACACATATTTGAGTGTATTATAAGATAAAAAGTATACTATTTAACAACTTCTCTTATAAGTATAATTAACTTAAAAAATGACTCTAAACACTGTGTCGGAGCCATGAAACGTGTATAGTAATGCGTTTTGTTTGAATATAAGATATTTGTTTGATCACTATTGATTGGTTGGCTTGGGTCACATGGATATGGGCGGCACTCATTATAATCCGGTTCACCTGCGTGAGGTGTGTGTGTGGAAGAGAGGGTGACACAGGGCCGTTGTACTTTTTGTTGACCGCAAGATTTATGATTGCTCTGATCATTATTATTACAATGTCTATGTCTGATCGCCGCGTAATTTTCATTAAACTACAATACTATTCAACAGAGTTTTGATCTCAGCAAGTACTCTTTTTTTTTTAGCGTGTCAAACAGGCCCGGCCTCAGCCTCTCAGCGATTTAGTTTGTTTCCTGTTGTCGTCGCTATACACTGAATAAATGAACTGGTTGCTACCCACCGTTGGTCATGGAGTCAATGTACTGTCTTGGTGTTTTAAGGTGTTACGTTTCTTTTCTTTGATGGGATCCATTTGTGAAATGCTATTATTCGTGAATAATTGTTGCTGAATCAATAATGTCCAACCCGTTAACTTAGACTCAAAAGATCTCTTAGGTAAGTGACTGCATTAAAAGGTGTACATTAGAAATCACTCATAGATTTGTATGGTTTTCTTCTCATGCACTTCAGTACGTACAGAGTGAGTGAACCTGAGTTCAGTCTGCTTCTGGTTCAAGGTGTTAAGTTGAGGTGCTATTTACACATTTAATAGCTCGGCAGCCATTTACATCCGAATGGCATTATGAATATTACTGCTGCTCTTTTTTAATACGCTTTTAAAAAGAAACGCACTGAATGATGCTCAGTCACCAGAGAGGAAACTATATACGGCTAAAAGCCTCTGATTCTGTGATGATGCTGATTTATTACACTTTGAATATTTGTTTAAATATGTACATTTTCCTCATATCCATCTTCTATATCACGTCGTCTTGGTGCAGGTGCATTTGGTCCTATCATACAAACACATTTTGTTATTCTATTTTAAATTTGTAATACCCTACGTTCTTTGAATTTGTCTGAAAGCATAGATTAAGGACTGCTTGTTAAGAATGACAATTTATTTGTAGTACAAGTGTTTTAATTCTTGAGTAATTCTTTAGATTTGTAATATCGTGTTTGGCTTTATGATGTTTTATTTTTTTTGTGATCACATTTTTATTGAGATTAATACACAACATGTACAACCTAAACATTTGTTCTTCTTTTAAAAAAATTAAAATAACAAAAAGTACATAAGAAAAAGAAAAATGAGACAAATGGGGCGAAGCCTGTGAGCTAGTTCAGGCAGTCAACTCGAGCGCTTATGCTGCATTCATACATAATGCCCCTTGCCACTCTACAACCAACCAAACAGAGTCTCCTAAATATGCCGCTCTATAGAGAACCGCAGTGACGCGTCCTAAAACCCGGAAGTAAGTTAGCATTTTTACCACGTCCGGTTCCGTGTTCTGTGTAATGACGTAAAACGGCCTGGACAACTTCTGTAGTCCTATTCAGCCACATGTTAACAACCATCGTTTTTCAGACACTTCAACTCTTCAAAAATCACCAGTGGGGTCACTGCTGATGTATTTAATGTCGTAGAACAAAACGTGATCCGTCTCTTCACTTTGTGTCAAACACAGACCTTATTTCCAGCTATCTTTCAAAATCCTATGGAGAAATTGCATTCCTTTTTGTCGAAGGAACCGGACGTGGTAAAAATGCTAACTTACTTCCGGGTTTTAGGACGCGTCACTGCGGTTCTCTATTTAACCTGCCAGATATCTCTCTATGCATTGCTTGCTGCTGCTATCGCTGCAGCTACTTCCACGTCGCTGCTGCTCGCCTGCCCCACCACCACCCCAGCTTCCACCTGTAGGCTCGGGGGGTTAGTTATTTAATCATCACTCATCGTGCTATGTATATCTGTGGAGTGATGAGGCCCGAGCCTAGACGCCAAACTCAACTATATGCTGCTTCTAATAAACATGTTAAAGAAACACGTGAGTTCTCTGACTGAACAGCAATTAGTCACAAAATATACAAAATGCAGAATACAGAAGGCTTTATGATGATTGAAAGGATAATTATTTCTGTTTCATATTCGTACGTAATTTTTTCATTCTGACTGTGAACCCAAGGAGGAATAGCCAATGCTCATGCTAGTGTCAAAAGCTTTCCTTTATAGAGTGGTGCAGTGACGAGTCCTAAAACCTGGAAGTGAGTTAGCATTTTACCACTTGCTGTTCCCTCGTCTCAGAGCCAATGGGATCTCTCCATAGGGTTTTGGAAAATAACTGGAAATAAGGTCTGTGGTTTTGAGACACATTGAAGAGACGGATCACGTTTTGTTCTACGACATTAAATCCATCAGCAGTGACCCCACTGGTGATTTCTGAAGAGTTGACGTGTCTGAGAAACGATGGTTGTTACCAAGTGGCTGAATAGGACTACAGAAGTTGTGGAGGCCGTTCTACGTCATTACGCCGAACACGTAAACACTCCTCTAAGTTTGTTTGCCCTGTTCTGCTTGAAAGCAAGTACCTGCCTCCTGCAAACTGTTCAAACAAACACTTCAACTCGTACCATTTAGAATCTGTATGTTTGAATATGGATCTTAAATTGGCGTGGCGTTGAAGCAGCGACCCTGCTGTAGTTCCTTTATAGCATAACGTTAGCTTTTTGCTTCTGGCCATTAGATTTATGATTTGAAAATTATAAAAGTAGGGTAGACATGTGGAGATTGTCCGGCTGAACAAAACGTGCATTTATCAAACAGGTTTGTTTTCTACAGACCTTATTTGAAGCTATTTTCCAAAACCCTATGGAGAAATCCCACTGACTCTGAGACGAGGGAACAGGAAGTGGTAAAATGCTAACTCACATCCGGGTTTTAGGACCCGTCACTGCACCACTCTATAAAGAGCAAAATAAAAATATATAGTTTATATAGCAACTGCATAGCAACTTGGAATGCATTATAGGACCAGCGTGAATAAATGTCTAGCAACAAATAGTTTCACATGAACCTGCTGAATGAATACAACCGAAGTCACAAATATGCATTTACCTGCAGCTCTGTGTACTGTTGAAGTTGATATGCCAAACTTTTTTTTAATCTGAAGGACACGCTCCAGTCGTTATGACGGTCACGTTAGCGTGGCCTGTGACCTGTCAGTGTAAATAAGATGGATGGCTTGAGGTGAAGCCAGGAAAGAATACATATGAAAGCTTATTGTGCACATATGGTCCATTAAGCACTTTCCTGCTTGTTTTTATGGCTGGTTTAATCTTTTTTAATCTGTCAGAAAATCAATTTGTTCACGTCGCTGCCAGGTTGCTGAGCGGAGCACTCCATCACGCATCCATAGACCTTCAACGCCTGAACAAGGCATTGTGCTGGATGCTAGTCATCAGAAACTGCTCTACAGAGATAAATGAATGCATTGATGGATGGATAGATGTGTGAGGACAGGGACCCAAAAGGAAATAACAAGTTTATGTGGAAGTGAGTGGAAAGCTATATGGACAGACAGACAGATCGGCCCATAGACAGTATCTAGAGAACCATGCAAATCTGTTCATAATGGAACAAAAACCAAATAATGCATTCGAATTAAACAAAGCGTTTCTGGTAATTCATAAAAAAAGCTATTAGCAAGGTTTATATTTAACATTTGTCTTCTAGTGTTGGTGCTATATCATAACAACATATCTATTTAAGTCCAGTATGAATTGTTTTAGTCACAAAACTGTCTTTCTGTTTTCCAGACACAACATATTGCACTCCGCTATACAATAAACTGTTATGTTATGTGTATTACAATAACCTCACTAAATGATTTACAGCTGGTAAAACCTCTATTTTCAGCCACACGAAAATGAATAATTGAACCATCTCTTATACAGCCTATAGTCACAGGATCCATCTGTGGAAACGGACGTATTTAAGCTCGGAGATATACAGAGAAAGAAGCTTTGTTTCTTTAAACCCCCACAGTGAACCAGTGATTATCCTGCATTCAGCAAAAACCAAATAAGTCCTGTAATTCCTCCAAAGGGCCGGGATTGTAAGAGAGCTAATTTGACAGAACAAGTATAAGAGAGAAAAAGTATTTTCTGTATTAATCTGTGGATTTAGCGGGAGAAAGGAAGGATACCTGGGATAAAGCGGGGGTTTGGCTGAATCCATTACACCCGTGCTATGGGATTATTAACATTGCCAGGAGTCACCGGGGCTGATAAATACCCACATGAAGACATTGCAGGGGCAGTGAAATGTGTCATTTCCTCTCCCGACAGCTCGGAAAGGAAGAAAAACCATTAAAATTGTATGCAATTTATTTGTCAGCTTAGGAGAAGAAAAAAAGGAAAGTCTGTATCTCGTAAAAGTAGTTTTTCTTCATTGCAGGAAGGCTATTTTCCCCTTGAGCTCCTCGGAAAAGGAATACGCCTTATTAGCCTCTGCGACACACAGAGCGTTATTTGGTTATGCAGTGAAGCCTAAAACAGAGTCGGCGTTTAAAGCTGCGTCGTCCCTCCATCTCACTGAGTGATTACCTCTGTCAGACCACACAAGACACACACACACACACAAAGCATGCACACACGGAGCATAAAACACCTGTCCCCTAAAACGCCCGAGAGCTCTCATCCTGCCTCTGCCACACCTCAATGTGCAGTAATTCTAGAAAAGGGCCTCTTTAAGTTTGGTGGCCATAAAAGCCAGACGCAGCTCGAGCCGTTTAATGGCTGCTGGGATGCATCGAGCTCAGAGCGAGGAAGCATTCCTACACCATTAGTCTAACACTCAGATCAGGAAAAGAGCCGCCTGTGAAAATGTGTTTTATTCTTTGTGATGCAAATGCAGTAAATGAAAGGGCGTGGGTGAGAGGTACTCAACAAAAGCCATTTCCGGGGATGAATGGAAAAAGGAGGAAACTGAAATAACTAACAGCATCGTTAATGAGTTTTGTGCAAGAGTAGGAAGCAGTTGGCTCACAGCTCCTCCCCAGCCACTCTCTCCTTGCTCTCTCCTTGAACACTGCAAAACTCAGGAGGAGGAGGACGAGGAAATGCAAGCCAGCCCTGGTGGACGCTGATGTTCTGTTAAGCCCCGTCTTAATTAAAAAACATGAAGAGACAACACAAAAGCAGAGAACCCGAGGATATGCTGGTTCTCCCTGAGCCCTTTCCAAGGACTCTCTAAATGTTTAATTTGGCTGCAGACAGTCACATTTATCAGTGGGTTTTTCAGTTTGGATGCTCATAAACAGCCTGCTTCCTGGATGGAGGCATGTTGGCCTGAGGGGGGAGACAGACAGACAGAGAGAGAGAGAGAAGAGAGGCGCAGCATCACGACTTTCTGATTGAAAGAGAGAGCAACAAACAGAGGGACAGGGAAAAAAAGACAATGTCATTATACCGGATTTCCAATTTAGTGCTGACTATCTTCCCCACATCTATCCATCGTCAAAGGTGTTGGCTGGGAATTAAATGAGCAAAAGAGGCAGCAGTTTCCTCTCAGAAACATTTCTCAGAAGTGAAGCTGCCTCTCTTCAGGCTGGGAAATGAAATGTTGGAGCCTCCGTGGTTGAAGCTAAACACTGGTCTGTCTTCACTTGTATCCTTTCTTTTCTATCATGTGCTATTTTGAGTGCAAAAGTGAGACCCAAAACAAAGTATGAGAATGCACTATAAGTACATGATAGTGCACTTATAATGGTCAAAAAGTTGGGTGTGTAACTGTTACGACCCGCCCTCTACTCCGTGGTAGTGGCTCGTGGGGAGACCCGCAACAAACCCGGTACTTGTTAATGAGAATTGATTAGACATCAGCCGTTTACTCACACAAGCGTAAAGGGTAACAAAAGGAGGTCTGGAGGACTGGCCAAAAGGAACAAACAGAAGGAGGGAACCCGAGCCAGCCACACCACGGGCCGTAGGACCCAGAGCTCCCCCCCCCCCCTCTAACCAGAAATCAAACATAAACCCTATGGGAAACAAAATAAAGCTGTGAAAACTGGACAACCAGGTCCTCCAGGCTAAACATAAATACATCTGCAAAACACAGCCTAAAGCTCAAAATGGCAAAGAGATAATGTAGGGAGAGAGTGTCTCCTGGCGTTAGGATAGGCGAGACCTCCTTCTCCTCCAGTGTCTCCTTATAACACGGCTGAGTGGAATTAGGAACACCTGGGCAGAGGCGGAGCCAGGGGCAGACCAGGTGCACCTGCAGGGTGACAGAAAAGACAACAAGGAGGGAGCACGTAACAGTGACGCTGGACACGTTTAACTCATCGACCGCCATCTTGACTACGTGACAGAAGTGGATTAAGTCAAGACTGTAGGCCTACAAATAAAAGCTATACACGTAGTTTTTTTTCTTCCAATATTTGGAACGTACCAAGATTTAAGATTCAAGGCTTTATTGTCATGTGCACAGCAGCTACAGTGTAGATATGGCATGAAACAACTTAGGTCCCAGGCTCCTCCAACAATGCAACATGAATATACTGTATATATGACATAAGACAAATAAAATAGTGCAAGAGAATGTTTTGAGATGTGTAAATACAAATAGAATAGAATATAAATAGTGCAAGAAGAGGTATACCACTATGGGTCTCGTGTGGGCAAGAGTTGATTGTTAATTTTCTAGGAGTAAAATTAGAAGTCTGTAATCATTTCCTACCAACAACAAAAGATAACATTGCTATAGCTAACCGTGGCCATCATCATCTGGTGAGGGCACAACAGCCATGTGAGATTTGAAACGACGCTACACAATTTAAAATCACACACTGAGCAGGTGTTTAAAGTGTAAGACATGCAGTCTACGAAGCAGAGTATTCAAATTAAGACTATTATATATCATATGTATTATTTTTTCATTAGGCCAAGGCACTGTAGCCCATACCGTAGCACAATGATAAAAGCAAAGTTGCATTCAGGTACTTCAGGTAAGCCCTCACTCTTCCCAAAGCCCATGTCAAGGCTTGTTTTCTGTTTGTGATATGTCATTCAGTGTGCACCTATTTTAAGGCCCTGTTTTGTCAAATTCTACCCCAGACAAATGCAGTGTTGTTACTAGACAGGTGTATTAAGAATGCAGTTTACCCATGGCATGGATTTAAATAATAGAGGTTTAGACATGTTGATAGATGTTTCAGAATCAGAATCAGGTTTATTAGGTTGACACGTATACGAGAAATTTGACTTGATGTCATGGTGCATACACGTTCCTGTGCCATAACTATGAAACTGTTAAAAAGGCTTTCGTTGTCTCAAGCAGATATTTGGCAGACAGCTGGTAGGATATCTGAAATGTTCCCTTTCCTTCTTCCTGCAGAAGCTATTTACTGTCTGACTTCACACAAAGGCTTGTAGGCCTCCATTGTATTGAACCCTCGTTAGATACAGAAAAGTGGAACGTAAGCGTGTTTCTGGTGAGAGGGAGCTATCATTACCTGTCAGATGGAAGGGCTTGTTCCTTTGAAACGGGGATGGCTACTCCAAATGACTTATGCTTATTTGCGCCCCCACATCCCTCCCACTCCTCCGCTCTCCAGTCTACTTCCTCCAGGCATGCATTTCCTCCTCTCCATTCACATGTCAGTTCCTCCCTCCGCAATCCTTCCCCTCGAGATTTATTCAGGAATACGAAATGAAATCCTCTCGCACTTTTGACTTGTATTAAACGCCTTCATTCAAAATGAGGCTTGCAGAAAAAGACTTCCACTGAGGAGGTGTCAGGGCAGTCTGTTAACATGCACACTCGACTTAGCCCTTCATCATAACACACGTGATGTGACCTGACCTGTCAGACGGTAAACAAAATGAAGGAGGTTACAGACCAAAGAGGTTGATATTAATCCTCATGGCCTCTTCAAGATGACAAAAAGAGGCTTGGAGTGAAAAAGCTCCACTATGTCTCTTATGCTACTCCATTATGGGTCACATTAACCCTCTCCACCTCTACTCTTAGCATCAAACTTTCAGCAAGTTCTGAGTTTGACGAGTGTGGACGCATTAAAATAAAATGTCTGCAATTTTCTCCTCATGGGGGAATTCGCATCAGGCTGAGTGTCCTTCAGAGTAGTCATAGCCCAGCGCCCTGCTTCAGAGCCAAGTCATGATTAAAGGAACAGTCATCAATCGAGCAACAACACCCGTCTCCCCTGTCGTCTAGCATCATACCTTCACCGTTATTTCTGATTATTTATGATTGGATTAGCCATCAGTGCCAGTCTTTATGCAGTTTGATTGACATTGTATAAAACTCACCCCTCAGTGCATTTGAGAAACAGCTGACTGCGACTTTAAGGTGCGTTTGTGAGACTGATGAATCAGCGTTGCATTCAGCAGCCAAACAGATGTTGTTCCCCTCCTGTTAGCAGAGAAATGCCTACGGTGTCCTGCACGGGACATTTGGCACCCTGATGTCTGTCATCATTCATCGTGAGAGGGTTTCCAATAACAAGGGCAGGCAGGGGGCATTTTTGGAGCACATTATCCACAGAGACGCGTACATAATGCATGGTGCTGCCATGAGGCACGCGAGGTAGAAAGTGGCCCTGCTCAGTGTGAGCTTTCCTGGATTCAGACCGAGCGAGAGTCCTTGGAAAGAATCTGGTCATCAAATGTTTGGGACGCTGGTACATGTCTGAGCAATGCCTTTGGGCTGTGGGTGTTATGTTGATATACGGAGCTTTCAAAGTTGTGGGGTTTTATATCGTTGCTCTTTGTGGCCTCGGAGAAAGATAAAGACGGATGTAAAAGAAACTCCTTTGCAAAAATATCCTTTTTTCTTGCTCTGAAAAGCCAGCCGCCGCCTGTGCCGTCTCCTCGGCTGCAGCAGAGCAGCAGGCTCTCACTGCAGAGTGCGCAGGATACATTTACTTCCTGCTTTCTTTCATATGATAGTCGAAGGGTAGCCGTATAAATGCGGGGGAAATGGAGCAATGGACGAATAAGTAGAGACAGATAGACAGAATGAAAGCATCAGCTCTTTAACAGAGGAGTTCTCCCATGGGAATATGTAAATAGTTTCATTTAAGTGCTTGAACTAAAAGAGACGTGAGGGTGAGTGAGAGTGCCATTAGCAGGGAATAGATGCATGCTGGTAAAAAAAACTGTGCTTCTATAAGCAACGATTTCCTGCGTCAAACTTCTGCCCTGTCATTTAATGATACGTAAAAGCCATCTGGTATTAAAAGTAGACGGATTAAACATGGCTTTATTAGGGTAAAACTATTTAAAAATGTAGTCTTATAGCTGAAGCAATTCAAAGTCAGTAGTGCAGAACCTAAAGTAACAACGTAGGTCCTGTGGTGCCACTTATAATCAACTTTAAAAAACATTTTCGGGTTGAGATAACTTGTGAAAGGATGTCGAAGAAATGTAACATGATTTACTATTACAATTATCCTCCTTTTTATATGTAATATTCAAACCTTGTTCCCCCTCATCCTCCCTCCTTGTCAGGGCTGTGATGATTCCACTCAGCATGTGTGGCTTCCTGGTGTTTCGCAATAAAAACATCTGGAAAAAACACAGGTGTTTCATTCGGAAAACATCTAACTTTTTAATTAACTCTCATATTGTCTTTAGTCAGCATCTCTATTTGTTTATCTGTGTCTCTCTGCTTTGTCTGCACCTCTGACAATTATTCATATTTCTTCATCAGGACATCTGGACCTAATTGTCTTGTTTTGTTCTGCCAGGTTTTCTCGTTGTGTCTCACTGCAGATTTCATTATTTCATGGTCTACAGCAGTGTTTCTCAAACCTTTTCATACCAAGGACCACTTAACCAATAAAAAAACACTCGCAGATCACCACAAATATCCAAAAACACATCGTTTTTCTAGAACAGATTACAAATCGTCTGAAAATGGTACAAACAAGTGGCAACATGTGTGACGAAGGTGTTGCGCTGGGCTATATCATGCAATCGAAAGTCGAAATTGAAACTTAAAGGGGACCTATCATGCAAAATGCAATTTGTGATGTCTTGTATACATAAGTATGTGTCCCCGGTGTGTCGGGGAACTCACGCAGCGTCAGAAAATAAAACCCTCTCTCTTTTCCTCCGTACCCAAATCTTTTAAAAACGGGTGTACAACGAGCGGATACAGATTTCCATCTGCTGTGACGTCGGCGGACCCACAGAGAGTTGCTATCAGAAACAATGCCTGACGTGTTTTGGACGTAATCTCGTCTTTGTTTACATTAGCAAGCCTCGCTAACACTCAGAGCTAACCTGTACTGGAGAGCACATGTGTTTAAAAAGCAGGAAATAAAAAAAGAACTCGCCTTGTGATAAACCCGCAAGAGAAAAAGCATTTGAGCTCCATACTGTTTCAGAAATAATCCTTCACGTGGTTTAGAACAGGATGGCATTTCATCACAGCAGAATGTAACTTTATCTCCGGTAGACTTCGGATCAGGCATTAGCTCCGCCTCCTCTTTTCTTTCTTTTTTAAAGCTATGGACCCAAGATCCGCGTTTCTCTAACAGGTGTGTAAGAGGGGTTTGAGCAGTATGAGGCATGGCTACAATGAGTGATCTGTTTGGGATTTGAAGCAAAAAACTTCACAGACATGTTTTGTATAGGTATGGCCCTACAATATATTTTTCAAATATAGCATGATAGGTCCACTTTAAGCTCGCTCCATTGCGGAGATATTCCCGCGAGAGTGCGGAAAACTTAAATGTATTTATTTATTTAAAATGTGAATTTTTACCAATATACTCACGGACCACTAGGGGGACCCTAACCCTAACCCACTTTGAGAAGCACTGGTCTACAGTTAGTCTGTTTCTGTAGGTTATCCAATGACTCCTATGTCTACTAGCTGTTGCTTCTCAGTTTGACCTAGTGGAGGCCGAAACATGGCCCTATGCTTCAGGATCTTCCTCTAAGGAGAAACAGTCTTTCTGCGCAAGGTCTTCCTGCTCTTCAGTGCTCCTCAGCTCAGCCTTGATGCTTCTCTTCTCAGCGTCTACCCTTTTGCTTACACATCTGGGACATTTCCTCAGTACCTTTTGGGCCTCAAGGGAGTTTTCCAAGAGGATTAAGAGTGTTTCCTCCTACTCCTTAAGCAGAACCTTCATCTCAAGGCTCTTCTTCTTCTCTCAGAGCAGTCAAAGTGTCTCCTCCTCCCCAGGCAACGCATCCTCATACACTCATTAGCATATCTGACAAGAAGACATAACTCGTTTTATTATTCGTTCAGTTACGAAGTTCCAGAATTTTCCGCTCATGTAGAATTCATTCTTTTGAAATAAACATTTGCATTCACGAGAAACAACATGGTTATATTTAGGCACTAAAACGTGGTAAGCTTTATGAAAAGACTGTGGTTTGGGTCTAGTATGAAAATTATGAGTATATTTCTTTGCTTTCTATATTTCACAATATATTTTGTATTTTAATCTGCTAACACTTTCTGAGAACATCTTGCAATCCTGCACTCTTTTCCTGAAATCATATGGCTATAGAAAATAGATGTCAGAGCATCCTTTAACACAGCATCAGGTTGGGTTCTGTCTCGCACTTACTTTGCTTTGTGGATTACAAATGTAAGTTGTGTGCTGGTATACGTGTTCAAATGAGGACCTTTCTGACATTTCGACTGGCAGTCTGCTCTGGTACTTTTTTTACTCAAAACAACTCGTACTATCTCTATTTCTCTTCACCATGTCTCAAGATATTTGCTCTTAATGTTGGATTCTCTTACATCTGACTTTTCCAAGTTTGTTAGCCAACATACTGTACCGTGGTATAAAGAATTAAACGCACACTTGAGTTTCTTGTGCATGTGTATACTCTCAGCATTTCAACATTAAATTGAAAGCATGTAGTGCACGCTGGGGTAATCATAATTTGTCCGGGCTAATAGTAGTTTCAGTCTTTGGGCTACGTTCTGTCCCAGTGCACCACATCAACACAAAAAGGCGTTCTCCAAAGTCTACTTCCCCTATAATTGAAGTAATAATTGGGACGTAGGAAGGTCAACAGAATTGCTTATTAGCTTTCACTCCAACTCCAAGACTTTCTGTCCAGCTGCTTTTTGTTAACGTTATGTATGCACAGCTAAATGTAGCATTAGTGGAGCCTTAGAGAGCAAGGTTTGACATTGATGACTTTGTTAAGGGGAACATATGTTTGAACAGATCGCCCCCTCTATAAATATAGTCTGCATTCAATCCCCACGGCCTGAAGGCTGCCGGCAATGTATGTCTGCATGACATTAAACGGAGAGAGAGCAATGGGGGGGTGTGAGTGCGAGGGACAAATGCACAATGAGGGGAGAGAGGGCGAACGTCTATAGCGTTTTAACACCTTACCTCAGGTGGAAAACTTTTGTTTGTGTGGTACATTTCACATTATTCTAAATCGAGCTCATAGCCAAAGGGCATAATGTACACACTTGTGCCCTTCCTGCAATTAAACCCCAGCGACAGAATGACTTTGACTCTCTCACAGGTTCTTGGCAACTTGACCATTTTCTAATTACAAACCTCTCATCGACATAAAATCATTGCTTTAAGGGACGATTGATTATGGATTACAACAGGGATATGTGGGACCACAGGCACACATTAGCTGTTGAGCTAACCTTGGCACATTTACAGAGAGGTTTTCCAGATGTCATGTTGATTAATGGGCTCTGCCGCCAATAAATGCACAAGATATTGATCAGCACAGGGATATCAGAAGGTATCAGGCCTTTAGGTAAGGTAAGGAAATTCAAAATGCTTAACATTAACACACAATAAGAAAAAACACAATAAATAAACCCAATGGAATAACAGATTCATAAAAGAGATACAGAATATGAAAACAACATTGTAAATACAGTAGGTGCTGCAAGAAGTGTAAGGATCAAACAAGTTCAATGACTTCTGGGTAAGCAGCTGTAATAAGAAATGTGTTTAGCCTCGACTTAAAATAACTCAGCGTTGGTGAAGACCTCAGGATTTCTGGAAGCAGCTTCGGCGTGTTTGGTTCTGAGCCGGGGTACAATGAGTAAGCCCGGCTTTTAAACATTACACTATTTAGCAGTACAGTTTCACACTGATGCAGCATTAAAACAATCCACTGTCTTTCTGTCAGTATAGTATGTAGGTATGTCCTTCACATATCTCAGGAATGACTTCAGGCCAAGTGTGTATACAGACTTAATCTATATAACTGGTGCACATATTTAACTGTGCAATACTCATGTAATTACATTGTACAGTTCATGCAATAATCCGATTTCTTTAAGCTTTAGTATCTTTATTAACGGTACACTATGTATATAATATAATATACACATTTTTACATATTTATTGCTATTAGAATTGTAGTACAATGTGCACATTTGTTCTTCTTTCTTCTTATTCTTTACTAAAAGCAGGCACCTGTGACAAAACTGAATTCACCCTGGGATAAATAGAGTAGTCTGATTCTTATGCTTACAAACACACACTCGCACACAGAGTACGCCGATTATCTTACAAAAGATTATTTTTAACTGCAGTGCATATCACCAGTAATCCGTGCACTGTGCTCGTATTCCCCGTCTTTCTCCTCCTGTACGGTGCAGTGTTGCTTTTTGAGTGGTGGGTAAATGAAGAGTGTTTTCCAGTGTGAGCAGATGGTGAGCATTGAAGTGCCTGTTGACAGGTAGCCTATAGCTTGTTGTCTAAGCTGCCGTTATCACACACGAAGCGAGGCACACGCAAAAACACACACCTATGCACACACACACACATCGCAGCAGCTTTGAGCTCTAATTGGTACCCAGAAGGGTTTGATGGAGAGAGAGAGAGCGGGAGAAAGAGTGGGAGAGGAAGAGAGTGCTATGAAAGAGGAAATGAACATCAAAAAACACACGCACCAGCTGGTCAACTATTTACCTCCAAAGCTGGGAAGGAGAGAACTCACATTTAATGCTGAATTTTGTTGAATGGAAAGCGTACAAGATAGAATTAATGAAGTAAGCAAACATGTGAAGTATTAGTTTGTGCCCCTGAGATATTAACTCCAACAACACAGACAGCTGTCACACAATCACAGGATATGTCTCTCTGCTATTCTGTAAAAAACTTCATTTTGTTAATGTGTTCTTCAAAGTGATAACTCACACATTCATTGTTAATTTAATTTTGTGAGATCCTTGGTGATAATTGGATATTGCTGTGAAAGCAGTTGTCAGTTAAACTGTGTCTTTTCCCACCTACAGTATGTTCCTGTGGGGGTTTGATGGTTTTTCTGTGTCTTTTTATGGTAGCTTTTGTAGAGTCCTCTCCTGCTGATGTTCAGGTGCATATCAGTATGTAGTGTCTCTACTTGAAAGAGTCCTCTCCTGCTGATGTTCAGGTGTATATCAGTATGTAGTGTCTCTACTTTAAAGAGTCCTCTCCTGCTGATGATCAGGTGTATATCAGTATGTAGTGTCTCTACTTTAAAGAGTCTTCTCCTGCTGATGATCAGGTGTATATCAGTATGTAGTGTCTCTACTTTAAAGAGTCCTCTCCTGCTGATGTTCAGGTGTATATCAGTATGTAGTGTCTCTACTTTAAAGAGTCCTCTCCTGCTGATGTTCAGGTGTATATCAGTATGTAGTGTCTCTACTTTAAAGAGTCCTCTCCTGCTGATGTTCAGGTGTATATCAGTATGTAGTGTCTCTACTTTAAAGAGTCCTCTCCTGCTGATGTTCAGGTGTATATCAGTATGTAGTGTCTCTACTTTAAAGAGTCCTCTCCTGCTGATGTTCAGGTGTTTATCAGTACATGTATGTAGTGTCTCTACTTTAAAGAGTCCTCTCCTGCTGATGTTCAGGTGTATATCAGTATGTAGTGTCTCTACTTTAAAGAGTCCTCTCCTGCTGATGTTCAGGTGTATATCAGTATGTAATGTCTCTACTTTAAAGAGTCCTCTCCTGCTGATGTTCAGGTGTATATCAGTATGTAGTGTCTCTACTTTAAAGAGTCCTCTCCTGCTGATGTTCAGGTGTATATCAGTATGTAGTGTCTCTACTTTAAAGAGTCCTCTCCTGCTGATGTTCAGGTGTATATCAGTATGTAGTGTCTCTACTTTAAAGAGTCCTCTCCTGCTGATGTTCAGGTGTATATCAGTATGTAGTGTCTCTACTTTAAAGAGTCCTCTCCTGCTGATGTTCAGGTGTATATCAGTATGTAGTGTCTCTACTTTAAAGAGTCCTCTCCTGCTGATGTTCAGTGTATATCAGTATGTAGTGTCTCTACTTTAAGAGTCCTCTCCTGCTGATTCAGGTATATCAGTATGTAGTGTCTCTACTTTAAAGAGTCCTCTTCCTGCTGATGTTCAGGTGTATATCAGTATGTAGTGTCTCTACTTTAAAGAGTCCTCTCCTGCTGATGTTTCAGGTGTTATATCAGTATGTAGTGTCTCTACTTTAAAGAGTCCTCTCCTGCTGATGTTCAGGTGTATATCAGTATGTAGTGTCTCTACTTTAAAGAGTCCTCTCCTGCTGATGTTCAGGTGTATATCAGTATGTAGTGTCTCTACTTTAAAGAGTCCTCTCCTGCTGATGTTCAGGTGTATATCAGTATGTAGTGTCTCTACTTTAAAGAGTCCTCTCCTGCTGATGTTCAGGTGTATATCAGTATGTAGTGTCTCTACTTTAAAGAGTCCTCTCCTGCTGATGTTCAGGTGTATATCAGTATGTAGTGTCTCTACTTTAAAGAGTCCTCTCCTGCTGATGTTCAGGTGTATATCAGTATGTAGTGTCTCTACTTTAAAGAGTCCTCTCCTGCTGATGTTCAGGTGTATATCAGTATGTAGTGTCTCTACTTTAAAGAGTCCTCTCCTGCTGATGTTCAGGTGTATATCAGTATGTAGTGTCTCTACTTTAAAGAGTCCTCTCCTGCTGATGTTCAGGTGTATATCAGTATGTAGTGTCTCTACTTTAAAGAGTCCTCTCCTGCTGATGTTCAGGTGTATATCAGTATGTAGTGTCTCTACTTTAAAGAGTCCTCTCCTGCTGATGTTCAGGTGTATATCAGTATGTAGTGTCTCTACTTTAAAGAGTCCTCTCCTGCTGATGTTCAGGTGTATATCAGTATGTTAGTGTCTCTACTTTAAAGAGTCCTCTCCTGCTGATGTTCAGGTGTATATCAGTAGTAGTGTCTCTACTTTAAAGAGTCCTCTCCTGCTGATGCTTCAGGTGTATATCAGTATGTAGTGTCTCTACTTTAAAGAGTCCTCTCCTGCTGATGTTCAGGTGTATATCAGTATGTAGTGGTCTCTACTTTAAAGAGTCCTCTCTCTGCTGATGTTCAGGTGTATATCAGTATGTAGTGTCTCTACTTTAAAGAGTCCTCTCCTGCTGATGTTCAGGTGTATATCAGTATGTAGTGTCTCTACTTTAAAGAGTCCTCTCCTGCTGATGTTCAGGTGTATATCAGTATGTAGTGTCTCTACTTTAAAGAGTCCTCTCCTGCTGATGTTCAGGTGTATATCAGTATGTAATGTCTCTACTTTAAAGAGTCCTCTCCTGCTGATGTTCAGGTGTATATCAGTATGTAGTGTCTCTACTTTAAAGAGTCCTCTCCTGCTGATGTTCAGGTGTATATCAGTATGTAGTGTCTCTACTTTAAAGAGTCCTCTCCTGCTGATGTTCAGGTGTATATCAGTATGTAATGTCTCTACTTTAAAGAGTCCTCTCCTGCTGATGTTCAGGTGTATATCAGTATGTAGTGTCTCTACTTTAAAGAGTCCTCTCCTGCTGATGTTCAGGTGTATATCAGTATGTAATGTCTCTACTTTAAGAGTCCTCTCCTGCTGATGTTCAGGTGTATATCAGTATGTAGTGTCTCTACTTTAAAGAGTCCTCTCCTGCTGATGTTCAGGTTTATATCAGTATGTAGTGTCTCTACTTTAAAGAGTCCTCTCCTGCTGATGTTCAGGTGTATATCAGTATGTAGTGTCTCTATACTTTAAAGAGTCCTCTCCTGCTGATGTTCAGGTGTATATCAGTATGTAGTGTCTCTACTTTAAAGAGTCCTCTCCTGCTGATGTTCAGGTGTATATCAGTATGTAGTGTCTCTACTTTAAAGAGTCCTCTCCTGCTGATGTTCAGGTGTATATCAGTATGTAGTGTCTCTACTTCAAGAGTCCTCTCCTGCTGATGTTCAGGTGTATATCAGTATGTAGTGTCTCTACTTTAAAGAGTCCTCTCCTGCTGATGTTCAGGTGTATATCAGTATGTAGTGTCTCTACTTTAAAGAGTCCTCTCCTCCTGATGTTCAGGTGTATATCAGTATGTAGTGTCTCTACTTTAAAGAGTCCTCTCCTGCTGATGTTCAGGTGTATATCAGTATGTAGTGTCTCTACTTTAAAGAGTCCTCTCCTGCTGATGTTCAGGTGTATATCAGTATGTAGTGTCTCTACTTCAAAGAGTCCTCTCCTGCTGATGTTCAGGTGTATATCAGTATGTAGTGTCTCTACTTTAAAGAGTCCTCTCCTGCTGATGTTCAGGTGTATATCAGTATGTAGTGTCTCTACTTTAAAGAGTCCTCTCCTGCTGATGTTCAGGTGTATATCAGTATGTAGTGTCTCTACTTTAAAGAGTCCTCTCCTGCTGATGTTCAGGTGTATATCAGTATGTAATGTCTCTACTTTAAAGAGTCCTCTCCTGCTGATGATCAGGTGTATATCAGTATGTAGTGTCTCTACTTTAAAGAGTCCTCTCCTGCTGATGTTCAGGTGTATATCAGTATGTAGTGTCTCTACTTTAAAGAGTCCTCTCCTGCTGATGTTCAGGTGTATATCAGTATGTAGTGTCTCTACTTTAAAGAGTCCTCTCCCTGCTGATGTTCAGGTGTATATCAGTATGTAGTGTCTCTACTTTAAAGAGTCCTCTCCTGCTGATGTTCAGGTGTATATCAGTATGTAGTGTCTCTACTTTAAAGAGTCCTCTCCTGCTGATGTTCAGGTGTATATCAGTATGTAGTGTCTCTACTTTAAAGAGTCCTCTCCTGCTGATGTTCAGGTGTATATCAGTATGTAGTGTCTCTACTTTTAAAGAGTCCTCTCCTGCTGATGTTTCATGTGTATATCAGTATGTAGTGTCTCTACTTTAAAGAGTCCTCTCCTGCTGATGTTCAGGTGTTTATCAGTATGTAGTGTCTCTACTTTAAAGAGTCCTCTCCTGCTGATGTTCAGGTGTATATCAGTATGTAGTGTCTCTACTTTAAAGAGTCCTCTCCTGCTGATGTTCAGGTGTATATCAGTATGTAGTGTCTCTACTTTAAAGAGTCCTCTCCTGCTGATGTTCAGGTGTATATCAGTATGTAATGTCTCTACTTTAAAGAGTCCTCTCCTGCTGATGTTCAGGTGTATATCAGTATGTAGTGTCTCTACTTTAAAGAGTCCTCTCCTGCTGATGTTCAGGTGTATATCAGTATGTAGTGTCTCTACTTTAAAGAGTCCTCTCCTGCTGATGTTCAGGTGTATATCAGTATGTAATGTCTCTACTTTAAAGAGTCCTCTCCTGCTGATGTTCAGGTGTATATCAGTATGTAGTGTCTCTACTTTAAAGAGTCCTCCTCCTGCTGATGTTCAGGTGTATATCAGTATGTAATGTCTCTACTTTTAAAGAGTCCTCTCCTGCTGATGTTCAGGTGTATATCAGTATGTAGTGTCTCTACTTTAAAGAGTCCTCTCCTGCTGATGTTCAGGTTTATATCAGTATGTAGTGTCTCTACTTTAAAGAGTCCTCTCCTGCTGATGTTCAGGTGTATATCAGTATGTAGTGTCTCTACTTTAGAGTCCTCTCCTGCTGATGTTCAGGTGTATATCAGTATGTAGTGTCTCTACTTTAAAGAGTCCTCTCCTGCTGATGTTCAGGTGTATATCAGTATGTAGTGTCTCTACTTTAAAGAGTCCTCTCCTGCTGATGTTCAGGTGTATATCAGTATGTAGTGTCTCTACTTCAAAGAGTCCTCTCCTGCTGATGTTCAGGTGTATATCAGTATGTAGTGTCTCTACTTTAAAGAGTCCTCTCCTGCTGATGTTCAGGTGTATATCAGTATGTAGTGTCTCTACTTTAAAGAGTCCTCTCCTCCTGATGTTCAGGTGTATATCAGTATGTAGTGTCTCTACTTTAAAGAGTCCTCTCCTGCTGATGTTCAGGTGTATATCAGTATGTAGTGTCTCTACTTTAAAGAGTCCTCTCCTGCTGATGTTCAGGTGTATATCAGTATGTAGTGTCTCTACATGTCTCCATGCTTTAATGTTCAGAAAGCTCTTTATTTTTCTCATACTGCCTGTGCTGCAGCACCTCTTTTCACCCTCTGTCTGAAACCAGAGCCCAGTCTGCTCTGATTGGTTAGCTGGCCGGCTCTGTTGTGATTGGTCAACCGCTTAGATATGTCCCGCCCCTTAGCCTATCACTGATAACGTGTTGGACCACTAGCCAATAGGAGCGTGAGTGTTACATAGTGATGTCACTATGTTGACACTTTGGGATTTTAGCCTTTGCAGACCATTTACATGCACTAAAACCCATATAACACACTTCAAGGAAGGGAAATCCCCAAAAAGCAGATAGGGCCTCTTTGCAATATGAAGTTTTCTGACGAGCTATGATACGATATATAACTTTTAAACACATTACTTCATATTACACAAGCTATTGATGAAATAACATACATAATAGTGTTACCTAGTTAATAAACTGTATTTATTATTATTTTACAGTAAAATAACTTATCTAAAGTTTAAGTAACAGTTACCATTTATCAAAGATGGTTCTTATAAAGGGTTTTATTTTAGTTACGGTCGAAAGTCAATACACCTCCGCTCTTGGCTTCAGTATTTGTTGCAATCAGTCTTCAGTGTTTGTCGCTGTGACATCGTTTTTACAGAATAAGTAGAAGTTTTTCCCCTCGGGGTGGAGGTGAACTTTCAGCCAGGAGAATTCATGTCGATCTCAGTCTTGTGAAAAGTTCCTGCAACAAGGTCAGCTCCATTAAACTCAATCCAACCCAGGTACGCTCAAAGATGACTCATAATTACTTCCTCGATTTAAGAGCTGTCGACTGAGTATCAATCCTGCCGATGGAGCTGGAAGCTGTCAGGCATAAAAACTGATGATCGACTCATTGTACGACTCTCCACTGTCTGCAGCATAATAACAGATGAGATGTGTTGTTGCTGACTGCTAAATTATCAGGGTAGGAATATAATATATTTTGCAGTAATAGATAATCAATAGATATCCATTTGGTTCACAGTTGCCAAAAAATCCACTCATGCAATAGCTTTCCCAGAGCCAGAAATAGATACAAAATAAGCAGGTGAGTGGATTTTAAGAAGTTTTCCAAGGTCAAGAATGAACCGTTATGTTTTCATCTTTGCCGAAATAGAAAAAACACACCGTGATAAAAGCAATTGCTAGTTCTAGGATGGATAAATCCTCTGAAAAGAAACCTCCAAAAGAAAAACCAGCACCCTTTAAACAGCAGAGGTTGAGGCGTTAGACACAGATTTATATCTCCTTTCACGAGATTTCTGTGTTTTTAAAATAAGGTAAAACCTTGACACAGTCAAATGTATGTTGAGTAGCTTCAGGTGCACAGCAAAAAGTCAAACAAAACTGAAGGACAAATGACTCAGATAAGCATAACCAAAAGCACAGAGACGCTCATGGACATTACTGAATAGTGAATGTGAGACTTCTTCCAATTAAGCTGATCTGAGAAAGGGCAAATAAAGTGTGTTTGCTTGACTCATCAGTAACAACAGCATGAGGTGTGAGCAGCAGCTTGCCCTCTGCGTCTGTGTTTACAGCTCGGAGTGACTCATCTGAGGAGGAGCCTCTCCACAGCTGAGGCGCTGTAGTTTCCTGCTGACCTCGCCCCGCAGGTTTCCTATCATGCTGAAAATCCTTTTTACCTTGACCTCTCCCTGTTCGCCCTTTAGTAGAGTTTCCTAGTGTGTGTGTCTGTTTTTTCTGTAAGTATACTGCATGGAAACACTGAGCAGAATGAAGCAGAATTGTGTGTTTGAGTGTAAGCTTCACAATGCAAGCTTTTGCCAAATGGTGCATGGAGAAGCTCCATTTGTGTGAGTGGCCGTTGGGGGGCGGTGTTAAGTGTCCTGGAGGGTCTCCAAGGTCATCACACACACATACACACACACACACAGATTTTCGGGATGCATTTCTGGAGCGTCCTGGAGGGACTGCGGGGTCGTTACCCTTCTAATGGGGCCATATGGTCACAAAACAAACACAAACTGTTCCTCCTCCCTGCCTGGATAAGGTCATGAAGATGCTGATCTCATTCAGATGGAGAACCAGCAGAAGAGAGCGAGCCGGAGGATGTGGACTCGACTCTCAGAGGGGGGGGGGGGGGGGGTCAATAACCTGGGGGTCAATAACCTGCTGCAACTCATATACCGATATCAGTTTTTATACTGAGAGATGTGAGGTACAGTCGGTATAGTAGTTACAAAAAAAGTCATTTAAACTGTTGAATGCTGTAAAATTATGTTTTTTTTTCATTACTTTCTGATTTAAGATTCAAAGGCTTTATTGTCATATACACAATAGCTAACATACATTACACTTTTCTTATTACATTATACGTTTCTTACATCTGGAAAGCCCTTAAAAGATGGGCATACTGTAGACATAAACTTAACTCTAAAAAAAGTACTCAAAACACAAATTACAATCAAGCTTATTCAAAGTTATTCAATATAACTTGAATTAGGATTGGAACAGACTGGGTTAGGGTTGATTTCTTCATACAGTATGAGCTTGTAACAGAAAATAAAATATTCAGATATAATCTCTTTGTAAACATTTTGATTAGTAGCTGTAATTAACTGTATTTATCTCATTAAATGCATTTCATTGCAATTGCATTTCTTATAAAACAGGTTCAATTGAACTACCTACTCCCCAACAATAGGTACACTGGTATTTAATACACGAGGACTTGATGGTTATGGTGTGATTTGTTTAAACTTATCTGTGGTATTTTATATGCAGTACTATGACATGGTTTAGCTGCCTTTGGAAATATTGCAATTCTATCTGCATGAAGAAAACGTTGCTTCCCTGTAGTCAGCACAGACTGTAAATAGTAAAGGACAAAATTAGCATAATATTACTTTGTACAGAAAAGAGAGTACAGCTGTGTCCCAAATCCTCAACACCTCAACTCTGAGCAGGTCTTAACTACGCAGTGTTCACCAGGGAACAGTCAGTGTGCACAATAACACAAAATAACACCCTGAATGCTGTTACTATCCCAAAATGCAGGGCCAAATGATGAATAAATGAAATAACATGTGCTCCAGAGAGACCCTTGGGGGGGGAAATGGAACATAAACATAACTTGTGAAATGATATTGGCCGTGGCATTCTGCAGTTATAGTTTGATTGAAATCTGTCCGGCCACATATTGCATCTTTATTTAGCAGCAGTACAAAAAACCAGGGAGGGTTTTCATCCGCACGATGCACACAAGACATGAAGAATCTGAGAAGAAAAGGGTCAGTTTCAAACCAGTAATCAGAAGTAGGATTTCACATATCAATACTAAACCATTAGGGACTCGGGGAAACTGCAGAAGCTCGGTCTGTAGGGACTCGGCTCGGGAAACAGAGGGTCGATGGTTCAAGTCCCCGAACAGAACAAAGTAAGGATTGTGGACTGAACTGGAATAGCTGCCCACTATGGGTTAAATGCAGGGGTCACATCTCACTGTGTGCACTGTGCTGTGAGCATGGACATGTGTTTGACATATAAACAGGGTTTCATTTGTTTCATTCCACAACTTTTCTTCATGTCCCTGCAGAGAAATGTTGCAGTTCTGATCAAATCAAGTTATCTGTAGAAAGAGATAAGCAGAGGTGGGAAGTAGTGGAGTACAAATACTTCGTTACTAGAGATGTCCCGATCCGATCACGTGATCGGGGATCGGATCCGATCACGTGATTTTCAAAAGATCGGAATCGGGAGAAAAAAATCGGGGATCGGGATTTTAAATTGTTTTTTTTTTTTTTTTTTTTATAAAATATTTTTATTTTATTTAATGTTACAAAACAAAAATGACCATGTTCACGTCTTAAAGTCATCCTGAGGCCTTAGTTTTGGTTTAAAATTACACAACATCATGTATGTGTTGCTTCTTTTGGGCTTGTTTTCATAGACCTGGTTGCTTATTTCTCTCAAATCTGGCGACAGAGTGGGCGCAGTGTCTAATAGCAGCAGTAAGCTAACGAGAGGCTACGTTCAGCTGGTGACTCGGGAGTCGGGACAGAGAAAATGTCAGGAGTTTGGAAGTATTATAAAATTGAAAGCGAAGGCAGTGTCACAGCCAGATGCAATGTTTGCAAGGCGGAGGTTCCGCGTGGTGGAAAGAACAGAGCTACGTTCAACACGACCAATCTAATACGCCACCTGAGAAACAAACACCAACATGACGAGTACACAGCGGCCACTCAGGTAACGGCACTGAAACAACCGACACTTTCAGAGACTTTTAAAAGGAAAGAGAAACTGCCCCAGAACAGTGAAAAGGCCAAAAAAATAACAGCCAAGATAGCTGAATTCATCGCGTTGGATGACCAGCCGTTATCTGTGGTGGAGAACGTGGGGTTTAAGGGACAACTTGAATGCTTGTCTCTCTTTTTTTCTCTTAATGCATTGCATAAAAATCGGATCGGGAAAAATCGGTATCGGCAGATTGTCAAAATCAAATGATCGGAATCGGATCGGGAGCAAAAAAAGGTGATCGGGACATCCCTATTCGTTACTTCTGACATGTTGAACACAAATACCTGTACTTTCTACTTCTTACATGTTGAACACAAATACCTGTACTTTCTACTTCTTACAGTTTGAACACAAATACCTGTACTTTCTACTTCTTACATGTTGAACACAAATACCTGTACTTTCTACTTCTTACATGTTGAACACAAATACCTGTACTTTCTACTTCTTACAGTTTGAACACAAATACCTGTACTTTCTACTTCTTACATGTTGAACACAAATACCTGTACTTTCTACTTCTTACATGTTGAACACAAATACCTGTACATTCTACTTCTTACATGTTGAACACAAATACCTGTACTTTCTACTTCTTACATGTTGAACCCAAATACCTGTACTTTCTACTTCTTACATTTTGAACCCAAATACCTGTACTTTCTACTTCTTACACGTTGAACACAAATACCTGTACTTTCTACTTCTTACATTTTGAACCCAAATACCTGTACTTTCTACTTCTTACATGTTGAACACAAATACCTGTACTTTCTACTTCTTACATGTTGAACACAAATACCTGTACTTTCTACTTCTTACACGTTGAACACAAATACCTGTACTTTCTACTTCTTACATGTTGAACCCAAATACCTGTACTTTCTACTTCTTACACGTTGAACACAAATACCTGTACTTTCTACTTCTTACATGTTGAACACAAATACCTGTACTTTCTACTTCTTACATTTTGAACACAAATACCTGTACTTTCTACTTCTTACATTTTGAACACAAATACCTGTACTTTCTACTTCTTACATGTTGAACCCAAATACCTGTACTTTCTACTTCTTACACGTTGAACACAAATACCTGTACTTTCTACTTCTTACATGTTGAACACAAATACCTGTACTTTCTACTTCTTACATTTTGAACACAAATACCTGTACTTTCTACTTCTTACATGTTGAACACAAATACCTGTACTTTCTACTTCTCACATGTTGAACTCAAATACCTGTACTTTCTACTTCTTACATGTTGAACACAAATACCTGTACTTTCTACTTCTTACATTTCCCAAACAGGCTGGTTCCTTTAGTTTGAATGTGTGTTTGGTGGCGTGATCATTATTATTTAGAGTCATTGCGTGCCTATTGATTTGAACACGATCCGTGTATCCATAATTTCCTGGTCTTCTCTAAAGAAGAGGGACCAATGAAAACGTTGTCATGTTGCCGTTGTTCAGCATGGAAACATTCATTAGCTAACAATGACATTATTGTTCTATTAATATAAAGGGAGGTCAGGTACTCTTTAAAACAGCTGCTAGTTATGGGTACTTTTTACTGAGGTACATTTCAAAGCCTCTTTACTTTGACTTGAGTAAAGAAGTTTAGTCAGTACTTCTACTTTTACCAGAGTACTTTTGAACACGAGTATCTGTACTTCTACTTGAGTAAAGGATGTGTGTACTTTTGCGCTCTCTGGAGATAAGTGCAATTGCTCAGTAGCTTTACCTTCATATTGCTGTCATCAAAACATAAAATACGTACATACGAAAGCTTAATGAAGAAACTACTCTGAGGGTAAAACCTGTATATATTCCCTAACTCAGTTCTGTGTATGTTTGTTCCTCCTGGTTGTGTTTTGTTTGCACAGCCTGTGATGCGTTTTATTACGTTGATTCGTGCACTGCTTTCATCTCCTCCAAGTGATACCCTTTTCATAAACTGCAGTTTACAGCATCACACCTTGTTGTATTCTGGCGCTCGGTGGTCGGTATGATTGCTCTTCCAGTGAGTTACGTGTGTTGAGATGATGAGTGGAGTCGAGCTGTTCAGGTGCTGAAGCCGAGCAGCAGTACAGAGGAGAGAGAATATCTGTCAGCACAGCTTTCTCTGCAGCAAGTTACCTATATACCTATGCTATTTTATAATATGGCAAACTGGGTCTTTGTGTACAGTGGGAGTAGATAGTGGTTGTTAACATTGCACTAAATCTGTGGTGGTTAAACCGTTTTAATTTACCTAAAACAAACAATACATCTACTGTAAAAAGTTATAACTACACACAGTATTTTCTACTTGTTGTAATGCTAACCCTAATCTGAAGCAGTGCTGCAGTACAGAGGAGAAGGAATATCTGTCAGCACAGCTTTCTCTGTTCACTATATTCCTAGTATTGCTATTGTATAATATGTCAAACTGTGTCTTTGTGTACAGTTGGAGTAGATAATGGTTGTTATTATTGCATTTGACTTTACCTCAGAATACCTACATTAGTCCCACAGAGGGGACATTTACATTGTCACAGCAGGAAAGAGCCAAAGACAGCTTAATGTTACCTCAGAAGCATGCATACAAAAGTATTAAAGATACAAACATTAGAATAAAACAAACAATAAATCTACTGTAAAAAGTTATAACTACACACAGTATTTTCTACTTTATTTATTGCCGTTTTATTTCTATTTTGAGATGTTTACATGTTAGAATTGTTTATTTCTACTCTTAAGTTCTCTTGTATGCAATGCCTTGTTGTTGACGATGCCACGATCTTAGAGCAGGAATACATAGTTTAACGTGACAGAGGAATAAATACACACGGGGTGTTTCTCAATGTCAAGGAAGGATGCTCCAGAGCCACTATTTCAAGGATGCTACGTCATCGAGTCCCGCCGAAGGACTGTTCCAATGTCCAGGCTCCTTGGAATTCTACAGAGCCCGGCGTCCTTCGTAGCGAGAAATTTCGAGGCTGCACATGTGTATCCTCCGCGGTCTTAAAATCCCCACAATGCTTTGCGCACGGACCAATTTCCAAATCTTTGGCGGAAATCGCGCTCCATTTAAGTCGGGGCTTCGCATATGACGCACACCTGTTAGCCTGTTCCACCATTCTTCGTTTTCCCAGGCTAGGAAAGGATTCTTGCCTCGCTTCTGAAGGACCTGACTCGGAAGGACATGTCCTACCAAGGAAGCGTCCTCGACATTGAGAAACACCCACATACACCGTCGGCGTAGCTTCAACTGGAAGTCACACGTTTTATTGTGCATGTCCCTTTTATCACGGCAATACAGGAAGTGATTTGTAGTATAAGAGTATTAACTAAACAAATTCATATCTTATAATTCATAATACAACACTTGTTTTTATGCTGCTGCACCGCAAAAGATTTCCCAAATTTGGATCAATAGTACATCAAAAGTACATCTTATCTTATAAGATAGCAAGATAGCTATGGCACAAATGTAGAGCATTTTATAATATGTATACTGCAGACATATGCACAGTTAATGTATTGAATCTGTGGCTGAACGCATGCAAAGCCACAACATGTGGTACAAGAAAATGTCAATCCTTGCAGACCTTTTTTATTCATATTTCTTTAAATGTGTTGTATAAATAGTACACTGTTGATGTGTGGCCTATAGGGGGAGGAGGGCTTTTGTCAGTCAAACCATATTGAGGACCATACTGTGCAGAACCATGCTGGGCATCTGTCAACATATCAAACTAATTGCATTACAAACTGGAGGTGTGGCGTTTGAAAGTTGTTTACCGTACCAGGCTGAGATTGTCTAATGAAAACACATCATTGGTGGGATTATGGGAAATGTAGGATCCATCATTTCTGGAGCTCGTCCCATACTAGGAATTAAAAGTCAGGATATCTTTGCTTTGCTGTATTGATTTGAACCGTTCTGTTTCTAACGGGTCTTGTGAGTGCCCTAACTTTATATAGGTGCAATCCTCTTTAAGAGCACCTGTGTGCCCGCTCGTAAACACACTTATGTGTTAAGGTGCTTCAGGGAGTCTTAGAGAGGCCTTTTGGTGTGAATGGATCGGTGTTCAGTTGATAAGGTTCATGTTAGCCAAATGCTGCGATGAATTGACAATTTATAGCTCCATGGTTTCACAAATGTTATGTAGATTTCATTTTGAGCCTTTGCCGATTTTGCTGTAAAACCCAAGATGAACTTCTTACATTTTTCCACTCTAAAGCCCCTTCTTACATATTATTTTACTGCATTATCCTCTGGTTTTAACTTTTGTGATTGGTTATGACTTCGTTTATCTCTTTCTACATAGGATTTTGAGGTAAATTATTCACGTGGACGGATCAGTATGTAGTGTCTTTACTTTAAAGAGTCCTCTCCTGCTGATGTTCATGTGTATATCAGTATGTATTGTCTCTTCTTTAAAGAGTCCTCTGCTGCTGATGTTCAGGTGTATATCAGTATGTAGTGTCTCTACTTTAAAGAGTCCTCTCCTGCTGATGTTCAGGTTCATATCAGTATGTAGTGTCTCTACTTTAAAGAGTCCTCTCCTGCTGATGTTCAGGTGTATATCAGTATGTAGTGTCTCTACTTTAAAGAGTCCTCTCCTGCTGTTGTTCAGGTGTATATCAGTATGTAGTGTCTCTACTTTAAAGAGTCCTCTCCTGCTGATGTTCAGGTGTATATCAGTATGTAGTGTCTCTACTTTAAAGAGTCCTCTCCTGCTGATGTTCAGGTGTATATCAGTATGTAGTGTCTCTACTTTAAAGAGTCCTCTCCTGCTGATGTTCAGGTGTATATCAGTATGTAGTGTCTCTACTTTAAAGAGTCCTCTCCTGCTGATGTTCAGGTGTATATCAGTATGTAGTGTCTCTACTTTAAAGAGTCCTCTCCTGCTGATGTTCAGGTGTATATCAGTATGTAGTGTCTCTACTTTAAAGAGTCCTCTCCTGCTGATGTTCAGGTGTATATCAGTATGTAGTGTCTCTACTTTAAAGAGTCCTCTCCTGCTGATGTTCAGGTGTATATCAGTATGTAGTGTCTCTACTTTAAAGAGTCCTCTCCTGCTGATGTTCAGGTGTATATCAGTATGTAGTGTCTCTACTTTAAAGAGTCCTCTCCTGCTGATGTTCAGGTGTATATCAGTATGTAGTGTCTCTACTTTAAAGAGTCCTCTCCTGCTGATGTTCAGGTGTATATCAGTATGTAGTGTCTCTACTTTAAAGAGTCCTCTCCTGCTGATGTTCAGGTGTATATCAGTATCTAGTGTCTCTACATGTCTCCATGCTTTAATGTTCAAAAAGCTCTTTATTGTTCTCATACTGCCTGTGCTGCAGCACCTCTTTTCACCCTCTGTCTGAAACCAGAGCCCAGTCTGCTCTGATTGGTCGGCTCTGTTGTGATTGGTCAACCGCTTAGAGATGTCCCGCCCCTTAGCCTATCACGTACAATGTGTTGGAGCAATACCCAATAGAAGCGCGAGTGTTGATGTAATTTTAACGTTAAAACGTACGGCCATACATACACTTTTTCACATATGGACACTTTCCGAACCATACAAAATGTGAACAAGATGCCCTTAAGTATCCTATGACTCATAACAACCAATCATTTATTGCTTCTACCCTCATGGTGGCTCAGATCCTTTAGATTCGTGACTGTAAATCACCTGTACGCTTCCAGAAAGAGTAAGTTCTTCAGTCTGCTGGGAGTGCTGATTCTTTGCAAGATGAGCATGCAAAGTAAATGACAAAGTAGAAGTGAACAGAATAACCATCTGAATGAATTATTCATGTGAACGCATCAAACTCCATTACTCTTTTTGTAGGAGAAGATGTGAGAGATTAAAACTGGAATGTGATACTGGTGAAAATGTTCTTCCTCTCCCCAAGGAGGGGAAATTTGATGTCGCACATATTGTGGTTTTAATACCTTTAGGCTTATTCAGAAACTTTGGAAGAGATATGTCAAGTGTAAAGCAAGTTCTGGTTTTACAATGCACATTTTAAATATAAGTTTGACTGTAGAATGAATGAAAACTGTATTATAGACTCAGGGTCCAGATAAAAGACAAGACATTACATAGATAAAAGACAAGGAAAGATACGCAAGAGTTATTTGTATATTTGAGTTATAATGATATGACTGTACACACACAAACTATCTTAAATGTTAACTTCTGTACAACAACTTCGGATGGTTAGCTATCCATAAATATCACTAATTAAAGAGGCCTCATCATGCTTTTTTGTGATTTTCCGTTTCCTGTAGTCTGTTTTGTTTCTGTGCATGTAAATGGTCTGCAAAGGCTAACATCTCCAACTGTACTCCAGACAGAGTTTCTCTCCCACACGCTCGGACTCCTTTATTAACTTAATGACATAACCATTTACGAGATAGGCAAAGGGTCTAAGCGGTTGACAAATCACAACAGAGCCGGCCAGCTAACCAATCAGAGCAGACTTGGCTCTGGTTTCAGACAGAGGGTGAAAAGAGGTGCTGCAGCACAGGCAGTATGAGAAAAATAAAGAGCTTTTTGAACATTAAAGCATGAAGACATGTCACAGTAGAGACACTAAATACTGATATGACCCTAAAAATTAATATGAATTGTTGCTGATTTTAATTTGCAGGCTTTTAGCAGATATCTGGATATGGATATGACACACCTGACCACTTGGTGGGGTTGTTAGTCCAGCTATTCTCTGGTAGGTGAAAGGGCAATATGGGGCGTTTGAATGTTCCTACAACATAGCAGTCGTTCAGTTTGTGGTTGTAAAACGGTTGAAGATGAGCAAGAAACTGTCACTACACTCTGAATTGTTGAGTAACTGTACAGCAAATCCCCAGACAGGAGAGCCAAATGACATCAGTTCATGTATATTAGGATTCTTTATTAAAAAAAAACACCAGTGATATCCTCTCTGAATAATAATTTAACCGCACTTGACACCATCTGTTCCTCAAAAACAAGGTGAGAGCTTCCACAGGAATACATTTAATATCACAGTAATGGAGATTAGCAGTGATTAATGTGTGGTGGCAGTAGATAATCATGTCAATATTTCTTTATTCAGATTCTCTACTGTTCCAGCCCAGAAACAACAAAGTGACTAATCATAATAATGTCAAAGGCAGACTTTTAATAGATGCATTAGAAATGATATACCCCTCGGGGTGAATGGGTTATTGCTCATAAAGTGAAATCATCTGCACTGGCAATTAAATCAGATACATTTAAGAGACCTCTAGATAATGCAGGCATGGAGGAAATGGTCAAATGCATGGTAATTGCAATAAATTCAAGAGTCTGAGCAAGAATACGTTAAAGAGATTATCAAAGTGCTGTGTGGAGCATGGAGTGGGATGGACCCCTGCAACTATTACCACATTTCATCCATTTTAATTAGACCGACTCTGGGTTGAGTGAGGAGCTTGACCCTGCCCAAGAAAAAAGACTAGAACCAATAATGCTTTAATCCATCTCCTAATACTCTTTCTGACTTATATATATTTCTGGAGAAGCAGCTTTCAGTTATTATGCTCCATATAGAGCGGAGCAGGGAGGACGTATTTACCCGGAAGTAAGCTGCTGGTTCCCTCGACAAAAAAGCAATGGGATTTCTCCATAGGATTTTGGAAAATAGCTTGAAATAATGTCTGTGGAACCTGTTTGATAAATGCACGTTTTGTTCAGCCGGATAATCTCCACATGTCTACCCTACTTTTATAATTTTCTAATCATAAATCTAATGGCCAGAAGCAAAATGCTAACGTTATGCTATAAAGGAACTACAGCAGGGTCGCTGCTTCAACGTCACGCCAACTTAAGATCCATATTCAAACATACAGATTCTAAATGGTACGAGTTGAAGCGTTTGTTTGAACAGTTAGCAGGAGGCAGGTACTTGCTTTCAAGCAGAACAGGGCAAACATACTTAGAGGAGTGTTTACGTGTTCGGTGTAATGACGTACAACGGCCTCCACAACTTCTGTAGTCCTATTCAGCCACTTGGTAACAACCATCGTTTTTCAGACACGTCAACTCTTCAGGAATCACCAGTGGGGTCACTGCTGATGGATTTAATGTCGTAGAACAAAACGTGATCCGTCTCTTCAATGTGTCTCAAAACCACAGACCTTATTTCCAGCTATTTTCCAAAACCCTATGGAGAGATCCCATTGGCTCTGAGACGAGGGAACAGGAAGTGGTAAAATGCTAACTCACTTCCAGGTTTTAGGGCTCGTCACTGCACCACTCTATACCTGGAACAAACTACCAGAAACCTGCAGGTCCGCTGCAACTCTGAGTATTAAATCCAGGCTGAAGACTTTTCTTTTTGCCGCTGCTTTTTATTCATGTTTTATTATCTTTGCTTTTAAATGAGTGTTTTTAAATGCCATTTTATAGTATCCAATCCAATCCACTTTATTTCTTTAGCACATTTTAAAAACAGAGGGTTTGCCAAAGTGCTTCACAACGAACATAACATTATAACAAAATACAATATTACAAGAATAGATACAAGGCACACATGAGAATAGATACAAGGCGCACATTAAGGCTATGGACAGACAATAAAGCATACAAATAGGAACACAGCTCAGACTGACTCGAAAGCGAGGGAAAAGAGGTGGGTCTTTAGACGGGACTTAAAAGTTTGACTTAAAAATATGTTTCTTAATGTCTTTCATTTGGTAAAGCACTTTGAATTGCCTTGTGTTGAAAGGTGCTATATAAATCAGGGTGTCCGCGGGGTCTTTAAAAGTATTGCCAAAAAGTTGATAAATCAATTTAGCGAAAATTAAGGCTATTAAAAAGTATTAAACGGCATTTTCCAAGGTATTACAATTTTTAGCTTGTTTTCAATAAGTATATAAATTGTCCAAAGAGGTTGTATTCTACAGTCTGCCTGAATGTAATCATTGCGTAGGTGTGTAGTGTGATTCTGTGTAGTTTATTTATGGCATCCCGTTGGGTTTGACGTCATCTGAACAGGACATCACACGCTCACTGCTTGATAGCGCGCGAAGGTCCGTTTACGCCGGTTGTTAAACAACATCGTTATGGGGAAATGCAAGTCTGCGTCCAAATGGTTGGAAGATAAGGAGGAAGGACAATCAATACTGTATATAGTCAATGTGAGGTAAAGTGTGTCGCCAAGGTAACCGGTTAGAACTCCAAGTGGCGATGAGGTCTTAAAATGTATGGAAAGGGTCTTAAAAAAGGTCTTAAAAGGTTTTACATTTGACTTCAGGATTCCTGCTTATACCCTGTAAATAAACTTGCCTTGCCTTATACAGTAAACCACAAACACTTCCTACTGAAGACAAATATATCAAAACGGGTCACAAACAATTTTTAAAACACGGTTTTAGCTGGGCACTGTGGTTTTTTAGCAGAACATTAATCAAACAGCAGTAGGTAAGTAATGCATCTGTTTCGCTATATATCCAGTTGTGGATTAATACACATTGTGTTCTCTATAGAGAGTATTTCCAGCAGCAGCAGCATGGTGTGTGTGGCGTTGGCTCAAAATAAACTGCAGTGAGTGTGTTCATCGTAATGGAACATGTCATCCATTGCAACAGCGTGGCCGTGGATTTAATAGTAACTGGACAACGATGGAGGGCCATATAGCCCTGAAGGAAAAAGCTATATATATCTAGCGTTGGTACACAGGAAGCTTTATTGTGTGTTTTGGTCAGTAATTGGGATTTGTTGACGATAAGAAAACATAAAAAATAGTGAAAGCTTGATTCCTTAATGAGATAAACGCAGGCAGTTGAAGTGGATTGCATTCTGTCTTAAAGCATAGGATGACTCCTGTGGTTGCAAAACAATGGCGGGTTAAGATCAATTTTACTGGGGGAGGGGGGGGGGGGGGCAATTATTTAATGAAAGAGGCACATTCATTTCGGGACATGAGACAAAGTCAGTTTTCAAGATTTTAACATCAACAAACGTAAAATATCATGATTGGTATTTTTATTTTTTAGTAACTGAATTTGTGCCAATGAATATTATTAAATTATTCATTTAAAATATATTCCTGTTATTTTTGGCCTAATTTACAGGATGGTCTTTGCGGCAACAATATCACACATTTTATTATCGTAAACATTTCTCTTGCAAAACGAAGTGCAATGTGTCGAAGTCTATGAACAAATGACCTCACTAATCAATTGTTTCTTTGAGGTCTTGGATATTAGCCGCTAGTTTCAAATCTTCTTAATACAGCAGGGTGATGACTTTATATATTGTGGTCACATTTAAAGTCAAATACATACATAAAGCATTTGGGCGTTGCTACCTTGTGATTGACAGGTTGCTCACACAGTGTTTTAGGGTTTGGATAGAATCCTGACCATGGCCAAAATGTCAAGGCTTTAAAACTTTAGTCCACAAAACAATGTCTGACGTTACGGTGACTGCATCTAGTTCGAAAAGAGTCATGACTCTTCTAGATATGTATGTCTGACGTATTGTTCTACATGCAGATGTAATGTTTAAAGAGTTTACAGTAATATTTTATTGGGGCGTCTGTGGCACAAGATATAAATATAACACAAAAAGTAAGGACATTTGTGTGTGGTTGATTATTTATTTGTTTTACTGTAACAATGCTTTTTGGCAATAAATCTTATACCGTTGGAAAGCCTGTTTATTTATCTTTCAAATGGGGCCACATTTGAAAGATAAACATTTGTGAGAAACTTTTGTAGCCACAAATGTGTATATATATATATAAGATTTATTCACAAGAAGCATTGTAACAACAAAGAAATAATCTACCAAAACACAGATTTCCTTACTTTTGGTGTTTAGATGGTCGTTCTCTAATTGGAAGGTCGGTGGTTTGATCCCCGTCTTTAAGCGTTACACTTAACCCTAAATTGCTCTTAATGGCATGGCCAACAATGGAAATGTGTGTGAAGCGCTATGAGGGGTTGCAAAGACTTAAAATGCTAATTACATTCAGTGTATTTACCATTCTGGGATTGCTCACAGACACATTTACTTTGACACCTAAAACACAAATAAACTCTATTGTCCCAAGAGCCTGTTTTGTGTGTGTGTGTGTGTGTGTGTGTGTGTGTGTGTGTGTGTGTGTGTGTGTGTGTGTGTGTGTGTGTGTGGTGTGTGTGTGTGTGTGTGTGTGTGTGTGTGTGTGTGTGTGTGTGTGTGTGTGTGTGTGTGTGTGTGTGTGTGTGTGTGTGTGTGTGTGTGTGTGTGTGTGTGTGTGTGTGTGTGTGTGTGTGTGTGTGTGTGTGTGTGTGTGTGTGTGTGTGATGGACAGGCAGAAGAATGGATCATATGTAGTGTATGCATTCATGTTTACCATGGAAGTAAATGTTAAATTACAGTACTACAGGTGTGTGTGTGTGTGTGTGAGCGCCAGCTGCTGCTTCACGGCAGATTAAAGCCTCCCGTGGTCAATTTGCTCTCCTAATGTCAGGTCCCCTCCAAAGCCTGGAATCACCCGTAGCCTAGCAACACTAGCCACAGCTAAGGGAAGCGCAGCCATGCATGCAAAATTCCACCTGCTTAGGTGTGTGTGTGTGCGTGTGTGAGCCTATATTTCTGAAGGAGGGTATTTTTGTACGCTTCTAATCAGTGCTGTGTGCAAAAATCTTTGTCTTTGTGAGCAAACCTTTCCAACTGTGTGAAAGCTTTAGTATGTTTGAGAGGTTATTGGTCATATTTGGCCAAAAACAAATGTCCTTTTCCCCAACCCTTAATCATCTTTTTATTCCGCCTTTTACACTTATGTTGGAAGGTGAAGTGCAGTTAAGCTTGGTGAAATGTGTGGAAGATAAAACATTACGCTTGCAAGGATATTTTCTTGAAAAAATAGGCAGTAAAAACACATGAATCTATCTGCTCACAACAGGGTTACTCATTCAGAAACTAAATAATCTCATTCCCTCTCATTCCAGTGACACATAAAGCATTAGAGACCATTTCCCTGTTATTCAAATTGGCCAATTAGGTCACTTCTCTGGAATGAGGTTCGACTAGGTGAACAACGAAGCTTTTTTCCCTCACATTTAACAATATCAAGAGGACCTTTTTACTAATTATCATTTTAAAGAGTCCCTTTTGTGATTGTTCTCTCCCACAATGTGGACTCCTTTATTTATTTCCTAGACATAATGAAATAACCATTAGCAGGACTCTTTAAAGTAGAGACACTACATACTGATATACACCTGAACATCAGCTGGAGAGGACTCTTTAAAGTAGAGACACTACATACTGATATACACCTGAACATCAGCTGGAGAGGACTCTTTAAAGTAGAGACACTACATACTGATATACACCTGAACATCAGCAGGAGAGGACTCTTTAAAGTAGAGACACTACATACTGATATACACCTGAACATCAGCTGGAGAGGACTCTTTAAAGTAGAGACACTACATACTGATATACACCTGAACATCAGCTGGAGAGGACTCTTTAAAGTAGAGACACTACATACTGATATACACCTGAACATCAGCTGGAGAGGACTCTTTAAAGTAGAGACACTACATACTGATATACACCTGAACATCAGCAGGAGAGGACTCTTTAAAGTAGAGACACTACATACTGATATACACCTGAACATTAGCAGGAGAGGACTCTTTAAAGTAGAGACACTACATACTGATATACACCTGAACATCAGCAGGAGAGGACTCTTTAAAGTAGAGACACTACATACTGATATACACCTGAACATCAGCAGGAGAGGACTCTTTAAAGTAGAGACACTACATACTGATATACACCTGAACATCAGCAGGAGAGGACTCTTTAAAGTAGAGACACTACATACTGATATACACCTGAACATCAGCAGGAGAGGACTCTTTAAAGTAGAGACACTACATACTGATATACACCTGAACATCAGCAGGAGAGGACTCTTTAAAGTAGAGACACTACATACTGATATACACCTGAAAATGAGCTTAATATGAAAAACAAATGTAAGTATACAACTTCAAGTATTTCACTTAATAGGCTCACCTCACCTTCTTAAAAGAATATTGGAAACAAAACATATAAGGCATACTAAACTATACTACACAGGCTTAGTCCGGCAGTGGCTCAGTCAGTAGGGGCTTGGACTGGGAGCCGTAGGGTCGCTGGTTCAAGTCCCCGACCAGACCTAAATATGGAGTGTGGACTTCTACTTGGAGAGGTCCCAGTTCACCTCCTGCCCTGCCGTGGTGCCCTTGAGCAAGGCACCGGACACCCCCCTTCCCCCCCACTCCCATTGCTCCCCGGGCGCTGTACAATAGCTGCCCACTGCTCCTAGTACTAGACTCCTTGTACTAGGATGGGTTAAAAGCAGAGGCCAAATTTCACTGTGTGTGCTGTGTGCTCTGCATGTGTGACCATTAAAGAGGGTTTCATCCCTCCCTATTCTATTCTATTCTTAGTAGGTGTTTCGTCACAACTTAAACTCTCCCTCTCTATCCCCTTTCTCCTATTACTCCACTCACCATCTTCCCTCATTCATGACCCTCCTGAGAGGCTCGGCGCTCTGTTTCTGTGCAGCTGTAAACTCTCTCTGTCCTCCATGTCTTGTGTGTTTGGATCTGTGATTTTTGGGGCAACGTTCCTACCTTAGGTGCTTTATGGATTGGAGAGCTGGATAGCTTGAGGCGAAAATGTTGATACATATTCCCCGGATAGCAAAATGAATCAGGAATGAGATAGAGAGAGGAGTGAGGGGCGAGAGATCAGCATCACAAACCAGCTGGTCAACCGACTAAATATAAAACATGAGGGGTATCTTTTTTAAGCCTTGTGGTAATCTCCTGTTTATCTTCAAGAATTAAAAAAGCATACAATTCCAGGTGAGTTTGCAAAGTAGTGTGTCATTACCCAAAACTCAGGTATCATATTTGTCTCAAGGAAATACATCTGGTCAAAATGGAAGAGGTTAAAGCAATAAAATCAACACTGGAGACATTTCTGTTAATGTAGTTTTTTTATATATACCCAGGTTAGTGTGTGTTCATGCAATTTATAATAACCTATTTGAATAGCCTTTTGTTAAAAACATATATTTCTCCAAGTAGGGTATCTTTACAAAACACGGTATTGTGTGTGTGTGTGTGTGTGTGTGTGTGTGTGTGTGTGTGTGTGTGTGTGTGTGTGTGTGTGTGTGTGTGTGTGTGTGTGTGTGTGTGTGTGTGTGTGTGTGTGTGGTGTGTGTGTGTGTGTGTGTGTGTGTGTGTGTGTGTGTGTGTGTGTGTGTGTGTGTGTGTGTGTGTGTGTGTGTGTGTGTGTGTGTGTGTGTGTGTGTGTGTGTGTGTGTGTGTGTGTGTGTGTGTGTGTGTGTGTGTGTGTGTGTGTGTGTGTGTGTGTGTGTGTGTGCGCGCGCTTACATGTGTGAGGAGAGAGAGATGAGAGGCGCAGCAGCAGCACTAGATTACATTAGCAAGGCATGAGGCAGCGAGAAGGTCAGTGAATCAGATACCGGTTCAATACCGAGGCACAACTCTGAGGCAGGAGCTGGGCTGCCATCACGCAGGACTGCTGAGGAAGCCTTGTCTTTGCGAATGTGTTTAAGGAATTTGACCGTGCTGGGAGCGGACAGAAGAGCTGACTCCTGAAAATGGCATTTCATCTGTGAGGGAGGAGCAGCTGCTGAGTAGATTTGTATTAACAATACAACAGAGTCTGCTGCTTTCCACTGGGGTTTTTTTTACATAAAAAAAGGCATACTATTTGTATTTCTCTGCATCTAAACTGCATATGTTTTGCTGATGTTGTGAAATGCTTATCATGGATTGAACAGCGTCAACTTTTGATAGATTACAATATCAAAGCGATGGGATACCTGCTGTAAATCCAGCACTCTTTTGCTGCAATTTTTGTAGAAATCAATTACCACTACATCCACCCAAGAGCTGTGCTGTGAATGAATCTAAATTTTGAGTGGCTATTAAGTCTCTCATAGATCACATTGACTTAGATATGGTGCCTCTAACTTTTAATGGCCGGCACTTACAGTAGATGAGTAGTTCAGCACTCTTAGCCCATTATACTGTTAGTGGACACACAGTGCAATCAGGAGGGTCAAAGATTTGAGTGTCCTCCATTAGTGAAGTGCACCACTCGGTTGGATTCTAATTGACCTTCTGTAAAAGGAGTGGACAAGCTGAACCTCTCCCAGTGAAAAGTAATAACCACTAGCTGTCAAATCTGCCAGTGGGGAGTGGGGGGGGGGGGCGCGCAACATATTACAGCAATGGTGGTCATCTTTACTCACAGATGTCCAAATGCACTCGCAAACAAATACGTTAGAGTCATTTGAATATGGATGAGATCAGATGGAGTGTGCAAAAAGCTCGTTAGAATCACAGTGAGACACAAAATATAATGTACTGTATATAATAGGTTCATTTTAAAGATTATAATTTCCTTGCAGAAGAAAAAGAAATTGCTAAATATATTTAATAGTACTTTACTATAAATCCTACCAGCACCATCTATGAAAAATTGACTAAATAAAACATATACAAAACGATATAAATACCTACTTTCTGCTACAAAATAATTTAACGAAAAAGCTTTGGATATATTATTAAAATATTTGTTTCTCTCTTTATAAATCACAGTACCAAAGCTTGCAGTTTAAAGGAATCGTTTTGCGTGCAGAGACCTACAGCAGAAAGAAGAAGCAAATACAAAATATATACAATCTGAAAAGATATACCAGTAATCCTACCACCACTTCTGGTCAAACATTACTTTTAGAAAACCTTTAAAACAAATCTAAATACATACATCCATCCGTCCAAATGTTAGTGCATTCCATATATTTGTACTCTCTTTTTGATGGACGAGGGGTCAAAGGATTCGGACCCAATGACACTTAATTGATGGCATTTCATTTTAAGGATGAGGTCGAATCTATACTCAATCACCAGTCAACCAATACTTTTAAGTCAGATTTGTGTGGGGTGGCTGTGAGGTAGTGTGGTCGTCTACCAATCAGAAGGTTTGGGGAAGGGAAGTTGCCCCCTGATAACCAACGGTGTGTGTGTGTGTGTGTGAGTATGTGTGAATGTTTCTGAGCAGATGGCACCTTGTATGGCAGCCTCTGCTTCTGTATGAAAAGGTTGAATGCTGACTTACATATGTAAACGTGCTAAAAGGGACTGTAAGACTGGAAAAGTTCTATATAAATGCAATCCATTTCAGAAACAGGGTTATCACCAGGTAGGTTAACACATACGAGGAATTTGACTTGGTGTCGTGGTGCATACATAAAAATAAAACAAATGTAAAACACAGATAGAAAACTATTTTAAGAAAACTATAATAACATTACAAAATATTCATACGAAATAGTCAAATATAGCAGTATTTACATTGAATATGGTTGAAATCGGAGGCGTGTGGTGCAGTGGGTTGTGCGTTGGTGTTGGGATCAGGGGAGCACAGGTTCAAACCCCACTGCAGTCAGCATGTCGTTGTGTCCCTGAGACACTTCACCCCAAATTGCTCCTGTGGGGATTGCCCACAGTATTGAGTATGTAAGTCGCTCTGGATAAAAGCGTCTAACTAGTGACATGTCATGTAATGTAATGTAATGTAATGTCATGTAATGTAAATCGTAGAAATAGAATTGGAATAAAATATGTGCAGTCATGAAAAACAAAGATATATAAAGAGATACGTTGTGCACATTAATGCAACGTACAATATTTTGAGCACCACAAACCAAATTCTGTCAAATCCTCGATCTATCAAATCAAATCGACTTGCATTACAAGATATCATAAAGTAACTTTTCTGTTATTTGGGCAAAGTGAACTTCCACTTCACTTGAACAGTCTGTCAAATCTGCAGATTAAAGAGAGTCTGGCCCTTTGAATCTCTGGGGAAGTTGGTGCTCATCAAACCCTCAGAGAGCACTCGTGCCCTGCAGATTGGAGCGCTGTGACCACTCCAATCGGGCGCCATTTAGTCACATCCTCTTTGTCCTTTTAAACAGAGCGCTGCGCCTAAACCATGCGAGAAAAATGCACCCTACACCAATTTTCTGCTTGTTGAGAACAGAGTGAGGGATGACCATAAGAAGTTTTTACTCACCACCACAATCTGCGTCAGACCATCTCGCTGGAACATTAATAAGCTTATGGTCTTTACAGCTTGTGTGAGGCTAAGATAACACAAATAAATTTCAGTTTGGAGATTTTTACTCCAGTTTTATTTTTTAGACCTGACATTTTAGACAAAGCTGAGATTGCCAAGCTGATAAGGTTGGGCTTACATAACATTTTAAACTTTTTATAACAGTGCATATCACGCTAGAGAACCTTATGAGGATTATCTTAAGCAGGGCCGTCCCTGGCCAACATGAGGCCCCACGCAAAGTTATATGATGAGGCCCTCTGTTTCGCAAGCATCGACGGGGGACGGGGACGGGGGGTGCTTGTGCTGCACCACACTAATTGCGCCGCATAAGCGCATAGGTGCGCTGCATTTTCGGCTCAGTTGAGGCCCCCTCCGCAAGATGAGGCCCCCTCCGCAAGATGAGGCCCCCTCCGCAAGATGAGGCACCCTCCGCAAGATGAGGCCCCCTCCGCAAGATGAGGCCCCCTCCGCAAGATGAGGCCCCCTCCGCAAGATGAGGCCCCCTCCGCAAGATGAGGCCCCCCTCCGCAAGATGAGGCCCCCTCCGCAAGATGAGGCCCCCTCCGCAAGATGAGGCCCCCTCCGCAAGATGAGGCACCCTCCGCAAGATGAGGCCCCCTCCGCAAGATGAGGCCCCCTCCGCAAGATGAGGCCCCATCCGCAAGGTGAGGCCCCACGCAGTCTGCATGATCGGCCTGTAGGGAGGGACGGCCCTGATCTTAAGCTCCTTCAACATAGGTACTGAAACCCTGAAATAATGTGAACATTACCCACCGGGGAAGTATATGAAAACTGGACATTAAATGGACTTTACTTACCTTACATGACCTTACTTCACAGATCTAGTAAGCAGTTTTCTTATAAGAACTCTGAACAAAGTCCTGAGATAATTTTCCTGTTGTTTTTTCTTCTTTTACACCTGATGTGCATGCAGGAGGAAGGGAAGTATTATACCTCTGCCACTTTCTGAACAATTTGTTCATACACAACCAAGTCTTTTGCTGTTCCTTGAACTTCAAGGGTTCAAGGTTCTTTATTGTCAAACTGACATAGCTACAGAGTAATTATGTTGTTGAAAATCTTATGTCACAGGCTTCTCCAACAATGCAACATAATAACAATACAGATAGCAAGAGCAATACAAAAAGAAAAATAGTTATAAAAAAAAGTGAGCATGTGGAATAGTGCAGTACGAGTCTATATACAAGTTATTGGAATGATATATATTAGATATTAGATACATATTACTGAGTAGCAGATGAATGTTTTTGAAGTTGTTTCAGCAGTTCAATTGTTTAACAGTTGTTTAACAGTCTCACTGCCCTGCTCACTTGTGTGACGAATTCAAAGAAGACCCTCATCGACAGAAATTCCCAAACTTCTTTCTAGTTCGTGTAAATACCGCTTTTTGACCCCCTTCAAATGTTTGTTCTCTGACCCAATTCTTCGTTAAACCGCCTGCGCTATTCACTCATTCTCTGCTTTAAGTACATTTATCTATAATAAGCAGAGAGATGTTTTATCTTCCATACCTGAGGTCAGTTCTGTATGTAAGGACACACCATGCTCCTGTTCTGTGGGGATCAAATTTAATCTGTGAGAGTTACCTGGGTCAGGCTGTCGTGCCTCGCTTATTCAGCATCCAATCCTGGTCCACTCTGTCCTTTAAATAGAAATAGAAACAGTGACAGGACTGCTCTCCTTGGGATAAAAACACCAAGGAGAGTGGACGGGCACTTCTCCTTTTTAAAAGAAATATACACACTGACTCTAGAGAGCCACTTCTCCTCAAAGTGACTGCAGGAATTGGAATTGATGTCCTTATGGGGCAAAGTGAACTCGGTGCACTCCCATTATTTGTTTTCTGCTTTGTGGTTATTCTTGGTCTTGGTAGTGATCAGCTGCGGCTGGAATACTTTTGAACATCATCCCTCATTAAACATGTTGCTAGTTATCACAGAAATGTTGTCATGTGCATGTCGTTGTGAATACTAGCAAGTCTTGGAGTCGTAAAGAGTAGACAGGGAATTTTCATCAATATTGAAAAGCTATGGATAAAATAGGCCTATATTTATATACATACCGATAGGGCTGTGCAATTAATCGCAATTACGATTTTGGCCTGCCACAATTACGAAAACAACATAATCGAATAAAACAATTATTTTGCTTTGCTAGGTTGTGACTGCACTGCAACATATTTGATCTAATTTATTTTGGTCTAATTTATTTGTATTTATCATATTTATATATGATTAGTAGCTTTTGGAAGTGCGCTCCAAAATATTTGTTGATCTTGTTTATTGGTATTTATTATTTTGATATTATTTATTTAAAGTTTTTCAGTTGAATTATACGTTCAGGGTAATCAACAGTTATAAGATACTGTTCAAATTATTATTTGTATTTGTTTTAAAGTACAATAAATGGATGTTTTCAAAGTCAATGAATAATCGTATTTAATAATCGTGATATCAATTATTGACCAAAATAATCGTGATTATGATTTTTGCCATAATCGCACAGCCCTACATATCGATACATATATTGTTACTTGGACTTGTTGAGGAGTTGATGTTGTCTTCCGCTTTTCAACAATGTATTTTGGGTTGTGGACATCCATCTTCAAGTTTACCAGCTGGACAAAGACAGTGGATGTTTTCTAAGCAAGGACAGGACTGTCATTTAAAAGTAGAATTATTATTAGATTATTCAAATTATACAGTATTCAAGACCTTAAAGACATGTAATATAATATATTTTTGTCAAGACATATTAGCTAAACAACCCTATGCTCTGAGGTGAGAGAGATGATTTAGTTTGAGAGGTTACTGTGAGAAAAAAGTATGAAATTAAGTGAGAGATGAAATTGAAAGTCATAGGCTTATTGATGGTCAGTATAGCAGGTCTTCTAAATCCAAATTACTATAATGTTTGAACTTAAATGATTTCTTTTTGAAACAATTACGATTTGTGAGAGGTTGATATAAGGGTCTCAAACCATTCTCGGTTATAAAAACACTGATATCTTCAAGAGTGCAGGTCCTAATAGCATCTGTGGGAAAGAGCTGAAGAGTTTTTTTCTGAGATATTAAATGGCATGCGAAGACGGAGTGAGAGACTTATTGTTTCTACTGTCTTAGACAAATAATCCCATGGTAAGAAATGATTTCTGGACGGTGCCAATCCTTTCCCAAGTGATGACAACACTTGAGAAACCTTTCACAAATTATTTCAAACACGCCAACACATAATTTTCCCTAATGCCATATCAGCCAGGATGTTGACAAAATAATGTACCACCCGCACAGCTCTGTCTTTTTAAAGTGAATTTGCCCAGCCAACAGTGCATACGAGGCAGAAACAAATAGCTTTACAGAAAAGGTGTTGAGAAAATAAATATTCCATGTTGTATCTGAGGGCACTTGTTTCTCAGTGTGTGTGTGTACCATTCGTGAGACACACTGTCGACATTTTATTCCTTTGAAGGTTGTAGGTGGTTTTGCTTCCTTTCCTCCAGCAGTTTTTGACAGCTGCTGCCATTTCTGGTCAACTCTATCCATATCACAAGCTGTTGTTTTTCTGTGCTGTGTCTCTGTGTTTTGACATACTGTATATATTGAAGTTCCTGTCAGTTCACACTTGAACTTCACATGCTCTTGTCAATTGAACCGTGAGAAAAAAGCAGAAGAAGGGGAACATTTTCTCATCCTCGGGGGGTAATAGGTGCAAAAAAACTGAAGTTAAGAACCAATGGAAAAGCATCGCGCTGCCAAGCATGTGCACGAAAAATCCAAAGATAATACATATAGAGAAATATATATTATATCGATGGAATATGAGGGTATGCATTACTAACTATGACTATCTAGCATAAGAAGCATCGGTACTTCTCACGGAGGTAATTGCTAAGATCTCGTAGCGCTAACAAATATGAGTTGACAGGCAATCATACAAGTTGTGTTAATAGTTGCACCACCCCCGTAGTGCCGCTAATAACCCCTCTTGGCACAGGAAGATTGTGAGTGTGCACAACTAGGCCAAGTACAATGAGTCAAAGTTGAAGCAGTAATTCGGTCTCTAAGCTGGGATGTTTACACACACAGTTTGGGTAATCGTTTTACAGTTTGCTTGCATTCAGTCTTCCAGTAAGTCTGATTAACTGGGAAGTTGTTTACAAGTTGTATTTCCCACTGCTCATGTTTGTCCCTCTATTGTACATATTAATTATTTCACTGTGTTCCAAGATAGTAAGAAGTTAATTCTATTCACTTATCCCAAAATCAGTATTGTGTACAACATACAACAATGCTAACCCTTAGACCTTCTATAATTGACAGGTCAAACTCCTTTAAAACTCATTAAAGGTCCCATGTCACGGCCATTTCTACTGATCATATTTCCATTGTTGAGGTCTACTAGAATAGATTTTAAATTGTGCAATTTTCCAAAATCACATTGGTTTCTCATACAGCATCTCTGTATAGTATGTGTATTCACTCTCTGTCCTAAACGGCTTGTTGGAGCTCCTGCCCCCCCCCCCCCCCCCCCCCCCCCCCCTGTGAGCCCAGTGTGCTCTGATTGGTCGGGACGTTGCGAGGCTCGTTGCTGCGAGGAGCGGACAGGTTTCCGGGTCGGCGAGACACAGCGAAACTCATCCTGAGCACACAAACACTCACAGCCGAAGTAAAAACAATAAGTGTGGCTTGATATTGAGTAAGAAAAAGGTTTATAACGCTGTGAGAATGGGTCTGCGGAGAGCATTTCTCCGCCATCCCAACTCGTCTATTACCAACCAGGGAGCTCTATGCAAGTCAATGGGACTCCCTGTTAGTTCGCCAAGGGATCCTGGTGTGTGAGGTGCTCCGCGGATTGGTCCATTTGGGCCAATCCGGTCATTTGTTGTTGATTTGGGTGTTCACACGTCACTGAACCCAGGAAGAAAACAATGGAAAAAGAGAAATCTCCAACGAGGCGTTCTGGGGCAGCATAGACAGGTCTTCTCTGTGTTAGAGTTTTACTCGCTACAGGGTGTACTTTGAGGGTTTGTGACTCTGCAGACCGTTTACATGCAGAAAAACCTTCATAACACACAAGGGGACGGGTAATAACCAGAAAAGCATGACATGGGCCCTTTAATGAGAACATAAACAGGAAGTAATCTCAGGAAAAGTAACAGAGGAGGGATCTCTCTCTTTCTTGACAGACATACGAGAAATGCTCAGCAATAACTTTGAGTACAATGTTAGCTTAGCAGTTAGAAACGAGGGCGAAAGCTACAACGTTAAAACCCAAAGTTGATAAACAATAGTTTTTAATTCTGGAAAATACACTTATTTACTTTCTTGCATGGCGATACTAATCACAAATCTGACCATTAATTATGAAGCTGCAGCTTGTTAGCTTAGCCGTAAGCTAACATAAAGAAGAGTATAGCCTAATCGTAAATGGCTAGCTTTGCTCCATCAGAAGGAAACTCGTTTTTACACCTTTTTTTTAACGCATTTAACAAATTAGTTTAAATTGTGTTAACTAACGAGTTTATAGGACGTAATGGCAGAGATCATTTATAATGTCTGAACTGATCCAGGCTATCTGTTTTCCCATATCTTTAGGCTAGGCTAAGCTAACCAGCTTCTGCCTGTAGCTTAAACACGGGACATTTTCTCATCAAGTTTTGTCTAGAAAGCAAAAAAAGTGCAAATACAGAACTATTCTTTTGCTTGAATGTAGGCCTACTCACCTAAAAAATGGATAACTGTATATTCAACATGACTACTTTATCTGTTTCGCTCCACTTAAAAACTATTCAGCTGATGGCAGCAACCAATCACAGAGCCTCTGAACTACCAAACAAGCGAATATTTGGAACTGCGATGAAAGCCAGATTCTCTCCAACGAGGCAAAGGGCCTTAACAGTTTTCAAGGCAAGCGTCTGTGTGATTGTTAAGATGGTGTGTGAGTGTGTGTGCCTGCTGATAGGAGCATGTGGCAGACGTTGTCATTGTTTGTGTGTGAATGTGTGTTTGGCGTGCCGGACCATTGTTGGAAAGCAGAGCGAGGATCCTAGAAGCTGTTGGAAGGAGATGATTGGCTTCAGAACACGGTGGCCCCTTGGTGACAGATGGTTGGGTGCTGGGCTTGCAGAGCCGAAATCACCCACTCACACATATGTGGGCTCGCACAAACCTCACACGTACACACAGGCATTCAGGAAGGCAGGAAAAGTGTCTGCAGTGACATACAGTATGCATGTAAAACCACTTTGTGTGTGGTCTTTATCTATATACATACATATCTCTGGTAATAGCACAGAAGCCAATCAGGAACAGTGCTTATGTACAAAAGCCTCCAAATACACAAGCAGGAAATAATGACACTCAAACAGGCAGGCAAATAAATAGACACACAGCCTGACAGTTAGACAGATGCACTCACACAGACGGGCATGAATTTGGAAAATGGCATGGAAACAATATGTGCTCTAACCATGCCAGTGTTTTGGTTTTACGGGGGGTTTGCAGCCTTGGGTTGAACACAGTAAAGCTTTGCTGTGTGTCTCTCTGAACAAACAGGAGGGGATCTGCTGCCTGCTGCTTCTGCTAGCCAACACTCTCTCACTGTCAGCGCCACCATCATCACAGCCATCAGCAAGGCAGCAATAAATAACACCACTGTGCTCGCCATCGTTATCAATGCCAACGGTAAAACATCCGGGCAGAGCTGGTGAAACATTCAGAGGGCGAAACAGCAACCACAGGCTGTGTGTTTATGAGGGGCAATGTGTATGTAGTTAAAACACACACATTTGAATAGCGGTGTCAAGTAACTAAGTAGATTTACTCAAGTACAATTTTGAGGGATTTATACTTTACTTGAGTACTTACATTTTCTGCTACTTTGTACTTCTACTCCACTGCAGTTCAGAGGTAAATCGTGTACTTTTCCTCCACTACATGTATGTAATACCTTTAGTTACTTCACAGATGTGGATGAATGATGTGAAATATAATCAAGTGTTAAATCAGACTTTAGTTCCACCTGGAGTAAATTCACAAGCTACCCTGCAGTATACAAAGTCATTCAAACTAGCTGCACCTTTACCAGCTTTGAGAACACTTTCATGATCAATCATTATAAAACATATCATATATATTATTCTGAAATGGACCAATCTGCACAATGACTACTTTTACTGTCGCTACTTTCACTATATTTTGATGATAATACTTTTCTACTTTAACTTGAGGAACATTTTGAATGCAGGACTTTTACTGTAAACAGAGTATTCCTACACTCTGGTACTTCTACTTTTACTCAAGTACAAGATCGGAGTACTTCTACTTTTACTCAAGTACACTCTGGTACTTCTACTTTTACTCAAGAACAAGATCTGAGTACTTCTACTTTTACTCAAGTACAAGATCAGAGTACTTCTGCTTTTACTCAAGAACAAGATCTGAGTACTTCTACTTTTACTCAAGTACAAGATCTGAGTACTTCTACTTTTACTCAAGTACAATATCTGAGTACTTCTTCAACCGCTGCATTTTAACGTGGGTTTTGCTGAATAAATAAAAATACTCAAGACTATGTGAAGACGAACCACAAAAAAACCAGACGATGCTCAGCCGTGGTTCAGCCCAATACCCACAGAGAAATATAAAACACACAAACCTCTTTCATCTATAATGATGTTGGGGATATCGTTTTTAACCAGTAACTAAACCTCGGTACAGAACATAGCTGCAGGGGTAATGGTCTCTCATGTTTTGCTTCTAGTTTTGGCAGTGAATGTGAAGATGTTGGCATTCTCCTCATACCTCGAGCAGTCAGCAGTCAGCAGTGACAATGACACGCAGCTTTCACCGCTCAGATGTCTGTTGTAGGAAAAAGAAATCCAGATCAGTAATGATGATTGCAGTTGCTGGCAGTGTGCAAATATCAAGGTATTGTTTGTGGGGAGTTGTTGATTGTTCTGGCATAAGCCGTGTTGTTTTCCCTGCTGATGACGGCTGTGATAATGGTGGCGATGGCAGAGGCTGGATGATTAGATGATGACACATTGGCCACTTTTCTCAGGCAACAGGAGCCATATTTTCTTCAGCAGGGATGGTGATTGGCAAACAGGCCAGAGCTACACTTGAAAGCAAGCCTACTGACTGTAATGCAGACAGAAGAGTTCCAAGTTGCTCTTATAGTGGGAGGGAAAACATGCTAATCTCCAGCTCAATGGGAAATTACATCCATGTTGTTGTCACCAGGATTTTCTCCAGTGATTGAATTTAGAAGGAAACCCTGCACCTTCTTTATATGTGGTGGCGGCGTGTGGTGCAGTGGGTTGTGCGTTGGTGTTCAGATCAGGGGGTCACAGGTTCAAACCCCACTGCAGTCAGCATGTCGTTGTGTCCCTGAGACAGTTCACCCCAAATTGCTCCTGTGGGGATTGTCCACAGTATTGAGTATGTAAGTCGCTTTGGATAAAAGCGTCTAACAAGTGACATGTAATGTGTAGTCTGTGGTTGAATGAGCATGGTGCAAGATTCAACTACACCATTAATGCGATTTAGTCAGTCTTCGTTGCGTATTGACCTGAAATGTGAAACTGTAGGATTGTTCTGTTCTTAAATTGTTCTTATTAATTGGTAAATTCCCTGGTAGAGTCATGGTACAACTCTGTCAGTACTGTACTTAAGATTAATTATCAGGAAGTTAATCAAAAAAACTTCATCAAGAGAGAGAGTTTTCTTCTTTCCTTCCCATTAATCATCTCCTTTTGGGAACCCATGAACTTAATTACCTAACTTAACATAAAGAAGTTAAACTAATTATTCTGCAGCTCATGTTACTCTGATTGTTTTGCTACCTGTGGATAGCTATCATTTGGTTTACTTGTAAGCTATTTTGTTGAATTGCCCCTTAGGGAATTGCTCAGATGTTAAGCAGTGATGCAGAGTCTACTGTAGGGCTTTTATTGTGAAAGACTAAACTGCATCGTGGAAGTGAGTCTTATGGCGCGTTTCCACTACAGCGCGGAGCACGGTTTAAGAGGGCTGTGACGTCAGCGGCCCGTCTTTGGTTGCGTTTCCACTTGGCCTAGTACCGGCCGGCGGGTCCTAATTCACAGTTTTTCTGGCCTCATAAAATCGTGGGTCTAGGGCCAGAGACAACGAGGCTGAGTCGGGCTGAGTATGCTAAACTAGAGAGAGAATCGCTGGCAAGGGGGCTACAACTACAACAAGATGGACATATTTGACCGTGATTTAATTGTAATACACGTTTCAAAATGATGCCGAAGTAACAACATACTGATACCGGTTAGTAAAAACCATGAATTAATGCTTTGACAAGTCTGCAGACAGACGGCAGGCGGAAAACCTTTTAAAATGCGTGTTTTCTAAATGGAGATTGGCTAAGCTAACGCAGTATATGCTCCGACCGTCCACACTCACAACAACGGCCTATACAGACATAAATAAAGCAGCGACTGTATTCGCCATGACACAGGCAGTCTGTGGTTTGTACTTGTTTCACTTTTGTCTAGTTTCTGAACAGATATGAGGAGCTGTGAGCTCTGAGTGCTAACAGCTAACGGCTGTGTTGTTTTTCTGGGGTTCTCATTGAAGATGACGTCACGGCTCCGCCTACACTGCGTTACTATAGATACTACCCCAGTTCCTAAACTGTAATGGAAATGCGCCATAAAGTGAGCCAGTCCTAACGAGGCCTAGCCATACCGAGCGAGGCCGAGCGAGGCTGAGTAGTGGAAATGCGCCAATAGGCAACCAATCAGATGTTATTATTTTAAAGTAGCTGCAATTACATTGACTTTCAAATGGTAATCTAAAGAGGCCCTGTTGTGCTTTTTGGGGTTTTCCATTTCCTGTAGTGTGTTATATAGTTTTGTGTGCATGTAAATGGTCTGCAAAGGCTAACATCTCCATTGGATTCCTCTGTTTACTTCCATAAAATAGTGACGTCACTAAGTAACATTTGCTCTTCTATTGGCTAGCGCTCCAACACATTGTACACGATAGGCTAAGGGGCGGGACATCTCTGAGCGGTTGACCAATCACAACAGAGCTGGCCAGCTAACCAATCAGAGCAGACTGGGCTCTGGTTTCAGACAGAGGGTGAAAAGAGGTGCTGCAGCACAGGCAGTATGAGAAAAATAAAGAGCTTTTTGAACATTAAAGCATGGAGACATGTAGAGACACTACATACTGATATACACCTGAACATCAGCAGGAGAGGACTCTTTAAAGTAGAGACACTACATACTGATATACACCTGAACATCAGCAGGAGAGGACTCTTTAAAGTAGAGACACTACATACTGATATACACCTGAACATCAGCAGGAGAGGACTCTTTAAAGTAGAGACACTACATACTGATATACACCTGAACATCAGCAGGAGAGGACTCTTTAAAGTAGAGACACTACATACTGATATACACCTGAACATCAGCAGGAGAGGACTCTTTAAAGTAGAGACACTACATACTGATATACACCTGAACATCAGCAGGAGAGGACTCTTTAAAGTAGAGACACTACATACTGATATACACCTGGACATCAGCAGGAGAGGACTCTTTAAAGTAGAGACACTACATACTGATATACACCTGAACATCAGCAGGAGAGGACTCTTTAAAGTAGAGACACTACATACTGATATACACCTGAACATCAGCAGGAGAGGACTCTTTAAAGTAGAGACACTACATACTGATATACACCTGAACATCAGCAGGAGAGGACTCTTTAAAGTAGAGACACTACATACTGATATACACCTGAACATCAGCAAGAGAGGACTCTTTAAAGTAGAGACACTACATACTGATATACACCTGAACATCAGCAGGAGAGGACTCTTTAAAGTAGAGACACTACATACTGATATACACCTGAACATCAGCAGGAGAGGACTCTTTAAAGTAGAGACACTACATACTGATATACACCTGAACATCAGCAGGAGAGGACTCTTTAAAGTAATACAAAAAGTGAGCAGGAAAGAGTTGAGGATGTCATTAGAAGTTTCAGTTTGTCTCTTGGCAGTTAGCTCTTTTGGGGAACCACACTGTGACAGGAGAATGCCCTCATGATGACAAGAATATAACCCGATGAAGCGCCCTTGAGAAACACATTGAATCCCCAGGAGCGGGGGTGCTGCTCTGCATCTCGTTTCACGCTGTTCCCTGACTTCCCTTTGGAAACAAGTGAAAAGAGAATCTCTCTACCAGGTGTTATCATGTAAATAAAACAACATAAACAATGAATAATTGAAATAAAAGTAAAGTGTGACAAACTAAGAGTGAAATAACCGTTACCTGCATGCAAATGAAACCAAATGAAGTGTGCCGAGGACAGATAACATTGGGCAGAGAATGGTTACTAATGCCATATATATAATAAATCCGCTGTCCTTGGATCACTATGGTTTGGTCTTTAACATTGCAAGGGTCACTTTGTTTGAGAGAGAAGGGTTGGTGCATCAAACCGGAGCGAGACAGACTAAGATGTTCCCACGAGACGACGTACATTATTTACACACCATCTGCCGTCCAGTCATCAGCGGATGAAGTGCTGTCCTGTTTGTCTCTGCTGCATAATGGACAAAACAGCTTAGTTAATTTGACGTTGCCATTTAGCGCATGCAAATGAGGAAGGGCATGCAAGGCTGGTCTAAAATATAAGCCAATTTGTTTGTTACATTGGTATTCAGATGTGAGGTCGGTATTTAAATCTTAAATGGGCATACATTCTGCAATTTGATCTTTTAAATTATAATGATTGTAATGCATATTTATGACTTTCTCTCATTGTCATTTCACAAACACACACTCACCAAATCATTCTGCACACACTGGGATTGTTTTTCAGGACGAGGCAGTTCAGTACAGATCGCATTACATCTTTAAGATTATATCAGGCTTACTTCCAACTTCACAAGAGGATAAGTGGACACACACGTTTTTTCAGACATCATGATGCAGCTGTTGGTTGTTAGCTGTTCCTTCAGCTGCCTTCTTCAAGTCTCTCAGCTACTTATCTTTAGATTGCATTGTCACTGTAAACAATGTAACAGTCGGTAAATGCTATATTTATAAAGCTATATTAACCTTAGCTTGACACAGTAAACAATTAAGCCACAGTATCATTTGATTCAATGTCATGACAGTGCAAGTAAACAGTTTCCGTAGTTATGGCATGCACAGGTACAAATACATCCTATTAACACTGAAAATGTCTCTTAATGTACGGTCTGTAATACTTACATGCTAATTAACTCAGTCAGGACATCTGGAAGCCACTTTTTAAAGGTCCCTCATATGAAACATCTCAAGATAAAAGCTTTATTGACCTTTTTTCGTCAGCACTTTAAAGGGGCCCTATCCTGTACTGTGTGGACTCAAACAAAATAAGCTTCATATTATTGATCTTTCACTCGGTTGTAAAACTGAAAATATGTACACCAAATATACCATACTCCCAATGCTCTATGGAGCCGTCCCAGACATTATATCTCATGATGTTTGAGATTCCTCAGAGCAGCTTTTGGATTTGGGAGAGCTTTTCAGGTTAACTCATATCTTTGGACGGTCTAAGACGATAGAAATAATGTGTATTTATTTAGAAAATGGCTTTAGTTTCCCTTTAAGCTTGTCAAGCCCCCTGCTGCTTCTTCTCTGCAGGACTTGAGTTGAGATCATGACCCAGAACAAGTCTCTTTTTTTTGGTTTTACATTTAAATACCAACAGAACATTGATCGAAAGCTTTGAGTCTGCTCTCATTGGCTTAGCATCAGTAAATGATGCGTATGGTCCCCACCCTGGTCATAGTTAAGCATCTCAATATAGCATGACACTGGTGAGTCGTGCATCACTGTGACGCTGGACGGCCGTCACGACGTGGCGACAGATTGTGTGTACAGGAAGGAGAGAAAGAGCGGCCCTGAGGAACAGTGTGATCCCATGGTGCTGGAAATATTGCATTGAAATTAAGAGACTTCACAGGGGAGCAGATTGCAAGCAGAGCCCGGAGGGAACTGAAACTCACGGCTGGGATCCGGTGCTTTATTAAACCCTCGTGAGTGTCACTGGCTCTCCAAGGAAGCACCAGCACTGTTCACACACACACAAGTCTGCCAGAGCATTTGTTTAGCAGCCGCACTTCAAGTGACCTCCAGATAGGGCTGTGCAATTAATCGTTTTTTAATCGCAATTACGATTTTGGCCTGCCACAATTACAAAAACAACATAATCGAAAAAAACGATTATTTTGCTTTGCTAGGTTGTGACAGTGCACTGCAACATATATGATCTAATTTATTTTATAGTCTAATTTATTTATCATATTTATATATGTTTAGTAGCTTGTTGAAGTGCGCTCCAAATTATATATATATTTTTTTATTGGTATTTATTATTTTGATATTATTTATTTAAATGTGAATATACATCATTTATAATTTATTTTATTTATTGGTTTTTCAGTTGAATTATACGTTCAGGGTAATCAACAGTTAAACAGATACTCTTCAAATTATTATTTTAATTTGTTTTAAAGTTCAATAAATGGATGTTTTCAAAGTCAATGAATAATCGTATTTAATAATTGTGATATCAATTATTGACCAAAATAATCGTGATTATGATTTTTGCCATAATCGCACAGCCCTACCTCCAGAGTAGAAGCAACTTAAATGGGCAACACATATTTGCTAGCTTGAAGAAGTGAAATCCTGAGCTGGGACCACAGCCACAGGGAGGAGAGTGGATTTTCTTTTGCTGGAAGTACTTTGTGTTGCTGCCTTGTTTATTTCTTATTTTGTAGACATATTGGTGGTCAGTCTAATGTTTCTCCTCACAGTTAGCTGGTTTTAGGAATACTTCACCCTCAGGCATGCTCTCATCATATCCTCAAAAATGTGTTTTGTTAGCATGCCTCACCGAAGCAAAACAGATGCCTCACCTGTCAACCACCTAACACGTGTCCATTGGCTAACACCTCTTTTTTAATATGATAGCTATAGAGTCGTTAGGTGGCTTGATTGGATGTTGCAAGTGGGAGAACTGGGACGCAATAGTGGTGAAGCAATGAGTTCTAAAACCCGAAAATGTGTTTTACCACTTCCCGTTCCCCAGTTTCTAAGTCCAATGAAATGCGTTACGCTTTTTTGTTAAGAAGCCTGGAATAATACCTGCACGTGAACACAAGATTAACGTTAGCTTTTTACTTCTGGCATTTGCAGTGGTTTTAATATGTAGAGATGATCCTGCTGAGCATTTCGTGTTAGTATCATAAACGTATGTTTTGCCACAGAGTTTATTTCCTGCAAGATGGAGTCCCGCTGCAGTCAGCATGTCGTTGTGTCCCTGGGCGAGACACCTCACCCCAAATTGCTCCTGTGGGGATTGCCTACAGTCCTGAAAGGAACTGTGAGTCACTTTGGATAACAGCGTCTAACAACATGTAATGTAATGTAATACCAGGATCCAATGGAAAAATCCCATTGGCTTTCCGCTCAGGGAGCCCTTGCTATGCTACCGTCCGGGTCGGCCTTTAAACATAGGTCCTCACTGCATCGCTCTAAAGGCTGAGCATACGATAACGTGAAGGGACTGCTGAGTTGGGGACATTTATCTTCTGTTTCTGTTTGATGCAAGTATAAATCACGTCTCAAAACATATCGCTTCACACTGGCATATCCGCCCTGGTCACATCACGTCCTCTGTTTTTATTGATTATATGGTGTTGTTTTTGTGCTATTTCATTTTTTTTTCGTGTTGTTACGGCAACCATGAGAGCTTTGGAAGGCGCCTTTTACAAAATGTATTATTATTATAATACAATAACATGTGTACACTGCAACACGCTATGGCTGACTGCCACAGGCTTTACGGAGGTGTGGGGTATAATGTTTTTGAGTATTGTGTATCCATCCTGACAGTGACTTCTTTCTCTCTTTTGACAGTTCACAAAATATATATATATATATTATAAATGCCACTTTAAAGCTTTATTGAGTTATTGTACGAGAGGTAAATGTGAGTTAGAAGACAACATGTTCCCACTGTAGGCGGTTAAAACTTCTGTTAGTGAAGCAAAATGTGAAATAAAGTTAAATCCTGCCTGAAAAACAATAATGCTTCTTGAAAAGTTAACGCTTGTAATTATCTTTTCATCAAAACGTATCTCCAAGGTCGCAGCAAACCAACTAACACAGCTTCGTGAAAACCAACAGTTTAAATGTAATGTCAAGAAAGAGGCAGATTTATTGTCATGTGATCGACATAAACGTAAGAACAGTGAGATAAGAATAGAAACCCACTCAACCAAATTTGAATAACTGTAGTTTTGTTATAAAAACTGGCAAAAGTAAGTAAAAACGTTTGATATTTCCCATCTTTTTAAGACAAAGGATAACTTAAAGTGGACCTATCATGCTATATTATAATAATATAGTATAGGACCATACCTATATAAGGCATATTTATACTTTTTTTTTTTCAAAATACCAAACAGATCATGCATTTTAGCCATGCCTCATTTTGCTCAATTTGACATTTTTTAGCTCTGTTTTTGCAAGGGCAGATTCTGTGAGAACAGCACCATCTACAGGCCTGGCATATGTACTACAGCGTCTCCAGCGCTTTCGAACGGCAATGGCCGTGGCTGTCTCCTCCTGATTGGTGGAGTTGGCCCAATAGCCGTAGCGCCACCGTCCTGACGTCAGGACAGTGTTCAAATCTGGATCAGTTTTTATCAGATCCGTTGCAGCCCCTTTTTTAGAGATTTGGGTATGGAGGAAAATAGAGAGGGTTGTGTTTTCTGACACTTGGTGAGTTCCCTGGAACACCGGGGACACATATTCATGTATAAAAGACGTACAAAAGTGCATTTTGCATGATAGGTCCCCTTTAAGAACACTCATATTTTGAAGAATATACTTATGCCATCCAACCGAAAGTCAAGGAAGTATTTTATACAGAAACACAATGCCATATTTATAATATGTTTATTTTTGTTTAGGCACATATGACTGAATTGATCTGAAGATGCATCAGTAAACCTAGTTTAATACAATATAACATTAAGTATATATTGTATTGACACAATAAAAGCTTCATAATAGGCGGCGCCATAACACCACTCACAAAGAGGGAGTCAAAAAACCACATTAGAGGATCTGATGTTATTTTGACGTGCAGTAACGACAGAAGTTAGTTTCTGAGACTAACTGGAATAGATTGAGCGCATTATACCGGGCAAAGTAACCCATTAAAACAAACTTTATAATTAAACAGATTGTCCAATCAGTGCGTTAATGCCAAAACAGAAAATGAAGTGGACTTGTCTGAGAGCAGCTCTGTTAATAAATAACGTGAAGTGAAGCTGAGAGTCTTTTGATTAGGCGGTGTGAAATCTCTAAAGTGGACCGAGGGGTGAGAGAGGTATCCCATTAATGTCAGAGAGTGCCAAGGAGAGCTAGAGGGCAACAACAGCCCCCCCGCCGCACGGAAGATTTGTCAAACACAAGTAGCTCCTTATGAAATAATATGCCTCCGACTGTGAGGCTTGTCATTTGGCAGATCTGCCGTCTACATGGCGCGCGGCAGGAAGCTGACATTCACACCATGGAGGAGTGTGATCAGTCTCACCCAGCAGATGAAAAGTGGTTTATATAGAAACTGAGAGGCAGCATCATATGGTTGCACCTCGTGACAGAATATGGTGAGAAGTGAGCCATATTAAACCCAACAAATCTCAGCACTTCCCCTTTTGATATTTAAATGTCTTGTTTGAGATATTCTTTGAGATATTTCACGCTGCATTTTGTTTTAGCCACGTCTGAGTCACAGCGGAGCAAATTAGACTTCTTATTATAGCGTGAAAGTTGGAATCAACAGTTGTTTATTGAACTTGTTATTGCCTTTTAAACCCCAAACAAGTCGGTTCAAAAGGAAAGTGGAGTGCACACGCTGACTCATGTCCTCCCCGTCTCCTTGATGAGAGTGGAGGATCATTAAGTTGCTAACAACGGGAGATGAAAGACAAGAGTGGCTGAACACACCATCATCTCCTCCACAGCCGCCGCAAAGCACTCCGGTGTGATTTGGATTATGAAGGCGTAAAGCTGGGCTCACATCACTGAACATTACCGAGTACATTGAGAACATTGTTATTGATGAACAGATGTGGCGTGCAGGCAGCAGAGATATTCCTCTCTCCTCAGAGGCGAGTCCCGTCGCTTCAGGTGTTTCTGGGCTGACTGTTGAAGTTTCTATTGAAATCAAAAGATAATATTTACCACAGATATTGGTGTGAGGATGCAGGGGGCAGTGTTATCTCGCTGCACCTTAAAGGCTGCCTGGGATCAGCGCTGCGTTTCATGTCTGCAGTGTTTCAGAGTCGTGACTGTCCCTCAGAAGCTGAAAGGTCACTCTGATTCAATCTGTGATTTACTGTCGCTGTTACTTCTGTTGTGTCGTATTTATAACGTGAAATCTTCCCCCAAGTGAAGACGGAAACATGTAGTTACGTTTTAAAACCAAAGACTGCAGTTATAATTAATGAAAGGAGAATCATGATTTTCTGCAAAACACTTATGATTAATAGGTTGTTTCACTTCTAATAAAAATGCTAAATGTTATTCATAGAGCGCTTTAATGGTACTTATTCAAATTCATGAATAAATGATAAACCTCAACACACCTACATATTAAAATACACTAAATTAATTATACATAATTCCTCTGAGCCAAAGATTACTGCCTCAAAAGACTCATGTTGTGCAAAAATTATACATTTTCAAAGAACTATAAAAAAGCCGTAAATATTAAAATGTGTGGAAATGGCAAACTATCAAATCTTGCTTGTTTTGTTATGCCTCAAAAATGATATATGTTATTGAAGTTGCTGCACATTGTCAGCCTAAATTGTTGATTCGTTCATGCTTATTTCAATGTACGCTACAAAGGTCAAAAATATTTAGTCAACGTCTCGTTGTGTAAGCTTTATTAATGAGCTGAATTATCATTAAACCCTTTTAGATTTCCCGTATTGAATCCAACCAATAACAAGTGAGTGGTAAGATGTCCCCTTATAAAAGTGTATTATATTGAAGTGCTTCATTCATCACAACAAGAAACATCCAAGCTCTTAACACCTCATTTTATTGTCCCAACATTCAAAAGTACAAATAATTCAAACACAACAGTTTTATGAAAAAGAAAAAACGAACATTTACAGCAAGATTTTTATTTTGTTTCCAGTTTCAGAAATGACCTAAACTAGCAAGGATAACATGAAGTCATTCATCGCAGTAATTGGATTAATAATAAGAATAAGAATACTAAGAATAATAGCAATAATAATCATAATAATCATCATTGATAATTGTTAAGTAATAACATAAGCAGGAGAGAGTAGAGAGAGCCGCGGTCATGGGGCCCTGTGAACATTTTTTCGTCTTTTTTGTCTTTAAAGATTTCGTTTATAGATTTTTCAGATAGTAAACAAACACGTCTCAGGAGGAAAACAAATGAAAACTGACAAGAAGAGCCGAGTTCCTCTGTTCACCTTCCCTCCTCCACTACTGGCTGCGTTGTTCCTACTGGCAGGCTGCCACTATAAGGCGCTACAGGGGATGGTGTGAGCCATAGGGGTGGGCATAGAGCGAGGTGACGCAGCCCCATGTTTCAGCACACACACACACACACACACACACACACACACACACACACACACACACACACACACACACACACACACACACACACACACACACACACACACACACACACACACACACACGTTCACTCAGGGATTCACACATATACTAAGTATACATGTGCACAAAACAGACCCCAATCGCACACACACAATCACAAACACGTAACCACGCCAACACACATAATGAGGACACGGCACACAACTACATAAAAGGAACATGCATACAAACATGCACACATGCGCACACACTCACACATGTGCACACAGGGTCTAGGCGGAAACACAGGCACGCATCGTAAGAGTTCAAAAGTCATACAAGTGTAGGAAATTAGTTCACACGTCAGAACAACATTCTACTGGGGTCGTTGCATAATTCAAGCTCCCGACGGCGGCGGGGAGCGTGAAGGGTCTGGTTGGTCTGTTGGTGGGTGGGTGGGTGGGTTTGTTGCCGTTAATGACGTTATAAAACTATGTGATTGGATGACGACGGGATGGCGATGAGGATATAGATGAGCCGGCCTGTCAGATGACTGAGGTGTGAGAGAGGAGGATGTCCCTATGCGAGCATGCGTCTGAGTGTTTGAAATGCTCTCCGCACACCTCCTTCATGTTTTCAAGTCTTAACAACAAACAAAATAATCCAATTCCGCATATTTATACTTCTGGAACCATTCCCTTTCACCTTTCAAAATATATAATATATATCATATTAGAGTATATAAAATATAGAATCGGTACAATCCCTTTTTCATTTCTCCAGAGTATAGCAACAACTGCTGTAAATCACAGTTGGTGTGCAATGGTAACAATTTCTGTTTTTTTTCTTTTTTTTAGATTTGTTGGTATGTCATTTGAAAACATGATTTTTAAAAATAAGTTTTGACTCTTAAGTGACCGATTTTTTAGTCCAGTGCAATGAATGACCCTCAAACAACAATGGGCATTTGCTCCCGTTTTTTTAAAATGTTATGTGCCCAAGCCTCCAAGAGCTGGATGTTATATAAAATGTTTCACTGAAAACTGAAAACGATGCTTTCAGACCCACATTTTTGCATAAGGTTTCATCACAAAGCGGTAGTAAGTGGAGGGAGGGTGTGGACGGAGTGGCTTTTTAGAACAACACAAACTTATCACAGGTTATATTGAACCAGAACGACTGTTTATAACATTCTATTAAGACTAAACTTTATTGAAAAAGATCTAAAGATTTCATTTGAACAAGACAAGAAAAAAGCAATAGCAAATGTAACTATTAACTAGGTTATGCATAGCGAGTAACTGTTTCTAGTAATAAGGGAAGAGCGTCCCCCAACCCTCCAGACATTTTTTTCAGTTTTCTTGACTTTTAGATTTTTTATATTGTAATTTTGATATATTGGTACAAAGCACGAACGTACTAAAAGTTCTCTCAGTGCAGTGGACTACTGGACGAGCCGCTCCACTAGTCGCTTTGTTCCCTTTTGCTCAGAAACGCCCCCTCCCTGTACCAGAATCACGCAAATACACAGACAATGAAACAAATAAATACATAAATACACAGATAAATAAACCAATTAATAAATATTGAATAAATACAAATAAATAGAAAAAATAAATAGTCTTAAAAAATAGATAAGTAAGTAAACAAATACAGTTATATTCTAAGCTTTTGTTCGGTTTCTTTTGCCGCGGTTAGCTAACTGAAAGTTAATCCAAATCTTTTTTTTTTCTCCACAAGCAACATGACAACAATTGAACAGTTTCCTCACAAGTTTTTCTAAGTAACTGAACCACCACTTCATAATAAGTTGTCATATGAAAAAGACAAGCTCAAACAAAAGAACAGTGACAACTCATATCGTACAGTAGATATTGTAAAACAAATGTAGACTATATATGTATATATATATATCATCTATTTGTACACAGCAAATAAAGACACAGTTGTCATAGATCCTTTTTAAGGAAACAAATATCTAGACTAACGGAACTAGCTAATCATCATTTAGTGTTGACAAACGTTTCACGCTCAGCAAGTAACCTAAAAAGTCAGCAAGCCAAACCAAAAAGATACCAACTCAAAGTTCAGTGATTCTTACAAGGCCCAACAAAATCAATCATCTGGTTTTTCAGCAAAGAAATCGTCTCACCAGATTCTTTTGGGCTTAACAATAAACAAATATTAAACAAAGAACAGCAGCTCAATTCAATGCCAACATCGAAGTATTTTTTTTATCTTTAAACAACACATAGAACAACAAACTTGGATATTTAAGATATGTGAATAATGTAGTATAGCACCTACTGTTGATCGCTAAAAGGAAGTTCTTTTCAAATTCACAAACGCAGAGCGAAGAAAAATGATATAGGTAATGTATAGTATGCTCTCTAAATGGATAGATGTGTATATATCTATTTACTGATATCCCATATTGACTCGATGGCGAAAACAAGTGGACAAAGGGTCTTCTTGCTTTGGGCTCTGGACTATAAGGATGGTTGGGCCTCGGAAAGACCCCACTCCCTTCCCTTTTGGGTATCGCTGTTGAATAATTACGCACTAGTACATATGTGAAAAATTACCAAAATCACCTGCCTCGGTTTGCATCCCTTCCATCTACAAAATCACCTCCAACTTGGATTCCCCAAAAAACAAGCAGACCTTCGATCCTATAAAGTACCACGGCAGAACGACAAGACAAGGTGGTGTCCCCCCCCTCCCGCCCCGGCCCCCCCTAGTTAGCCAGTCAAAATATTTTTCTCTTTTTTCAAATCCAGATTCTTGTAAAAATTCTTCAATAATTATTCTTTTAATTATCATTTATAAAAATAGATCTTCTTTCTCTTCATTTTTATCTTTTTCTAAACGCATTTGTTTCAAGCAAAGAGATCTTCTCTTTGGCAACAGTGTTATTTTTTTCTCTTAAATTACGTGTCATCAGGAAAGCTAACCCATCCCCTCCCTCGCCCCATCTCCCTGAACCCCAGTGAGGAAAGACATTATGTTAGAAATTCTTTTTTTTTTCTACATCAGAGTTACCGGGACTGTGGAATCCCATTTAATAATCGATAAGGGGACGTTTTTGATACACACTAAAAATGAATGAATGGTTCACCAATTTAAAAAAGAGCCTCCTCCCTTTCACCGACAGGGAGGTATATAATACTAACGACAGTGGATCCGGATTTACAAAAGAAAAACAAATCCTGAATCAAGACAGAGAAAAGGTTTTCAATCTAAAAAGGACATTCTCTTCTCTGAAATTAGGGGATACAGGGATTTGCTACTGTTTACACAGAAGAGAGAAAACTCATTGAAACAACCACAACGAACAGAAAGAATATACAACAAAGGGAAGCCTGCATTATCACAGGAGCCTCCGAAAAACGTATGAACATTTTCATCATTTCATTTTTGTAATACTTAGGCAACATTGGCTTATAGGTCCAAAGTTATAATATAAGCCATTTCTAGTTCAATTTATTTGATGGTTTGTTGGTTGCTTTGTGTTCCGGTTGGAGTTTGAGTTTGCTGTGTTGGATGGCTGTAGTAGAGGGTGGTAGTGACTGAAGGGGCTAAGGGACGGGGGGAGGAGGGGGGGTGAGGTTGGGGGCAATTTGGGAGCAGACAAAGTCGCAGGGCAACTGCTTCTACCTGTTAAAGTTCAGGACTTGTGTGTCTTGTTGGTCTTGAAGGAGACTTGCAAGACGCGGTCGCCCAACCTGTAGCCGTTGAGACTGGCGATGGCCATGGCCGCCTCGTCGTAATTCGTCATGGTGACGAAGCCGAAGCCTTTGCACTTGTTGGTGTTGAAGTCGCGGATCACCTTCACGTTGTTGACGGCTCCGAAGGGCCCGAACAGCTGCCAGAGCACGCTCTCATCCGAGTCCGGGGACAGGTTGTACACGAAGATGCACCACCCGGTGCCCGTGTGCCCGGGGATGTTCATGCCCACCAGGCTGGTCATGCTGTCAATGGTGATAGGGGAGAACCTGAGAGGAGAGGGAGAGCAGAAGAAGGGGGGAGAGACAAGAGGGAGTGTTAATGGAGAGTCGAGGTGGACGGGTGAACTTAATGTCTGCATGTACTGTTCATGAAATGGCCATAAACCGGTGAAAAACATGTCGATTAGTCTTTTGAGAGCCACGTTCTTAAACATAATCCTCCTTAAAAATCTAAAAGCTTGCCATGACGCTCGCCAGCTACTTTCTACAGCCTTAAGAAATAACAAGCTTCCCTAGTTTTCTGACCAAACTCCAAAAAGCTGATCTCCAAACCCCGTCTGAACTAGGGTGCATCTGCATGGGGCTTTATTGAAAGGGCATGTGTGTTCATGCAGAGGTTAGTGGATGTGTGTCTCCATAGCTACTACTAAATGAGCTCCTCAATTCTGAGAGGCCTCCTGTCAGGAGTGACGACAGCGCAGCGTGCCGAGCTGTTTCTCTGCTGAAGGAGATGCAGACGAAGGTTCAGTCTTTGTGTCCTTGAGTGGCTCTTTTAGGAGCTAAATTGCAGGAAGTTGTTGAATTGAAGCGATGCTAGGAATCCATCAAAGATCACGCCATCACGGCTAAATCTGTTCTCATTCGCCTCATAATTTTCCCTCTTTTTCTTGTGATGCAAGAGATTTGAATCCTCAGTTGACTTCACTTAATTGCCTTTCCGCTCAAAGGGAAAGGGAAAGGAGGAACAAAAAAAAAACCCCACTTTTAAATAAAAGGTAAATGAGATCAAAATGTTCATTTCTTATTCCACCTCTCTTCAAGAAACGACTATAGGCATTATTGGGCGTGCTTTAATTGATATTTCCGCTTTGCTGCAGCTGTCTCAGAGAAGGCTGCTTTCTTAAGAGAAAAGGGAGGGAGGGAAGAGGGGAGCAAACTAAATGGAAGCACTTTGCAGCCTAGTGGCATTAAGGTACAAAGTGTATTCCTCCCACAGTCTGCAGGGTGTTCTGTTCTCTTCGTGAGCCGGTGGCACTGATCGATAGCACCCCTCTCTCTCTCCAGTGACTATATATGGCCGGCAATCACTGCGACCTTCCTGCATGACTTTGGTCTCGCAGAGTTTGCTTCTGGCCATTGTCGTAGCCGTGCACGTAATACAAGCACCTAGGGTTACTGTAAAAGCTCTGATTGGACTTTCTTTTAGTGTGTAAAGTAAGTGAACAGATTATGGTACTATATCTTTCGGTATGATAAAGATAGAAGGGATTTTCTTTATATTCCCCCTGCAGAAAACAGTGTTATAAAAGATTCCTTTGTCTCACACATATCTCTCCATGGCCGAGATGTATTGTTGAGAATATTTTCTCCAATATGAAGAATCTAAACTGGCTTCATGGCGTCGAGGACTCGTCTGATATGCTCGGCTGGGTTCAGGCCTCTCCTGCTGGGCGCGGAAAAAACTCCCGGGTGATTTATATGCAAAAGCCGGAGTACTGTATGTGTGGAGGATTGTGAGAGTGTGACGGTTTGGAGGCTGGCTAACACTCTCCACTGTGAGGACGTGGAGTTGTGTGTCTGTGTGTGCAAGCGTGCATGCGAGCGTACCCATCAGAGCGGGACCAAACACTAACCAATGTTACAGACGAGACCAGGGGTTGCATAGCAACAGTGTAGCTGACCAGATATCTATTCTGTCCATTTTAAAGCGAACCATCTCCAGCTCTTAACACCTTTCTTCTCTTTCCTTTCAAATAATAACCTCAGATCACCGGAAAGCACTTCTAACTTGGTAGCATGCTTTGCAATCAGGACGGCTGAATCGCACACTATTTTCATCTTAAGAAAATTATGTTACGACTTAAAGTGCTTATCGGGCATGGGAGGCAGTGAGGGTTGAACACAATTATAGCTTTTCCCGGGAACTCGCTAAGGGAACATTTCTCTGGAGCTAAAGCTTCCTCCCTGTTTGAGTTGCTAAGCTGACTTCAGATGGTGTCCCCTGTGCTTGCAACATGCAAGATGCCACTGTCAGCGCATGAAACATCTATCACCACAGTGGCTGCTGCTCGGGGTTATGTAAGACCTAAGGTAGCGAGAAAGCAAAATGAAACATGGAGGCGAAAGGAAGGAATTTGAGCAGAGCAGTGCCGAGCAAAGCTGGAGCTGTCTGCAGTGAAACAGCATTCCCTGTTTCCAGCAGGGATCCAGGTTCATCCCGCCTCATCCTGCGTCTTTTCTCTACTTATCTCAGCCAAAGATATAAGGCAATTTATAGTTTTGTCATTGCTTCCACTGAACCTATGTATCCATCCAATAAAGGATTGGATACATAGTTAAAAGTGGATATACAAAGGTTTTATTCTCATGATAATGTGTTCAATCGGAGAGACCAATTCAAAATGGCTCCTTTTTATGAAGGTTTGATTCTGAGCTATAACTGTGGGGTGACGAGGCAGGAGAACCTGAATCCGGTAGAAATAAACACACCTAGAAATTAAGAGTTTAACACCAGAGAACACAATCCATTCAGTACACAGAAACAACCCAAAACATTCCAAACAACACCAGCACGGGTCATAATGAAAACAAAGCAAATCCATCACCACTGAAAACAAGCACTAATTGTTTTCAGATTTTTTTTTTAACACCGTTAAGTGGTTGGTAGGGTTTTAAAAAACCAACTCAAGCTTACGAGGGAAAACAAACAAATGAAAGAACCAAAAATGCAGTTGACCTTGAACTAATTGAAAACGCAAAGTGACTGCAAAAATACAAGGAAACATAAACTAACAAAAGAAGAAAAAAAACAGAGAAAAAGGATATTGAAAAATCATTGAGTCAACATGGACATCTGGCATTGGGTGAAGTTTTTAATTACCTCTTTACGCCATAGGCCATATTAAGCAAATTGTCCAGCCTGTAAAGAGAAGGAGGGTTCTGGGGTTAATGGTGGGCAGATGGTCGACTCACTCAATGGAACTAATGTTAAGTCCCTGCAGGAACTCGAGGGTCCTCCTCACTCAAAAACAAACAAACTCATCTATAGTTGGCCCATTACACTGAGGAGCCCCACCAGAAAATGCTATCATCGGATAATGAAGCGACAGTACCATCAGTATGCTGGTACTAGCTTGGCGACTGCAGTGATAGCATAGCCCTGCGCTAGCTTACGCCAGAGCAGAGAGGCACATAACTTTACTGTTGGTGACTAATACAAGACGACAGCAGTGGACTGGTCACAGTTTAGTATTATAATCACATATAGATATATATATATAGTAGCCCTCATGGCGGCTGGGCGTTAGCATAGCATAGCACATGGCACTACTAGGATGCTAGGCTAGCCATGGTGCTACGCAATGGCAAATTACTTTCAGTACGTTCAGGTATACATACAATTTGTGCAGCCACATTAATGCTTTATTGGAAGATGATTTTCTTGGACTATTGTCTTTGATTCATCGTAACTCAATTGCGGGTTTGATGACAGGAAGTGATCCAGAGTTCTGTCAGTGTAATGGTTTGGCATTTGAATGACGGTGAGCGAGCGAGGTGACGATTAGTATGTTTTTGAATGAGGTGGACTAACAAAAGAAAACACAAAGAACATTAAACCAGCCATGAAATTGTGAATGTCTGTCTTCGTGATCAGGGTCAGCTGGTTAAGTGCTCACAGGTCAGATGGAAAGTGTTAGTGAAACAGGGCCCTCGGTCTAAAAGGGTTTGGGAAATGTTTTGGTTTTAGTAGCCATTGCATTGAAGGGTACATTTAAGTGTGTGTGTGAGAGGCGGACTTCAGAAACCTGTGGGCTGTATGAAATATTGGCCCTCTTGGATGGATGCAGTCTGCTGACTCAATGACCTTCATTCCTCACTTGGGTCTGGCCTGTCTCATGTCTTATTAACTCCTCCGGCCTAATGGACAGAGGCCACGGCTTATTGAGCAACAGCTGGCCAGCGACACCTCGTTCCTCCTGAAAACACTTAAAAACTCTCTGACTTTGACTCCACTAGCCCCGCTGCTCCTCCTTGTCTCTTCCAGTCAACAAGCATTAGCTTCTACACAGCATTAACGTCTTATCTTTAAATGTTTTATCACAACATACTGTAGTCAGGCTTAATCTTCTACAATGAGAAGCTGGCATTCTCACATGATGAATAAACAACTTCATTATTATTTGATTTTAATTAGGTGGGCAATTAGGTTGTGAAGGGTTTTATTTAATAACTTGTTCAAGAATAATCGCAATACTATTAACAATGATTATTTAAAATCGAATTGCATGTTAGAGATAACAGATCTTTTAATCAGGGACAATAAAACAACTGGGTGCCAGGTAATTGATGTTAAGTACCTTATAAATAAGAAATCTTAGTACTGATGATCAGGACACCAACGCACAGCAATAACATGTTTTAAATATTATTTACAAGCTGCAAGTATTGATTTTTATTTATTTAAACCTTTAAGATGCATTTAATAAAAAAGTCATCTAGTCATACGTCCTTTCAAAGAAATCCCCACGTTGAAGATAATTGATTAATTCATTTTTGTATTTTTCAAGCTATTTTTGTATTTTGTAGGCCTACTTATTATCGGGTGTGTCTGCTCTGTTGCCCTTTTCTCCCCGCTGATATAACCCTGAATTAAGAGCCCTAAAACAAAGGACAAGATAGTAGTGGAAGGGGTCTACGGAGTCATTAAAGCAGTAATTAGCTCATTACGTGGGAAGCGAACAAACAGGCTGCTTTGTGGGTAAATGAGTCAATTGTAGAGGATGCTCAGAGGCGCGGGAGGACATCTGCTGGACGCCATGCCGAAGGGCCACAACAAAACAACCTGCTGCTGCCTCTCTCTCCACCTCACGCACACCGATGCTCGCTCCCCACACACACACTCCGGCAGCTTTTCACACTGCCTCTCCAAGCTCCACATAAACAATGGCGCCTTTTGTTCTTTCTCTCAATGCACGTTAATGGAGGAATGGGTGTTTTTGTCTTCCGCCTTTTTATTTGAAACAAAAACCCGTTCAATTAAAATTGGCTCCTGCCCCGGATATAATAAGGCTAATTTGCTAATTAGCGCCATTAGTTAACGACGGAGGACCTCGCTGCATTGTGCTCGAGTCGGAGATGTTTGATGGTCTTTGAGAGCGACCAAAGCATATTATACATCGCCTTGTGTTGCAGCAGGCCAACATGGTTTAGTCACACAGGATGGATGCATTTATAATTATGTTTCTCACTTACCTATAAGCAGCAGCACGAATGTGTTAAGTTTGGAAACAAGGAGTATCATTTTTATCATTTCTAAAGGGGTTTTTCCCCAGAGCTAATCTTGTTTCAGGCATACTGCAGGGGATATGTCTGTCTTTCTTTTATTAATTACATGTATTTTGTATCTTTGAAACATACAAATATTTCATTTTTTAACACATTTTTGAGTAGAATGGAACAAACGGTATATTAGGTTTGACTGCATACTGAACCCTAACCCTTTTTGCCTTTTCTTTGTTAATTACATCTTTGAAACATACAAATATTTAATTTAATACTTTTATCACTACATATTTTTGAGTAAAATGGTGCAAACGGTGTATTAGCTCTGACTGAATACTATGTTGGATCAGGGAGAAGAGCAGGAGTATCAGCTTTCTAATCTCTAATGGGGTTTTTCCCCAGACCTAATCTCGTTTGAGGAATACTTCAGGGGATATTTTTGCCTTTTCTTTGTTAATTACATCTTTGAAACATACAAATATTTAATTTTGTACTTTTATCACTACACATAAAAATGTGTAGTGATAAAAGTACAAAATTAAATGGATGGATCAAACGGTGTATTAGGTTTGACTGAATACTGTGTCGGATCAGGGAGAAGAGCAGGAGTATCAGCTTTCTAATGGATTTTCTATCCCAGTGCCAATTTACATTTGTTTCAAGCAAACAAGTATATCCTTTCTGCTTTATTATTATTAGTTCATTAAATGTATTTACATTTAAAACATACACATATCTTACTTTAGATTAGAACACACAGTGGCTCAGGTTTGACTGAATACTGTGTTGACTTAGTATCAGATTTAAATCTCTTAATTGATTTTTCTCCCAGGGCTAATTTACATTTCATTTTGTTTCAGGCATACATGATTAGATCCTTCTGGCTTCAAGTTAATTATATGTATTTTAACCTTTTGAAACAATCGTTCACATCTTACTTTAGATTTAATATAGTATACCAACAGTAGTTTGGTTGTTTGAGGCATACATCCTTTTTGCTTCATATTCTTTAGTGAGTCACAAGCATATTTACTTCTTGAGTAAATTGTATCTTAGTATACATTTAATTAAGTCTCCTTACGAGATCAACAGAACAAACGGTAGCTCAGGTTTGACTGAACACCGTGATAAATAAGGGAGTTTTTGCGCTGCCTTTAAAGGATTTCGAAATAAAAGAAAGAAAGGGAAACTGCGCATACATCGTACACATTTCCCACTTCTGAAATGTTGGGGTTTTTCGAGGCAGGTTTGGGAGCAGGAGCACAGAGACGCAGTTAGGAAGTGTCCTGTGAGTCGAGATGAGAAGCGACAGCTCTCCTGCAGAGCCTGTAAATTGGCTTGGCGTATCACAGACACACAGCCACGCTACATCGCTCAGGTGTCACACCAGGGAAGCCGCTCCGCCAGAAAAATACCTTTCCGAGCGCTGACTTTGATAGAGAGTAAACAGCACGACCGGCTTACTGTTATTGAAAGAGAGGGGGAAATTGTATAAGCACATCTCGTCTTTTCCCAATTCAGAAAATGCTCCTCGTTGGATCGGATGATAGCGTCGTTGTGCCATCGCTTGTTTCTGTGTCGTGTTTTGTTAAAGTGGAAGTTAGCGTGATTTGAGCCCTGATAGCTAACGTTTACATGAAAGACAAATACTTGTTTGTGTCATTAGCGAGTGACAGGACATGACTATATGTATGCCATATATACAGCATATACAAATACTGTATATGATAAGGTACAGCTTGTCGTTTTGGAAAAGACTTGAAGTGCTTAATATGCACTCTATTTAATTAGATTGAATCGAGGTTAAACCCTAAATCCTTAAATTTAATTGGGTATCATTTGTTTTGATTTGCCAAATGTTCATTGGATTAAAAACATTAGTCTCTCCGACATAACTCCAGCTTCTTACGCAGGGCAGTATTTCATTTATGCTTTTAAAAAGATCTATTTGAAGTGAGACAATTTGCAGTTCTGTGCCTAATGTGACCACATGATGCCAAATGTGGGCTTTAAATTAGTACGGGAACGTTTGATTAACATTTACAACAATCCAAATACATGTTGTTTAGCCCTCACAGGCAGCGTTCTGGGATGTGTTGACAGGATGGCAGCATGATGAAATGAGGGGAAATACGTAGTTGTGAACGACAGAACCCCACAGTCTCTTATGAACAGATCCTCTCTAATCTGGGTGGACCCGCACAGTTTGATGTATCGACACCTGCGTCGGCTGCAGAGCTCACACCTGTTGTTCAAAAGGAAGGGGAGGGGGGGGGACTTGTTTTCTGAAATAAATGTTCACAGGAGAAAAAAAGTGCATCACTGCTGGTAGATAAGATTCTGCTGTGACTCATGCTCTCTTCCTGTAGGTGTAACATCCCCCGACGTTTTAAATTGCATTTGGTGCGAATGTTTTCCAAATCAGGCTTGTTGTTTAGAACAGATGTGGTGGATAAAACTCATTTATCGTTACATAAACCGAGAACAATTGCCATCGAGAATGAAACTGATGATGTTAAATAGCAATCCTGTGTTTCTTTTAATGATAGCGAACCCACTGAAGTTTTTATACCTTATACTTGTTTTAGAAATCATGATGCTGTGTATCACTGTGTCTAAATGTCGGCTGCTTTCCAGCACTCTGAACTTGAACTCCTGAACCTGGAGATTTCCAACCTTTTGGGCAAATGTTCCTGGTGACCCCGTTCTTATTCTTCATCCTTTTAAGCCCCGAGCATTTTGTGTTTCATTTCGTTACATCATGAGCTAAGTAGGGCTGGTGAGTAGGAGCAGATGCTGATCGTGGAAAGTTTATATCCCTCTCTGATTTCACATTTAAAGGCTCCTGGTTATGCTTAAATGTTAACGATATGGCCATTAAGAGTGTCACGATACCAGTTCCAGTGATATGTCACAATTATCTTATCCATGGTTAACACCAAAAACAAACACATAACTTCCATGAACTTCCAAATGAACTCCTTTTAATTTCTTACTGTTCCCTCTCTAATAATTAATTCCCAATATAATATACATATTATATTGTTGATAAATAGTGTTGAAGTTTCTCCACAAAGCCATCATTTTACTCGATTACAATTGAACACATCCTCACAACATAATTCATCTTTGCTCAATAGTTAATTTTACTAAATGTAGCATGAATGCACTTTAATGCAACTCTATTGAACCTCTTTTAACCAGTTCTCCTCCTGACAATTTCAACATCAATTTGTTGTTCAAAATGTAGAATTACTAGGAAAAAAATTGGGTGCGTCCCCTGGATGTTTCCATAGTGAGTTTACTGCATCCAGAACACAATTTATGACTTACTCATGGTACCTACAGTACTGTGGAAAAGCAAGTACCGGTACCTTCACATATTTTTTTGTGTGGCAGTGAGTTAGGTATCGGTTCTCGTGATACCCTTACTGGCCATTATTATTTTAACACACAATCTTAAGCTCTGGAAAATAAGGCCAAAATACACATTGGGTGTCTAGCTAGACTTCTAACGTCACGTTTTTTTGACTGCTTGTAGATTTGACTATTTTATTTATTTGTATTAGGAATCCAATATCTTCAAATGTAGATCTTCAAACTACTACTCATCTTGAATCTGACTCTATGAGAGGTCAATCCAAGTGTTAAAAGAGCTCCTGCAGTGAGTCACTTTAAATGTTTAATGGAGAAAATGAATGGGAACCCAAACTTCTAACATTGGTTATCAATCAAGAATTTAGGTGGGGTCACTGTATGAACATGAGAAACCCTTACACTGGCTGAGCTCCAACGGTGGGGAAACTCTGCATTAAGTACACATTATTTAAAACCATATACCCAATATAAGTCTTCACCACTGTCTGGACTCTCTCCCACCCTCTCATGTCTCTCTTCCTCCTCCATGAACACATTTTAAAGCTCTGGTAAAGTTATTGCCAAAATGCACCGTGAGTTTCTAGCTTAACTTCTAACGTTACGGTTTTTTCTATGTACACAAGCATTTGACTATTTGATTAACTTATATTAAGAATCCAATATCTTCAAATGTAGATCTTCAAACTACTACTCATCTTGAATCTGACTCTGAGAGGTCAATCCAAGTCTTACAAGAGCTCCTGCAGCGAATCACTTTAAAATGTTTTATGGGGAAAATGAATGGGACTTTTGTAATCGAAAATAAGTCCTTCATCTTCACAACTATCTGACACATTTTAAACGTCTAACATTGGTTATCAAGCAACAATTGTGGTGGGGTCACCAAATGAATATGAGCAACCCTTACACTGGCTGAGCTCCCAATTACTTGTATATAGACTATTCTGCACAATTTCTATTATATTCTATTTGATTTACTTCCCACTATTTCATCTGTTTTATTGCACTGTTGGAGGAGCCTGTGACCTCAGATGTTCATTGTCATAACTACACTGTAGCTACACATGACAATACAAGCCTTGAACCTTGAAGGTGGGGAAACTCTGCATTAAATACACATTATTTACAACCATCTACCCAATATAACTCTAGACCCTTTCCCACCCTCTCGTCTCTCTTCCTCCTCCATGAACATCTCTTTCCCCAGCACTCACCTGAACCTCTGGGCCTGGTGGTGCAGGGGTCCGGGGTATCTGCGGTTGGGGGACTGGTAGAGTTGTGACAGGAGGGCTTGGCTGGTCTTCTGGCTGGGGTTGTTGGCGAACTTGACGGTGATGGGCTCTGCGGCGCCGGAGGGCTTCTGTCCGTTCAGACCCTTGATGGCCTCCTCAGCCTCTATCCTCTTATCAAAGCGGATGAAACCCACACCTCGGGAGCCACCTGCGGGGCCAGCACATCAGAAACAGACACAGGCTCCTTTTACTTCACAGGGTTTGGACAACACAAGAGTCAACAACAAATGTGGCACGTTTCTATTTCTGTTGACTTTATAGTCTTTTAATTTCTCTATTGTACAGTACAATGCATTGTTTTCATGCTGCTGCAACGCACACATTAGAAACTCTTAGACACAGCAACAGTCTTATTCTATTGACGTTATTACCTTGTTATTATCCAAAGGTCATAATGGTTTTGAGTCAGACTTTGCAACATCTGTCCAGGGACTACAGATGAAAAATCCAGTCCAACAATTGTAAACAACACAACCCCCTCTTAATTTACAGGGTTTGGACACAGCAAAAGTCAACAACAGTCTATGTTGTATTTCCACATGTCAGGGTTCATACACTTTTTCAGGTTTATTTGAACATGGAACAGGAAAATAAGGTCTGCATATGAAACATGTTGTGCCTATCATGTAGTAGGCTTACTAGCTTCTCCACGCTAAAGCAACTAAAATCTCTCACCAGCAAAATACCTCGTCAGTTAAATGCCATTTTACGTTTCATTACTATACGATACAGTGTTTATTATCATTATAGTATTACTATTTTGGCGATTAGATAAAATATAAATTATATTTGATGCAACTTTAGTTACATTTCCATGACTTTTCTAAAACTTTGGAAAAAATATTGTTTTCCATAACTTTTCCAGGGCCTGGAATTAGCATTTTGAATTTCCATGACTTTTCCAGGTTTTCAATGACCGTAAGAACCCTGACATGTATATTTTTTACTTTTTTAATGCTATTTTATTTCTATTTGAGAGGTTTACATTTTGGATTGTTTATTTATAGTCTTTTAATTTGTATTGTACAATTCCTTTTCGTGCTGCTGCAACGCAAACATTTCCCAAATTAGGATCAATTAAGTACTTCTTATTTTAGACACAGAAACAGTCAACAACAGTCTATGTTGTCTATTTCTATTGACTTTATTACCTTGTTATTTTTTAAATGTCACGATTGTTTTTAGTCAAGACTTTGCAACATCTGTCCCCGGACTACAGAGGAGAAATCCAGTCCAACATTTTTCTGAACAGTTCTTTAAATATTAGGATAATCTGGTGTATAATATGTATCAAGTTTCATGGGTTACAATTATATAAATATATATTGAGATACTGTAATATAAGCAATACATTCTTACTCTGAGCTGTAGTGGAGTCGAAGTACAGAGTAGCATAAAATAGAAATACTCAAGTAAAGTACAAGTATCTCAAAAATTGTACTTAACACTTAAGTAAATGTACTGAGTTACTTCCCCCCTCTGCTTACAACCTTATAATCCTTATATTTTTGCAAATCCATCGAGCCCGTCCTCTTTCAGCAAACTAGAGAAGCCTGAGATGAATACTATATGAGACACACACACACACACACACACACACAC